>NC_045744.1:27516535-27876535 GCF_008692095.1 Etheostoma spectabile
CTCACCCAGGTGCGCTGAGACTCGGGCAGACCGGTACGCAGATTCCAGCCGCCTCCGCTCCACAGATGCCTTGCAAAAGTGGCTCAGCGATGCACGCCTCCTCAGAAGCTCTGAAGCTGTACGGTGGCTTCCAGGTTGTGCCAACACCGGATGGACAGTTTGCTTTTCTTGTTCCCAGTGCTGCTGTCATGCCTCTGGGTGCACAAAACAGCCATCACGTGTCACCTGTTGCACCTCCGGTCACCTCCGACTCTGTGTGGAGACCGTGGTAGGAAATCACCTCAAATGAACATTAAAAACAGATTTTTGTACATTTTGTAAATGTTTTCAAAACCTACTTGAGAGGGATGTTTACACACATTTGTGTTTTTTATATGGACATTAAGAGATATTCCTGACCTCATTGCTTGCTGTGATCTTCTCTGTTTTTGATACAACGCATTTGCCTCAGGAGGTCAAGAAAATCCTTAACAAAGCTCTTGAAAAGCACTGTATTTCTTTAAGATTAATAAAATGTTTCTATGTTTACTACAACATTTGCTGCAATGGCGTCTTTGTCATGTCTCCTCCCTCAAAACCCCCATCAGGTTGTCATGGTGATGTCCTTTCATTTAGGCTGTGCTGCCTTTAAAGTAATGCTGTATAGGTTACATTTTGACTTAATCTCAGACCTGGGGAAAAGTCTTTTCCATTAACATCCCAGCATTCATTTAAATATAGAACCTCATCCTCTGTGCTTTGGACACACATGCTCATCCCCTTTGCAGTGACCGAACATACCTCTCAAATGAGCTAAGGAACCTAAGAGGGTGTGTTGAGCCCATGAGGCGTGCTGTTAGTGCAGCGTGGAGGGTGAGGCAGGCTACTGCCAGATGGGAAATCATACTGAAATAGATAGGATGTGATCGTGATGCTCGAGACAGTGCTAAATGAAGACCAGACTAAATAAGATACTGGTAGTACTTTTTGAGGTGTTGTCCCTGCATTATCTACCTCCAGAAGACACTAACTGATATTCTGAAATTCAATTCAATTTTATTTTATTTACAGTGTCAAATCATAACAGAAGTTATCTCAGGACACTTTACAGATAAAGTAGGTCTGTGTATTTGCAGAGACCCAAATATTCCGCCCCAAGATGAAGCATTTGATTCGACATGGCGAGGCAAAACTTTAACCCTTGTGTTGTCTTCCCATCAACCATGAAAAAAAAAAGTTTGTTTTCAACACTATTATTGTTTTTTCCAACATTTTTATCACTTTTCCAATATTGTGGGTGCTTTTTTTGATGTTTTTTCCAAAGTTATTTGATATTTCTAATGTTGACATTTTCAGCGCTTATTTTGAAGACCCATTTTTTGTGATAAAAAAAACTGAAAACAAGTCAAATTTGGTTGGGACACAGAAGACACTAATACAGATATACAGAATTTTGATTCATAATCATAATGGCAGTTGGTATGATGAAGAGTGGCAATGATAATAAAGATAATGGGGCTATGACTAGAAATAATAGCAGTGCAGGGCGTCGAGCGGGACCAGCAGCTGCAAACATGATTCAGGTGCCCCCCCAATCCAAGGAAATCTGATGTCTGTAAATCCGATATAATTTGATTATATACATTATATGTATAAGTGTGTTTTTGCACAATTGCTTATCAGCAGCAGCCCTGCCGAGCCAGTCCACTCATTGTCCATTTAGTGGACAGTGGAAGAGCTGACAGTCCCAGCGTGTGTCCTGAGCGTGGTGCTCACACAGCAGGCCACAAGCAGAGCGTGACCAGAGGTCACAGGTGCCCCTCATTCACACTGCAAAGACAACGCAGCTCCAACCGCATGTTGCCCCAAATCTGGCAACTCATCAATAGATCTGGCAGCCCATCACTAGAAGACATGGCCGCCCTCTGACAGCATCAAACAGTAATACCTACAGAGGCAAACGCACTCACACAATCCATGACTTTAGCTTGTTCTTGGTTTAACATTTGTGGAATTTAAGGGATTGTAACCCATTGTACCTCAGTCAATCTTGTTTCTCAAAGTACTGAGAAACAGCTGGACAATATTCTGCACCCATGAGTGAATAATGTTTGTATGTGGGAACCTATTAAGTAGCAAATACTAAAGATTGTTTTTAATTCTGCATTTCAACACAGGAATCCATGTGAATGTGAGTCAAATCAACTCTCGGTCACTCTAAAAGTTGTTAAAACTCCTCTCTTTGTGCAAATGATACAGTCAATTAAGTTTACATCTCTGTTTTGGCACAGCCGAGAGAAGACTGGCAGTAAGGAGGACTAAAAGACAAAAATAAGAGCTCCCCCTCCTATCAGAGTATCCTTTGAGAAGACCCCGAACACAAAAACATAGACGGGCCCCTCAGTGGCTCAATGGCTCCTCTCTTTGTGACCCTCTCCATCTTCATAAAGGGTCTTCCCCTTGTTTATCCAGGAAGAGCTTTAATGGCTGGGAGGGGGTAGAGGACCATGCTGTCACTTTCACCGTCCTAAGAAGGCTTATTGTTTCCCACTCCCAAAGGTCCTGCTCTTAAAGGCTTTTTGAGAACTCCTCAGGCCAGGCTGTTCAGATAAGAAGGGCAAGTGCTGACAGGTTGCTCCCACACCTACAGGGGATGGAGAACCTGGAGTGGTTTTGATGGAGGAGCGTCAGTAGATTCCACTCTTGTGGAAGTGTGCAGTGTTTACCGGTGTTGGTCTCCTCTTTCCATCTGTTGTCTAATAGTTTTTTATTCCTCCCCCCGTCCCTCCAGTATCAAAACCCCAGTTTGATGCAGTATTTTCTCAACCATAAAGCAGAGCATAGTAAACATGAAGCAGGGTAGGGCCTGCCCCTCCGCTGTGCTCCATGATTCATGGCCTCCCCTCACAAACACAGTGACAGGTTCCCCGCTTGTAGAGAACGTCACCCCCCCCCCGACACTCACCGGAAACCTTCACCGCCTCCGCCTCTGAGTGAATTGGCGTAGTATTATTCTTAGGGTTGTTATGGTGCTTGATGGGGGTTGAAGTAGTCAGCGGTGGTTCACATCAATGCTAATGAATGGATTATGCACTTGATATCTATGGTGATAGAACAACACTCTTTGTCTCTTCGGTCTGATTCATCCTTTTTTGATTTAGCTGGTTGTTTTTGAAAAACTCAACAACATGGGGGGGGGGGGGGGGGGATTTAGTATCAGCTTGACACATTAACACCAGAAGTGAAAAATTTATTACTTTGAAGCCACACAAAGTGATGATTGTGTGACTATTAAAACCGAGTAACTCTGGTTCTACATCACAAGTCAGCACATCTTCAGAGGAGACGTTGAACGTCGGGGGGGGGGGGGGGGGGGGGGGGGGGATGGTGGTGGAGGTCCTTTTTTAACTTTTACTTTTTTGGCTTGGCTATCTGACAAACCATGTGTGAGGCATGACTGAGCCAACATGACAGGGTTTAAAAGATTTAGAGCATGCTGAAAGGATAATTCTAGTTTATTACAACTTGGGTCTCACTTTTATGGGTGTGACATAAATGTGTTTTACCCACGTGCTTCAAGAAGTCCACAATCCTTCCTGTGCCCAAGATAACAAGACCAGCCTGTCAAGGATAACATCTGCTCCTCACTACCCAGCACAGTGGACCCATTACAGTCTGCCAACCGTTCCAACCAATTAACAGAACACACCACAGCACACATCCTCCAAACCACGCTATCTCACCCAGAAGAAAAAGGAAGCTATATATGTGAGATTGCTGTTCGCTGACTACAGTTCAGCATTTAACACCATAGTTCCTCCCAAGCTCGTCACAAAGCTCAAGGACCTGGGATTAACCCTTTACTGGGCATGTGGATCCTTGACTTCTTGACAGGTAGACCACTAGTGGTGAGGGTGGGCAGACACAGCTCTTCCAACCTGATCCTTAACCCTGGAGCAACCCAGGGCTGTGTTCTGAGTCCCCTGCTGTACTCCCTATACACACAGACACACACACACACACACATAAACACACAAACCCACACAACAAGACCCTCAACCATAGCTCAATTTATGTTAATTTGTAGGCTATAATTAGGTCAATAATATGAAATGTGTTCATGCAATTGGATGTATTTTGCTATATGTGTTAAATATTGTTACATTAAATTCTCTTCCCTTGTGTGACATAGGTGCTCACTAGTGTAAAGGGAGAAGAAGGATGTGGTGAGACCTCTCCTGGACCCCCTCCAGTCGCCTACCAGTAAGGTGAGGGTCATGTTTTTTGACTTCTCCAGTGCTTTCAACACTATCCGGTCGGCCCTGCTGGGTGAGAAGCTGACAGCGATGCAGGTGGATCCCCCCCTCGTGTCCTGGATTGTTGACACTCGACTCTGTTGCCCCTTCTAAAAAAGAAGATAATAAAACAAAGACGGTTAGCTCCATGGTTTAACACTGAAACTCACAAATTAAAACAAATATCACGGAAACTTGAGAAGATTTGGCGTTCCACCAAATTGGAAAATTCTCGTTTAATCTGGCAAGATAGTCTTAAAACGAATAGGAAGGCCCTCCGAAATGCCAGAGCAGCGTACTACTCGTCATTAATAGAGGAAAATAGGAACAACCCCAGGTTTCTTTTCAGCACTGTAGCCAGGCTGACGGAAGGTCACAGCTCTACTGAGCCAAGTATTCCCATAGCTCTTAGTAGTAACGACTTCATGAGATTCTTCAATGATAAAATTAGAACTATTAGAAGCAAAATTCACCAAGACCTGCCTTTAACTGGCACTGACTTATCTCTAAACTCAGGAACTTCAGAAACAGCTGTAAAACCAGATATACTGTATGTTTAGACTGCTTTGCTTCACTTGATCTTTATCAATTTAATTCAATTATATCTTCAGCTAAACCATCAACCTGCCTCTTAGACCCCATCCCGACTAGGCTACTTAAAGAAGTTTTACCATTGGTCAGCACTTCTCTACTAGATATAACCAATCTATCTTTATTAACAGGCTATGTACCACAGCACTTTAAGGTAGCTGTAATTAAACCTCTTCTAAAAAAGCCCAACCTTGATCCAGATGTTTTAGCCAACTATAGACCTATATCCAGCCTTCCATTTCTCTCTAAGATTCTTGAGAAAGCAGTCGCCAAACAGCTGTGTGACTTTCTGAATAGCAACAGCTTATTTGAGGACTTTCAGTTAGGATTTAGAGTTCATCATAGCACAGAGACAGCACTTGTGAAAATTACTAATGACCTCCTAATTGCATCAGACAAAGGACTTATCTCTGTACTTGTGTTATTAGATCTTAGCGCTGCATTTGATACCATTGACCATCATATCTTATTACAGAGATTGGAACATTTAATTGGCATTAAAGGGACTGCTCTAAGCTGGTTTAAGTCTTATTTATCAGATTGATCTCAGTTTGTTCATGTTAACGATGAATCCTCTGTGCACGCCAAAGTTAGTCATGGAGTCCCACAAGGATCCGTGCTCGGTCCAATCTTGTTCACTTTATATATGCTTCCTTTAGGCAATATTATCAGGATGCACTCCATAAACTTTCATTGTTATGCAGATGATACTCAATTATATCTATCAATCAAGCCGGAGGAAACTAATCAGTTAGCTAAACTTCAAATGTGCCTTCAGGATATTGAAACCTGGATGACCTGTAATTTTCTAATGTTAAACTCAGATAAAACTGAAGTTATTGCTCTGGGACCCAAGCACCTCCGTGACGCATTATCCAAAGAGATGGTTACTCTGGATGTCATTACCCTGGCCTCCAGCACCACTGTGAGGAATCTTGGAGTTATCTTTGATCATGACATGTCCTTTAATTCCCACATAAAGCAAATTTCAAGGATCACCTTTTTTCACCTATGTAATATTGCAAAAATCAGGAATACCTTGTCTAAAAATGATGCAGAAAAACTAGTCCATAGATTTGTTACTTCTAGGTTGGATTACTGCAATTCTTTGTTATCAGGCTGCTCGAAAAAATCCATAAAGACTCTTCAGCTGATCCAGAATGCTGCAGCACGTGTTCTGACAGGAACCAGGAAAAAAGATCACATCTCCTCTGTTTTAGCTTCTCTGCATTGGCTTCCTGTAAAATCTAGAATAGAATTTAAAATTCTTCTTCTCACCTACAAAGCTCTTCATGGTCAGGCACCATCTTATCTTAAAGAGCTCAAAGTACCTTACAACCCTACAAGAGCACTACGCTCCCAGAGTGCAGGGTTACTTGTGGTTCCTAGAGTCTCTAAAGTAGAACGGGAGCCAGAGCGTTCAGTTATCAGGCTCGTCTCCTGTGGAACCAGGTTCCAGTTTGGGTTCGGGAGGCAGACACCGTCTCCACATTTAAGAGTAGGCTTAAGACTTTCCTCTTTGATAAAGCTTATAGTTAGGGCCTAGAATTGAATATTGTTAGGGAGTGAGGAGTCGTAGCGTCCGCCTAACCCGGCCCACCTGCTTCTCGTCATAGTTGTCTGATTTATCTATCATATAATCAAGCATATAATAAAACTAAAGGGAGACTTGGCATACAGCCCGATCCGGTTGGGGAGAGTTCTAGCCCGACCAGGCTCCTCTCTTTACCCTGTCTCTCTTGGTTTTGCTGTAGTAATAGTTTTAGACAGCTGGGGACTTCCTTTGATACACCGAGCTCCTCTCTCCTCTATCTTCCTATCTTTTCATTTATGTGCATCCATGTCCCAGAAATGCGTGTTACTAACCTAGCTCTGGGGAGTCATTCCCCGGAGTCCTTATGTTCTTTTTTCCCCAGCATGTTCCCTCGGATCAGGGATGCTCCAAAATCATGGTAGCAGCTGTTGCCATGGTCCCGCTACACGTTCTACAATGCCATGTTCATCTGCTACACTCTGCGGTGCCCAGCTACATCTTGCTGTGTCTTGTAATGCTGCACAGTGCCCTGCTATGCCATGAACTACAAAGAACTGCTACAAACTACTATTTTTTCTATTTTTGTTATTTCCACTAACCCCAACCGGCCCGTCAGACACCGCCTACCAAGAACCTGGGTCTGTCCGAGGTTTCTGCCTAAAAGGAAGTTTATCCTCGCCACTGTCACACTGTTGCTTGCTCTGGAGGAAACTACTAGAACTGTTGGGTCCTTGTAAATTCTGGAGTGTGGTCTAGACCTACTCTATCTGTAAAGTGTCTTGAGATAACTCTTGTTATGAATTGATACTATAAATAAAATTGAATTGAATTGAATTGAATTGAATTGACTACCTGACTGGCAGACCACAGTATGTGCGCCTGCAACACTGTATCAGACAGCGTGGTCAGCAACACCGGGGCCCCGCAGGGGACTGTCCTCTCTCCCTTCCTCTTCACCATCTACACCACAGACTTCAACTACCACACAGAGTCCTGCCATCTTCAGAAGTTTTCTGATGACTCTGCTGTGGTTGGATGTATCAGCGAGGGGGACGAGGCTGAGTACAGAGCTGAGGTGGGGGACTTTGTCACATGGAGTGAGCAGAACCATCTACAGCTCAACGTGACAAAGACCAAGGAGCTGGTGGTGGATCTAAGGAGAGCCAAGGCAGCAGTAAGCCCTGTTTCCATCCAGGGGGTCAGTGTGGACAGTGTGGAGGACTACAAATACCTGGGGGTGCACTTGGACAATAAACTGGACTGGGCCAAGAACACTCAAGCCCTCTACAGGAAGGGCCAAAGCCGTCTCTACTTTCTGAGGAGGCTGAGGTCCTTCAACATCTGTAGGATGATGCTCAGGATGTTTTGAGTCTGTGGTGGCCAGTGCTATCCTGTTTGCAGTTGCATGCTGGGGCAGCAGGCTGAGGGTAGCGGACGCCAACAATCTCAACAAACTGATTTGCAAGGCCAGTGACGTCGTGGGGGTGGATCTGGACTCTCTGTCGGGTGTGTCAGAGAGGAGGACGCTGTCCAAACTACATGCCATCTTGGACAATGTCTCGCACCCACTCCATGGCTTGCTGCTCAATCACAGGAGCACTTTCAGTGATAGACTCATTCTCCCAAAATGCACCACAGAGTGCCACAGAAAGTCATTCTTGCCTGTGGCCATCAAACTTTTTAACTTCTCCCTCTGAGTATCTGACACACACACACACACTTAGATAGGTTCAGACTGGACAATATTATCTGTTTTTGTGCAATAACACTGGCTTGTAATGTGTGCAATACTCAACTGCTACTCAACACATGCTCATTCATCAATGTAGGTGTGCGTGGTTCTGAAATTATATAAAAATCAGAGTAAATACATGCTGTATATAACTAGATTAAAAATAACCCATCACATACTATATTAAATTAAAAGTATTCAATACATCTGTTTCAACAACTTGGCTAATTGTTGGCACATGAGCTAACAGTTATGAAAGACACAGTCCTATCCAGAGTGGTGACGAAGGCCAGCTCTATTCTGGGCTGCCCTTCTCGACCTGGTAGAGGTGGTGGGGGACAGGAGGAGGATGGCCAGCTATCACCCCGATGGAGACATGTCCAACCCCTGCAGGACACTCTGCCAGGACTGAGCAGCTCCTTCAGTGTGAAGGAGAGAGACACAGGTCCTTCCTCTGTCAGACTTTACATTCACTCCAGTGCTATATTAATATTTTCTTAAACTGTGCAATATCAATATTTCCTCTGTGCAATACTGCATGTTCAACCTTTTAGTCTGTTAACTACAAACTACGTGTATTATTTATTATCTTGTTGTTGTTTTTTTAACAGATGACTCTTATTGAACAACTCACCCCTTGCTGATATTACTAATTCTCTCACTGTGGGACTTATACAGGATTATTTTACTTTATAAAGGATCATTCAACTCCAGTGTACATTTAAATACATGCATGCTGCCATCTACTGGTGACAAGGTGAACCCTAAATATCAGTTTACGTTATGTAGTATGCACACACAATCATTACTTAGGTTAAACTACATTACGAACTGTTTTGTTCAAAGCAAACTTGGCTGCTGTGTACATGGATAAATGCACAATATTAAACCATAGGCCTATGTAGCCTTATCAACTACTGTTGCTGAAACATAATCTATCTATCTATCTATCTATCTATCTATCTATCTATCTATCTATCTATCTATTTATTTATTTATTTATTTATTTATTTATTTATTTATCTATCTATCTAGCTATCTATCTATCTATCTATCTAAAACTGGTGAATTCACAGAAAAACTTATAATTAATCACAGCTGCAAATGTGACTCGTATGCAGCTGGTGTTGGTAATTAGTTGTTCGGGGTGTTCGCTATTTTAAAAAAAGGTCGGATCACTTTTTCACAAAAACGGAAACGTGTGTTACATATTTTTTTGTACCAGGCTGCAGACTTGTTTCTGTATCTTTAGTCACACCAAGAACACTACGTATCCCGGTGTGGCCTGGTATATAAAACGTGCTCACCTTTTTGTCTTTTAAAATCAGTCCGCTCCCAACCAAGTATTTTCGCTTTTATTTATCTTTAAATTAGCTTTTAAATGTGATTGTTTTTCAAACTTCATGATAACTGTACGGAGGGTGCATTTTTATATAACTCACCCGACACAAGATAAGGTATTTTGGTATAAAAACATGCATTTTTTTTTTTTTTTTTTTTACTTGATCAAGTGCCCTGCATCATAAATACGTCTCTGGATGTCATTGACAAACCAACCCGTTTTAAAATCGCTTAAGAAATAATTATTTGAATTGTGGATAGACATTCTGCTTCGATCGACATACAGGACATAAGGAGAATAAACTAAAAATAGGTTTTACAGACTAGCAGGTACGGCTACTCCGTCTAAATATGGCGGCCGCGTACACGTATCGCTCCAACGAACAGCAGCGGCCAATGCGGTATCCACATCCGACCCCGCTCCCTCGGACTGCTCTGTGATACAAAACCAGCATCCCCGTCCAGTACTGCGCCATCGCCAGTGACGTTAGCCCGGTGGTTAGAAGCTAGCCCTCTGCTCAGGGCATTAGTACCCCTGAATCGCTTGTGCTCAAAAAAGGACGATCTAAAGTAACATATTTGACCGATTTTACCGAAAGCAAGACATTTTACTCGTAAAGGTCGCGGTGAGTATTTTGTTCCCAGACATTTTTCATTTTTCCTTCCTTTTTCTTTTCTTTTTTTTTGGGATATTTTTTTTTCGACGAGGCTTTTTCTATTTTGCGAGTGGACAGAACAAAATGTGCTAAGCTAGCTAGCTAACTCTCGGAGATGCTCATCTGCCCTCAGAAACACGAACCGTGCTGTTCGTGGCTTCTAGAAACACGACGCTTCGGATGCATCTTAGCTGCAGCTTTTTTTTGTTGTTGCAAGTTTGTGTATAGCTTTGTTTTTGTAGCGTTTTATTGTGAAGACTCTTCCTTGATGGGACTGATTTTGTTTTTTTTGGCATGCATCTCTGCCAGCCCCTCGGCTAAGTTAGCGCTAGCTAACCACGTCAGACGCTCCCTTGCTTTTATAGTTGCAGCTTCACCCTGAGCCATGGTCGATTACAGATTACCGACTTCAGATTTATCAGAATTTTCCAGGTTTTGTTTTTTGCAAGCAGAGGAACGGAGCTGATTGCTGTGTATTTTTTGTGCTTTTCGATTGGTGGTTGGCTAACGTTAGCCATGCTAGCCTTTGAGCCCCCCCCGAGGCTAGCGCAGGGCCTGTGGTTCACATTAAAACCTGGTGAGGGCGCTGTCCGTCCAGGCGGGTGTGTTGTGGATGGTTTTGGTCATTTTTGATAATCCCCAGATTTTTCTTCTCTGGCTCAGTTTGTTTTTTTGTCTAGTAGACTTTCCCCCGTTTTTGTTTTTGCCTCCCTTTTGATGAAGAAGTGTTTTTTTTTCTGATTTTTGAAGTTTTGGACCGCCCGTGGGCTTAGTTTAACGCTACAAGTACACATTTTATTAATTAAACGTTTATTGATCTGAATGTGTATTATGGCTGTTTGTGTATCAGAATCAACGCACGCCTTCACATTCACTCCTAGGCCACAGCGCAAGTACACCCATAAGCCTCATGTATATTCATTAGAGACAGGCCAATGAATAAAACATAGTTTGGTCTACATTAAAGGTCCCATGACATGGTGCTCTCTGGATGCAAGTTTTATATAGACCTTAGTGGTCCCTAATACTGTATCTGAAGTCTCTTTTATATAGACCTTAGTGGTCCTCTAATACCGTATCTGAAGTCTCTTTTATATAGATCTTAGTGGTCCCTAATACTGTATCTGAAGTCTCTTTCATATAAACCTTAGTGGTCCCTAATACTGTATTGAAGTGTCTTTTATATAGACCTTAGTGGTCCCCTAATACTATATCTGAAGTCTCTTTTATATAGACCTTAGTGGTCCCCTAATACTGTATCTGAAGTCTCTTTTATATAGACCTTAGTGGTCCCCTAATAGCATATCTGAAGTCTCTTTTATATAGACCTTAGTGGTCCCCTAATACTGTATCTGAAGTCTCTTTTATATAGACCTTAGTGGTCCCCTAATACTGTATCTGAAGTCTCTTTTATATAGACCTTAGTGGTCCCCTAATAGCATATCTGAAGTCTCTTTTATATAGACCTTAGTGGTCCCCTAATAGCATATCTGAAGTCTCTTTTATATAGACCTTAGTGGTCCCCTAATACCATATCTAAAGTCTCTTTTCCAAAATTCACCCTAGGTGCAGAATTACAGCCACAATGAGCTTTCCTTAGTATGTGCTGTTGCTGAGTCTGTAGCCTTTGAGGGGGGGGGGCTTGACCAACTGCCACTTTGCTTGTTTGAAAGCCATGATGTCTCTCTTTTTCTCATGGGTGGGTCAAAATTCTCTGGGCGGGCAAAGTAGACCTCATAGGGGGCGAGATTTCAGATCGGCCCATCTGAGCTTTCATTTTCTCTAAGGCAGAGCAGGATACCCAGGGCTCGGTTTACACCTATCACCATTTCTAGCCACTGTAGGAACACAGGCAGGCTGGGGGAACGCATATTAATGTTTAAAAAAAAAAAAAAAAACTCAAATTGAAATTTTCATGCCATGGGACCTTTTTAAGTGGAAAATACTAATTCAAAAAACATGGTGGTCCTTTAGGATCTTGCATAAAGTTATTCTACAACCCATCATCTATCACATTACTCTCTGCTAATGCTGAAATCTCTATCATCCCTGAAAGTCTGTCTAAATATATTCTACTTTGTTGACTCAAGTATTTTTTATTGTGATAATAGTAACTTATGCTACTTCGTGCATTAGAAGTTTATTATAATTAAACTGATATTACTTTTCATTTGAGTGACATAAATGGGGAAGACTGATGTTTAGACTATAAATTGTCAAAACTACCATATATATAAATGTTATTAGGTTGTTAGTCTTCAAATCTGTCAAGCCAGCAGTTAATTATTGTCATTTGCCATGAGTTTCGGTTTAAAATTTAATAGACAACATTAAGGTTTTTAAGGTATATTTATGGCTAGTTGATCTTCTTCTGACATCACTCTGTAAAATGGCTTCACCTCCACTGCTTATATCTTACAAACTCCTTCTACAACTGGTTAAATAAGGGCTGAACAATCCGCATATGTGGAGCAACTGGGGCCTACCCAATCCACTCTTCTGTACAGTCATTATGAATGTCATGGGTTTTGTCAGGTTTAGATTTGTTTCTGTAAAACTTGGATGTGTAATGTGTGTGATGTGTACTTCTGTGTGTGTGTTTTATTAGCATTAGATATTGCACTCAAACATGCCTTTGGTCCGGGTTGTAGTCCTGAAGTGGCTGGTTGTAATGGGATTTTCTAGGGACACTTGGTTTGATTTATTTAGGTTTTTTTAGAGGTCTATTACTGTGTTTTCCTCATCACTAAACTACTGTACACGCTCCAACCAGGTAAGACTTGGTGCAAGATAACACTGCTGAGCTTGACTGAGGTGTGTTTTCTGTCACCTCAGTATAATTCGCGAAGGGCGAAGGTCGAGACACCAGCCCAAACCGAGCCCAGCCCACAGTGTCAAACATCAGACAGACGACAGCCCTGCACACAGACGCTATGGAGTGAGTGATGAATGTCCAACCCCCTGTCAGCCAGGGGCGGAGGGTTTCTGTTGATGCCACTGCTGTTTTCATGTTTGCTGTATCAGGGCTCGCTCCCCGTCTCCAAATTCACACAAGGCTCTGGGCTTCACCGAGTACTCACACTCTCTCTTGTCTGTTAGAATGATGAGTACAGGAAGAGAACACATTGTAGAGCCTGGGTGACCACGGTGATTATCAATACATCTGGTTTTGTTGGTACTGTTCACACTGGGATACACACATCCTTTGGTTCTGTGTAAAACACAGTTTATTGATAAAAACAGAGCATGATATCAGATTATCAAAATATCTTGGTGTAGCCTAAATGGTGTCCTCTACTGGTGTTACACGGTGCTTACAGCTAATTGATAGTTTTGTGAACATATGTAACTTCCTGTTGAGTGAAACCAACAGTATTTATTTCTACCTGCTTCACCATCATATTCACCCAACAAATCTCCAGAAACAAAATCCCTCACCCGCAACTTAATACTTCCTCTATAAAAGCTAGAGATGGTCTGATACCATGTTTTGCTTCCTGATATTGATTCTGAGACCTGAACCTGCGTATCGACCAATACAGAGTACTGATCCAATACTAGTGTGTCATATATTTTAACAACTGTAAACTACTATTCCTGTATGGATGTGGTAGGATTTCTATCTTTTGTTGTCGGTCTGGCTCAGGTTAAACTCTCAATCAATGAATGCCACAGAACTTTCTTTTATCATCCAGTTTGGTAGTCAGTTATAAATGGAAAAGGAAGACCAAAAACTACTTTAACGTAGATTTTCTTTAAGGCTTTATTACGTGGTATCGGATCAGTGAATGTACTCCAGTACTTCTGATACCAGTGTTTCAGGCAGTACAGAGGCGATACTAATACTGTACCGGAACATCTCTAATGAAAGCACCAGCAGACTTACCCAACATTTCAGTAAATTAATACTGCATCACCCACCTAAACTAGGAAAGAGTAGACCTACCTCGCAGCTTTGGAAAATTAGACTTCCCAGCAAGTCATTGGAAATATAATTTTGGCAAGCCCCAAGTCTTGTTAGAAGCTCTGTAATATACCTGTCCAACAGTAGGATTGAGAATTACCAGAGGCGCCGCAACACAATATTATCACCATACTTATGTCATGATGCGACGTCATTGCAATTTTAATGGTAATGTGATATTCTGCGATGTATTGCGGTTTATTAGCTTTTGTTCAACTTCAAATTATGTCCCCCAAAAGAAAACATCAGTTTTATCTAAAAAGATTGATTTCTCACTAAAAAAAGAAAAAATTTAAATTCTCACAACCAATTTATATAATCAAAGACTGATACTTGGCATCTGCGTATCAATACAGTATTGTCCAAGAAAATATCGCCACACTATGCCACATTGACCCCCACACCCCTGTCACTTAGGCAGAGGTTAAGGATGGTTACATCTTAGTTGAACTAAGCGTCTTACTGTCATTGCTTAGATAAATGTTCATTACATGCACACTTGGGAATTTTATAGCTCTCTTGGCTGGGGAATGTCCTTATTTAAGTTTCTCCATCCTCGTACACGTAAACATCCTGCGGAAAATACTGGTCGGAGTTATTTGTGTTAAAGTTGTAATATAGGGGATTTAGTAATTAGGTCATCTCTTCAGAGCACAATGCTAACTATGGCTCTGTGACGCCTGTATTATTGAGTCTTTGAAATGAACCGTACGCCACATCAAAGTTTAAAAGTCCTTAAATATGATATCAAGTCGCTCGAGTTATTCAATGCATTTGAATCAGGCTAATGTTTAACCACCTGAATAATTATACAGCTGAATAAGCATAGCCATAGGGAAACTACTAATTTTACAGGTTTAAATATAACACTGTGTGGTATGAAAAAACAGTATTGTAGTCACTTAATGACAGCAGAACTGCTGATACAGGAAATGTGCTGTTGTTAAAAAATAAAATAAAAACTATCTAGCTTAAAGGGTAGGAATTACTTTAGTTTTTGGTAAATGCAACAATGCGGATTTCCTTAACAGGGCTAAAATAATTCATAATTCAGTGAGAAAGTGCCATTTTGGTGCCTGTCCCATGAACCCACAAACTGTCTGCCCAGCATGTGTTGCAGTGAGTTTGTTTCAGGCCTTAAATGCGGATGCTTATTACGCTGGTTTGTTTGTGTATGTGGTGCCAACTGAGAAATTAATTTCCCATGATTCTGCTTATTTTTAGACGGTGAGGTAACTGGTGGCCATTGAATTAGAAAGGAATGAGCAAGTAGTAATTTCAAAGCCTTACATTTAGGACAGGTTTGGACACGTCTCCTGTTGATACTAAAGGCTCAATTTATAATGTCCGGCGGTTTCCTCCTTTTGCCGTTAGCACTTGTCTGTTTGGATGTAAATGTTTTTAATTTCCCAGGAAGACCTGCTAAAAGTGTTACATGTTGTAGGCACCACAGCTGGGGAGGGGCTCTCCCGTGTTTGACCCAGCGACAGCATATAGTAATAGTATAGTTCAGAGGGCTGACAGTTCCTCATCCTGCCACTAACTGTGGGACTTGTGTGTCTATGTGTATCTTCCTGCTCAGTCGTTCACCCACCACAGCCAGCCTGATGGCCGCCAGCAACGTCACCAACAAGACGGACCCGCGCTCCCTCAACTCCCGGGTCTTCATCGGCAACCTCAATACCCTGCTGGTCACCAAGGGCGACGTCGAGGCCATCTTCTCCAAATACGGCAAGATCGTGGGCTGCTCCATCCACAAAGGCTACGCCTTTGTCCAGTTCGCCAATGAGAGGAACGCCCGATCTGCCGTCGACGGAGAGGACGGGAGGATGATTGTTGGACAAGTGCTTGGTAAGGAGTTAGGGACACTTTAAGATTTATTTTTCCATGACTGTACTTAGTTGTATCAACAACGTTTCATTTCTGGTATTGCTCAGGTGCTGCTGGAAATTCCGCCGTATGTCCCTCATTTTCGGCCAGATTGTCCGTCCCCTTCCTTTGTTTTGGCTTTCTAAACTCCGGTGGATTTCTGAGGACTATGGTTAACTGCTCCTCAGATCTCTGCAGGGTAAATCCAGACAGCTAGCTAGACTATCTGTCCAATCAGAGTTTTCTCTCGCACAACTAACCCCCAAATTCCACAGGATGCGGATGGGCTCCGCTGCGTGACGACTCCACGCTCCGCTGTCCGTCAACACCCACCAGGTCCAACAACAGCTTGTTTCCATCCAGAGGAATAGAGAGGAAACAACCCTGTGCTGTGTTTTCAAGCTGTAGTGCAGGGAAATATGATCCGCCGTGAGCATGGTCTATTTTATTTTGAAAATGAACCGGATGTTTTATTTGTTTCTGTGCTCGACTTTCGGTCCCGCACTATCTGCCGTGTGCTGAATTGCTGGGGAGCTCTCCGGCGTCCGGGACGCAGCCGTTCCGCAGTCTGTGGGAGTACACACATTGACTTTAATGGAAACCTAATTACTCCGATGCCGTTCCGCATCCTGTGGAATGTGGGGGTAAAACAACTTTTTAAACGTACACATGTTCCACCGAAACAAGTTCCTTCCTGAGGTTATGTTGCACCGGCCCCGTTGCTTAGCACCGCCCAAGACAATTGTGATTGGTTTAAAGAAATGCCAGTAAACCAGAGCACGTTTGTCTCCCGGAATGCTGAGTGGACTCACCAGACCCTCCTCTGCAGCTCTGTGTCACACAATGCTCTTTCATTACTAGTTAATCTTTCAAGGCTGCAGCTATGTAATGTTGGCAGGATTTCTGGTGCACATTAACCCAACTTTTGTTTTTGTTACAACCTTCTGCGAGGTTAAAAATACAGACGGGTTGTAAGAGAAAACAGTTCTGTTTTGAATCATGCGTCTGATCAGATTTTTACCACACATCAAAAACTTCAGCAACCCCATGGATTAAAATGACATCTACTCCATCTCACAAGATGTCTCCTACCGTACTTGACAAAAAAATGTTTATTTAGTGCGTTGGAGGTTTCAGGCCGTTTCCGTATCCCACGTGTGGAAATTGAATACTGGATTATGACTGGCATCCAAACTAGTTGTAATGTCACAAAATCTACACTTGTGCTGCTCAGGTTTAAGACTTTTAGTGTAAACCGCAGCGCAGTGAAGCTCAAAATAATAAGCAAACCACATTATAGAGTCGAGGCAGGCTTTTGAGTGTACAAATATTCTACGCTTGGGTTGGTCAAACATCTGGCAAAGAGTCAAATGAGATGCCAGCGCTTCTGAGAACAAGATGTTGCAGTGCTGGTGAAACTCCAAACGCGTTGTTAATCCTTCCAACAGGTTGGCCTTGGGTCAAAGTTAGTTTCTTTCAATAATCATTTTCAAAATCCAATCCAAAGGTAAATGATGTTCAGATTTTGTAAACGGGGACTGGATCGTCCGTCCTCAGCATCACTCTGTCATTGAGCTGGGATCTGTTTTTTTTTTGTTTTTCTTCTCCTTTAGACATCAACCTGGCCGGAGAACCCAAACCACACAGGTCAAAAACAGGCAAACGCTCGGCTGGAGACATGTACAGGTCAGTCCCTTCTACCTAGCTACAGCTGGTACACTGGCCACAGATGACAGTGGCATGAGAAAAAGCCAAAGTGTCTCAAAGAAGACTCTAAAAGCTCAGCTGACTTGAATTAATGCTATTTCTTTCTCCATATTTCCTCACGTGGCCTCTTCTTTTTCGTCCTGAACAGCAGTTCCTCATTTGAACTCGACTATGACTTTCAGAGAGATTATTATGACCGGTGAGTAAAAGGCTTTCCTTTTGTCTCTCAGTTGGAAAGAAACAAATACGCATACAAATATTTTTGAACGCTGAAAGTAACCTGTAATGCTACTTGCTCCTACTTAGTCTGTTATAGGTGTCACGTTTATCAGATACAGGTTTGGCCTTTTAGTTTGAATGAATCTGTTAACTCCCACCACAGACTACCAAAGTCTAGACCAGACTCTGATCATTTAAATGAAAAATATCTTTTAGATATCAATCTGTGTTTTGATTTAATATTTTCTTTGAACTTCACTTTATTCAAGTAAGCACATAACAGGTTATACATGAAATATAGGACACACAGGCACATAGGAATATAAAAACAAGTAACTGGTTGTGTGTTTGATACCAGAATGTACTCGTACCCGTCCCGTGTGCCGGCTCCCCCTCCCCCCCCCTTGTCCCGGGCCGTGATCCCGTCCAAGCGGCCGCGTGTCAGCCTGAGCGGAGGAAGCAGCCGGCGAACCAAGAGCAGCTTCACCTCTTCCTCCAAGAGGACTTCCTCCTCCAGAACCAGTAAGATCATCCAGAGCTTTTCCAATCCCTTTAGGGTAATTAGGGAGGGGAGTAGCTTTTTTTTCTCCATAAAGTATTTTTGTTATATTGTTAGGAAAAATTACACATTTTCATCTCCCGAGCAATTTGACTTTGACAGGATACAAGCTAGTATTAAGCCATTTAGAAGTTACGCCCCCCACCACACACACACACCACACACACACACACACACACACACACACACAATAAAGTTTTGATAATCAATGGTTATTTGTGATCAATATTCAAACCTCCGTTAGCTGGTTTCAGTTCCTAGAATGGGGAAGTATTTCCTCCTCCTCTGGATTTTTTTTTTTTTAATGTCTAATCAGTCAGCTCTTTTTTTTAAATATTGAGAAAAAATAAGCTCCAGTTATCAATTTGGACAATCAAAAAAATGTTTAGTTGTTTAGCAAGAAGTTCTCTGGTTCTACAGCGCCTCAGTGTGAGGACTCCTTGGTCATATTGCTGTGTTGAAGATCTTTGGTTGGATTTAATGCATTCTGAAAACTTAAGATGATGAATCACAATAGATCAGACCATAATGAAAATGAACATTAGTTGTTATCGTAGTTTGATTTATTGGTCACAGCCCTTCGCACAAGCACCATTTAAGTCGGGAATGGAGACGATTTATTTTCACTGTTTTCAAGCACTTTGTCTCCATCATACTCTACTTTGGCTGCTTGTCCGGAGGTCTTGCTAACTTGTTCTTCCTGCGTCTTTTCTGCAGTGAAAGTGGACGAGCTGCAGGCCATCAAGCGGGAGTTGACCCAAATCAAAAGCAAAGTGGACGACCTGCTGGATAGCTTGGAGCGCATGGAGAAGGACCACAGCAAGAAGTCAGGTAGGCGGGACACGGTGTCTGACTACTCCTATCGATCTATTTTTCTCTGGGTAGAAAGTCGCAAAAAATGCACTAGTTTTTGACCAGATGGGTTGCACAGAGCTTGGACTTCTCTGACTCTGAATTCTGAATTTCCGGCAGAAGCTAAGAGTGTAAAAACGGAGCCAGGCGAGGTGACTTCACCTCCGCACCCAAGCAACAAGGATGACGGGTCCAAGAGAGAGAGGGAGAGCCAGGTGATCAACGACTCGGAGGAGGACGAAGAGGACGAGGGAGACCTGCTGGAGGAGGAGGAAGAGGTGCCCATGCCATTGTTTTTTTGTTTTTTTTGCATCAAAGCTTCATTTCATCCAACACAAGTTTTCATGATTATGAAATGACAAAACAAGTCATTTAATGTGTCTCCTCTGCTCTGGGAAATGGGATAGGCATTTTTTTATATGCAATATATGTATCTATTTACCAGCTACTCAAAAAGAAGGCTTGTATACATCGGCTGCTCTTAGCTGATTGCAGATATTTAGTATCAATGTGTAGGATGGCCTAATAATAAAAACATTTAGTACTGAAAATGAAAGCTATAGTGCAGAACCTTTACATATAAATGAACATCCGTTACATTCATGCCCATCAATGCTGGTTTAAGCCCGTCACCGGGACAGCTCTCTGTATTTCTCAGTATATCAGAGTTGGGGTGTCTGGTATGTGTGGCTGGAACGGTGCTGATCCAGCTTCTTTTTACTCAGAACGTGTAGTTTATTTCCTCCACAACAACGTTGTTACATGAGCAGCACACAACCAGCCTTGCTCACTCAGTCACAGCTCTTCACGGCGTAGCTGCTATTCAGGCTCTCTGATTGGTTACACCAGGGGCGTCAAACTCATTTTAGGTCATGGGCCACATACCCCTAATTTGTTCTCAAGTGGGCCAGACTGGTGACCCACTGCAGAAAGATCGGAAACTTTTATCTGCCAGAGTGTATTTTTTTATATTCTGGGAAAATACTTTTTTTTTTTTTTTACTGTCATTTGAGAGTCATTGGTCATATTACAGGGACACAGATGTTGCCAGAGACGGTACGTCTCTGGCAACATAATAAAACAGTAATAAAACAATGTCCATCTCGCAAATGTATCTGTCTCTGTAGTCAACTCAACCATCAAATACAGCAACAGGAAATAACACTCAAGGCTTTTTTTTTGGGGGGGGGAACAAATGTTCAGCACTACAGCTTTTTATGTTAATTTAGAAACCCTGTTCCATCTTAGACTTTGTCCAGCAGAGAGCGCCGGCATTGTTTTTACACTTTCAAATGTCCTGCTCGGTATGTCTTTGTCACAATCCTTAAAAAAATGATGGTTGTTTTACTATTGGCCGATATCTTACAGGATTTTACAAAAGATATCAAAATCTGGATCCAACAGTCAGGATATATTTGGTAATTAATTGATTATGTGCCAGACACCAGTAGTATATTGTATACCACCAGTATATTTGTATAACCCTAAAAGTAACCTCTTCTCACTATTTCTTTAAAACTTTGGCCTTTGATGGAAAGCTCAGCATATTCCTGCCATGTTGTGCCCGTGATGTTGGTGCCTGACAGTTGCAGAAGTGTCCACGCGGCTACTGAATGCAGAGGCAGAACGGAGTACACTTTTAATATCTGTTACTTTATCTGAAGTAATATCGTCATCGCATGCTTCCCTCATATCGTGCAGCCCTAGTTTACTCTTACGCCCCACTGCTGCCGTTACACGGTCTTGGCGTTTCTGACACTTCACTTAATCATCTGTCGCTCTTTCCACCCGCAGATGAAGAGTCAAGAGAGGGAGGACGACATGGACGATGAGGAGGAGGAGGAAGGCGAACACGTGGAAGGTGACGACGATGGCGACAGTGTCAACGGCGAAGAGGTCTTGTAGGCATGGACCGCACCGGCCACGCATGCATTGTACGCACAGCTCCCATTAGGAACTCGGACTCCTGTTTTAACTCATGTTGTAGATACATAAACACACACACACACACACACACACACACACACACACACACACACACGCATGGTGCACACACACACACACTCTGTTGTCCCTAAAGCCCATTTGTGTTTGTTATTTTGACCTGTTGTCCAGTGTTGCTGTACCAGGAATAACTAGCTGTAGGTTTGGGTTTGTACTGCGTCGTTACTCATCTTCACGAGGACACGGAAACATGGACTGTTATTGTTCTCAGAGACAACAGCTCGGCGGACATGTCTTAACGCGAGGACGGACACCCAGCTACGAAAGACCATTTATAGGTTCATTGTGTTTGTGTTTCCTCTCATCTGTGTTTGTTTGACCTTGTGTGTCTGTATGTTAATGTCCGTTTTTTTTATACTACTCAGTTTCAGTTTAACTGTAAAGAAATAAATTGCAATAAAATATTAAAATGGAAAGTGCTTTCCTGTTTTTTTGTGCTCTAGCTCCCCCCCCCAGTTACAATAAAAAGGAATAAAGTGTAGTTAAAAAAATTATTTTTCCAACAAAAGGAGCCCTTCCTTCTGCATTAGAATTTAACAGGAAAACCAGTTTATAATATTTATTTTTTATTGTATAGCCCAGCCATCTGTTCTGTGTTATGAGAACCCTATAATCTATAGATATCAGAATGTGCTAATATCACAGTGGTCAGCTGACCAATAGTTTGCTTTGCCAGAGTCTGGCTAGTCCACCCAGCATTCTGTGGATGGGAGAAACGTGCTCAGGTTTATCGGCATTTCTTTAACCAATCACAATCATCATGGGCGGGGCTAAGTGCCTTACGGAGCCCCGGACGCTGCAAAACAGCCTCGGGAAGGAACTTGTTATGATGGTACATTCAAAAGTTGTTTTAGTTGGGCAAGAGAAAACTCTGATTGGACAGATAGTCTAGCTAGCTGTCTGGATTTACCCTGCAGAGATCTGAGAACCAGGTAACCATAGTCCTCAGAAATCCACCAGAGTTTAGATCGCCAACACAAAGAAAGCTGAAGGTGTGGGACATCTGGTGGAATTTCTGGTGGTCCCTGGAAAATCCAACATTAAACGATGATTATACATGTTACCAGGCACCCAGGGCTAGTAACATTTTATTTTGGGAGAAAAGAGGTGAACGGTAAGCTCACAACCCAAACTGTCTAACATCCATTGTTTACAGACCACAGTCCACGGTAGATATGCATGCACGGAAGGTTTTTCTCTGAAATCAGCTGATTATTGCTTGATTGTTAAAAGATCACCATCTTACATCATCCATCTGCGATGCGTTCATGCTCTAAAAATGTAGCGAAACAAACTTCCCAATGAGATCCGTCTTACGTAGGAGAAATCTGAATGTCTTTAGGTTTTGCACAATCAGTTTTGTAGGTGAGATAAAAATTAATTGTTTGCAGCCTTGGACTGTCTATAAAGCTACATTGCAGCCCTAAATTAATGGTTGGTTATGTGTATTATGACAGAAAGTGTAATTCAGCATGTGGAGAAAAAGCTGTTTGTTTCCATAAACCTATTTTTATGTACATTTTGAAGTGTCTCAGTAGAAAATGAGATAAAAACGCGAGATGGAAACAGCATTGGCAAATAAGTTGTGACGTAGCGAACATATAACTCACAAAACTATTGTGCCAGTGTCCATTGGATGGGGGAGGAATCAGGATATGGGTCCCATCCAGTGCGCCGTACACTTGTGGCACAGTAGTGGAGTTGCGCTGCGCTATAGCTTGTGCCCCTAGCCATTTTGTGTATATGGATGAATTGCTTCAACAGATTGGATCGTATGGCCGTACATCCCGTATACACAGAACGGTTGTCTTGCTGACACCAAATGTCTCTGCCACCACTCTGTGTTCTGCCCAGGTGGCCAACTTGTACAATACTACCTCTCTCCATTTAACCAAATAACTTCTAAACTCTTTGATTTGCAATCTCCAACCAAACGACGAAACTGAGCTTTGTCTCGTTTATTCGCTCTAATTTGTATTTTCTTTCTTTTTTGCGACATTTTAAAAGTTCAGTCAATATTCACTTGACAATTAGATAGAAACACGACGCTACAAACAAGGAAACCATAATTTCAACTTTATTATTTTAGAACAGCTTTTTTTTCAACAGATATTTCACAGTCAAAGTAATCATTTCAAATATCAATATTAAAACATAATAAACACACTGTTGGACTGGGTTTCCTGTGAAGGATGCTGGCTGTTTGTCCGTAAACTGCCAAGATGTTATGTACACAGCTAAAACTCATCAGACCAAAGTGAACAGTAAATATGCTTTTGCTGAAACTGCTTGTTATACCAGATATTCAGATTTCAGTTTTCTGTAGAAAAGTTTACCCAAGTGCCAAGTGGAATTACAAAGATGTTTTCTATAGTCCTAAACAGAAAAATTAAACAAATAAGCCACAAAAAAACATTTCATTTTGCAAATGCCACATGAACAGCTGGAGTTTCAGCTCAAGTACATCTCAGGTAGAAACATTGTGCAAAAGATACTTTATAAGATAAGATTTAAATAAGTTCCATTACTGCTTGATACTCGACACTTCTCGACTCCTCTGCCTTCATTGTATCGAACTGGAACTCAGTATTCCTTTCAGGCTCTCAGCAGGACGTATAGTGTGAGGACACTCAGCAGGAGCAGCATGGCTGGCAGGGGAAGAGACAAAAGAGTTTATCACAAATGTTGGGGAATCAAAGCTCTTCCTCCTCTTCTGCTTTTTCATTAATTACGTGGCGGATCAGCACTGTGACCAAATTCAGTTTCTCTCTTTGGTATCCGGCCATGCAGATTGGCCGACGTTTTGAGATATCCGTCTGTGATTTATACCTCCACCTTAACACCGCCTTCACACTGGCTCTTAAAATAAGCTCCATAATATGCAATGCGCCTCCAGTTGTACTAGACATTGTAGATGTTGTACTACACCGCTGAAAGCGTCAAAAGTGACTGGAAACAAAATGGCGGAGAGAGTGGGATACCTCATTCGGTCATTCCTCTCATCTGTGGGCTGTAGAGCTATAAACAGAAAGGCTGCTGCGTGGAGAAAAGTTGCCCATGACGGTGATATGTCATGGCCAACAGGCTTCAGACTGGTCTGGAATTTCAGAATAGCTGTGGTTTATTTGTTTGTGGTCTTATGTGTCTTTTTTGAGTTTATACATTTGAGTGCCTTTTTTAAATTTGTGTGACCACACCGGTAGCACATCATTTATTTTCTCGCATATAATAAAGAAACAAATTTAGCTAAATACATTTTTTTTTTCTCTTTGAGATTTTAATTTAAGTATTTCCATTTAAGCTTTTTCATTTCACATTTTGAGTTTCATATTTGATGTTTCTCTTTTCTTATTTCCATCGCAATTTTCAATCAATAAAAGATTTCAAAGATTTTAAGCTTGGAAGATAAGATTTTTAAATTTGACCTTTTACATTTTAACTTTGCTTTTTCAGTTTCCTTTTTTTAAATTCAATTATGGCATGATTTTTCCTAGTAGCTTAGTGAAATAATAATATTTTTAATTTGATCTCGCTTTGTTTTGTCATTGGACTTTCAATTTGAATAATGAATAAATATATCCTCCATAGGGATTGCCCTCAAATGTGTTAAATTAGCAAATCTGTAAAAGCAGTGTTTACCGTGAGGCGGGACAGCTCCACTGCTGCTGGCATTTGTTGGTTTGACCGCGGTTGTGCTGGCCATTGTTGTGTTGACCATTGTTGTGTTGACCATTGTTGTGTTGGCCATTGTTGTGTTGACAATTTTTGTGCTGGCCATTGTTGGGTTGACCATTGTTGTGTTGACCACTGTTGTGTTGACCACTGTTGGGTTGACCACTGTTGGGTTGACCATTGTTGGGTTGACCATTGTTGTGCTGGCCATTGTTGGGTTGACCATTGTTGTGCTGGCTACTGTTGTGCTGGCCACTGTTGGGTTGACCACTGTTGGGTTGACCATTGTTGGGTTGACCATTGTTGGGTTGACCATTGTTGTGGTGGCCATTGTTGTGCTGGCCACTGTTGTGCTGGCCATTGTTGTGCTGGCCACTGTTGGGTTGACCACTGTTGGGTTGACCATTGTTGGGTTGACCATTGTTGTGCTGGCCATTGTTGTGCTAGCCACTGTTGTGCTGGCCATTGTTGTGCTGGCCACTGTTGTGCTGGCCACTGTTGTGTTGACCACTGGTGGTGCTGTGGTGGGGACGTTGCTGGCTGGGTTGGCGAGGTTCAGAAGGTCGCTGTTCAGGGAGATGTTGAAGGGGCTGAGACCATCTGAATGAAGGGGACATGAGGAGGACAGAGCAGTGGGAGGTCAGACGGGTCCTTATCGATAGCTGTGTGGGTGAGTAACATCAGCTCACAATAAAAAAAACACATTTACAGTTGAAATGTAATGTCAATCAGTGCCAGTTTGAAAGAGGAAGCAGAAAATCCTCTTATATCTCTGGAGAAGAAAATTGCTAAGCTTAAAACGCTGTGACTTATTTTCTATTTTTGCCAACAGGTTGAAACAATAACTGTTGTGGCATTTATACCAGTAATTTGGTGTCACAAATGTGTATTGGTATGGAAAGATTGAATAAAGGTTATTTTTATTTATTTATGATTATCTTAACACTGTTTTTGTTTGTAAGTTGAGTAAATACTTTGTGTTATAGCATACAATATTGCAGTGGGTGTTTTTATGTGTCCTCTTACTATTAGTTACAGTCCCAGTCCCGAGGAGGATGGTGCTGGGGGTTTTTGCGTTCAGGACGTTGAACTCACACTTGATCACATTTTCGTTTACGATGCCACGGATTTCTGTTATTATCTAAAAAGTCCAACAGATAACGTGACACAAAGTAAGACATGGTAAGGTAAAAAAAGGAAGAAAATACAGCAAAGTTTAGCAAAGCAAATATAATAACAAAAAAACAGTAATTAACACTTTACATTGCCTAATTTGAGTTGGAAAATGTGTGATGTAGGTCAGATATGGTCCAGTGGTTTGTTAAATATTTGATCAATAAGTGCTATCATGAAACTGCAGTTATTTTTTGGAATATTTGGATTTCTTTTAATCACAAAAATTGTGCATTAATCATCTTAAAGTGCCCTTAAGTAAATGTATTATATTTTCTGTTCATCCATTCTTCCATACAACATAAAGAGTAATTTCCTTAATAATTATGAAATAAAAAATATAATTTTCTAATGCAAACATCCCTCTATTTGACAGTAAATTTGAGGCCTCACCCCATCAGCTGGAGTGAGAGCGCCGTTGATGTTGTTCTGATCCATCGTCTGGAAGAAGAAGCTCCCATTTTTGGAGCTGTTTTGAGCACAGATGAAAAGCATGGTGGTACCCTGATGAAAGAAATAGGGGTTAGGATGAGATGACTTTCTAGAAGTGAAGACAGTGACACATTCCAACAGTCATTCAGTGTTTTGGTTAAGACTGGAAATAAGCCAATGAAGTGATGAAATAGTCCAGAGTTCGACTCTACATTACTCTACTCTACTAGTACTTGTTTGTATTCTTACGTGTCTTTGTGAGGTTATGTCAAGGACAAATACGTGCAGGAAAGTCACTGCACAACATGTATGGGCTGAAATATGTGCCAACCGTAACTGAATTGGAATCATCAATATTTGAATTTGACTTGCTGAATCATTGCATTGAAAAACTGAATTTGAATAGCATAGTTTGAAATTGAATTTATTTGGTTGGAACAGAAATCTAATAAAATATGATCATCAATGGAAATTCAACTCCCTATATATCTTCACATTTAGTTCTCACAATTCAGGTTCAGTTCACAAAATTCAATTTCAAGTTACTGTGACGTAAATGAACTTGAAGGATGGAGGAGGAGCAATCGAGCGCAGATCAAAAGCTAGACGTTACTCAAATTCAAGGATCCTTCTTTGGTAACACTGGTCCTTTCTAAGGGGGTAAGCCTCTCCTCTCTAAGCAAAGCTTGCATGGCGCCATTTTAATGCTACGAAGCACCACTCACCTGCAGTTAGCATCCACTGACTGCAATTCATTTTGGCGCCACTTCTTTAACTGTCTATGGCAGGGGTCTTCAACAGGGGGTCCGCGACCCCTAGGGGGTTCGCGGAGGTACTGCACGGGGCTCGCGAAAGTTTTGGTTGATTAGACTTTTTTTTTATAACCCCCCCCCCCCCCCCCTGCAATTTTTTCCACTAATTGAAATGTCTTTAAATACACATTAACATGAATTCAACACACCGTAGTAAACAGATAAATGGAGGCAGAAGATGTCTTTCAGTCATCAATGCACACATGGCACTATAGGACCAGTTTGATATAACACAATTTTATACAATATACCACCCAACAGTGGCCAGCACAAAATTTTATACAATTAGGGGGTCCCCGCTCCATCTCGCCATCAGTTTGGGGGTCCTTGGCCTGGAAAACGTTGAAGACCCCTGGTCTATGGCCATTCCAGGTCAGGTCCTTCAGATGCTAGGCCAGGCTCCTCTGTTGCATTTGGAGAACACGTAAGTGGAACAGGCTAGCAAGTGCACGTCATTTGTGCACGCTGCATTTCAAAACACTGGATGAAATGGTTGTGGAACTGTGAACCGTGCTGTTCAATTTTTTTTTGTTGAGATGGAGAATGTGATTCATCGTCAGTCTGCTTGCAGGAGGAGAATCTACTGTCGTCAACTTTGCCCGCGCAACATGCGATGGTAGGTAACATTACCGACACTAATAGAATATGATGTCAGCAATAATCGTTATCTCTTGTTTATCCCTTGCCAATAAATTAAAAATGTGAGAGAGTTCGGTTTGTAGTTGTCATAACACTTACGGAGAATTGCATTAATTAATCTTAATTACATTAAGCTTACAGTAGCTAACAGTCTGTATTAGCTTGTAATTTACTGCATACATGTAAATAGTACTGTAGACACACAAGCTTCAACCAACATGTGAAAAGTCATAATACAACCATTGATAAACAGCCACTAACACAGTAAAGGTAGGTGTTAGTGTGTTAAATGGTTGTCAATTAAGACAGTGATGAAGAAACTACACCACTACAGTTACATAAAGTTCCTTCATGTTACAGTATGCTTAAATATGCTTGTGATACAATTCTAATGTTACCAGGAAAGGTTGGATAACTACTGGACTAACCTAATGTTACCAGGATAACTACTGGACTAAGCTAATGTTACCAGGACAGGTTGGATAACTACTGGACTAACCTAATGTTACCAGGATAACTACTGGACTAACCTAATGTTACCAGGACAGGTTGGATAACTACTGGACTAACCTAATGTTACCAGGATAACTACTGGACTAACCTAATGTTACCAGGACAGGTTGGATAACTACTGGACTAACCTAATGTTACCAGGATAACTACTGGACTAACCTAATGTTACCAGGACAGGTTGGATAACTACTGGACTAACCTAATGTTACCAGGATAACTACTGGACTAACCTAATGTTACCAGGACAGGTTGGATAACTACTGGACTAACTACTGGACTAACCTAAAGCTTTCTCCTTCTGTCTGCAGTCTGGAAGCAACACCATCATTGGCAGCTGTGTCTGATCGCCACTTCATGTTGACTAGACTGTGTGCAGTATGTAGTCATGTTTGAATACATGTTATAATGAAGATACACATATTGTTAATGTCTTCAGAGCTTGTCTACCTAACAAGATGTCCAGGTCATAATTTAATGGAAAAATAGACATTAAATAAACAGTTTATATTGCATACACACCTAAAAACTTAAAGACACAGACAAAGCAGTTCATTCAATGCTTTTGATTTTTTTTAATGCCAATCTCTAACATAGCAAATAATGTATCTATAACATCTCTCTTCTGCCTCTTTCTTCCTGCTCTCTTGTCTTTTGCTTTCCCCCTCCTCCCCCTCATCACTCCCTTCTGGTGATGCTAGTGCAGGGCCTGGCCCTGGTTTGTCCTCCTGGATCGATGGCTCATCCACGTTGGCCAACCAGGGCCAACTAGCTGCTGTGGCTTCCATCCTCAGTGACCGCCCCCGTTTGTTCCTTAGTCCTTGTTAAAAGACAGCAAACAAAAGAAAAAGATGTTTACCGTTATGAATGCTATAACGTAACGTTACGTTATACTATTTGCATGGGAATCTACTCATACATTTTAGCTTTCATCTAATATTGCTAGTAAAGTAAATGAGGTGTAGCTTTACCTACAATCCTCAGCTATTACTGATAAACACACAAATCTGTAAATCTCTGCTACCGTTACGCACATACAGTAACAGCATGTGTAAAGAGATGAAAATGCCACCTGACATTAAACTTTACAAACACAAATGGCACAAAAGACAGCAAAACCAGCTAACAGCCTAATGTTAAATGGTATACTTACATTTAAATGATTTTTCCGCCGTCAGCAATGCCGATCCAATTCTGCTTTGCTCCGCTTACGTCTGCCATTGTTTGTTTTTTAACAAGCCGGCTAAGCCACACACATAGGACTGTGGGTCATTTGGGAGCGCGAAAGATACACATTTGTCTGCGCTTCAATGCTCTTCCTTCATCCTTCAAGTACCTGGATGTCTGTCACAGTAACTTGAAATAGAATTTTATGAACTGAATTTGAATTGTGAGAACTGAATGTGAAGATATACTTTAGAGAGTTGTATTCCATTGATGATCATATTTTATTGGATTTCAGTTCCAAACAAATACAATTTCAAACTGTACTATTCAGTTTTTAATGCAATTATTCCAGTTTAGCAATTCAAATTAAAATATAAAGGTTTCAAATTCAGTTTCTGTTGGCATATATTTCAGCCCATACATATTGTGCAGTGACTTTCCAGCATGTATGTGTCCTTGACATAACCTCACAAAGACATGTAAGAATGCAAACAAGTAAGCAGACACAAAATAAATCAAATCCAATTCAAATGTAAATGATTCTGTTGGCACATACAGTGGTGTGAAAAAGTGTTTGCCCCTTCCTCATTTCCTGTTCCTTTGCATGTTTGTCACACTTAAGTGTTTCGGAACATCAAACCAATTTAAACAATAGTCAAGGACAACACAAGTAAACACAAAACGCAATTTGTAAATGAAGGTGTTTTTATAAAGGTGAAAAAAAAATCCAAACCATCATGCACCTGTGTGAAAAAGTGATTGCCCCCTAAACCAATAACTGGTTGGGCACCCTTAGCAGCAACAACTGCAACAAGCATGCTATAACCGTGCAATGAGGCTTTACAGCGTCCTGGAGGATTTTGGCCCACTCATCTTTGCAGAATGTCCTAATTCAGTTACATTAGGGGTTTTCGAGCATGAACGGCCTTTTTAAGGTCATACCACAAATCCCAATAGGATTCAGGTCAGGACTTTGGCTAGGCCACTCCAAAGTCTTCATTTTGTTTTTCTTCAGCATTCGGTGGGGACTTGCTGGTGTGTTTAGGATCATTGTCCTGCTGCAGAACCAAAGTCGTTCAGCTTGAGTACACAAACATGGTCGGACATTCTCCTTCAGGATCTCTTGGTAGACAGCAGAATTCATAGTTCCTTTTATCACGGCAAGTCTTCCAGGTCCTGAAGCAGCAAAACAGCCCCAGACCATCACAATACCACCACCATATTTTCTGTTGGTATATGTTCTTTTTATGAAATGCAGTGTTCCTTCTACGCCAGATATACTTGGACACACACCTTCCAAAGAGTTCCACTTTTGTCCATCGGTCCACAGAATGTTGTCCCAAAAGTCTTGGGGATCATCAAGATGTGTTGTGGAGAAATGAGACGAGCTTGAAGTTCTTTTTGCTCAGCAGTGGTTTCTCCTTGGAACTCTGCCATGCAGGCCATTTTTGCCCAGTCTTCTCCGCTGGTGGAGGGCATGAACGCTGACCTTAACTGAGGCAAGTGAGGCCTGCAGTTCTTTGGACGTTGTTGGGGTCTTTTGTGACCTCTTGGATAAGTCGCGCTGCGCTCTTGGGGTAATTTTGGGCAGCCGGCCACTCCTGGGAAGGTTCACCACTGTTCCATGTCTTCGCCATTTGTGGATAATGGCTCTCACTGTGGTTCGCTGGATTCCCAAAGCTTTGGAATGGCTTTATTAACCCTTTCCAGACTGATAGATCTCAATTACTTTCTTTCTCAATTGTTCCTGAATTTCTTTGGGTCTCGGCATGATGTGTAGCTTTAAGGATCTTCTGGTGGGACCATACTGTTCAAGCAGCTCCTATTTAAGTGATGCCTTGATCATGAACAGGTGTGGCAATAATCAGGCCTGGGTGTGGCTAGAGAATAGACCTCAGGTGGGACAACCACAGTTATAGTGTGTTTTAACAAGGGGGCAATCACTTTTTCACACAGGGCCATGATGGTTTGGATTTTTTTCACCTTTAATAAAACACCTTCATTTACAAATTGCATTTTGTGTTACTTGTGTTTGTCTTGACTATTGTTTAAATTGGGTTGATGTTCCGAAACATTAAGTGTGACAAACATGCAAAGGAACAGGAAATGAGGAAGGGGGCAAAACACTTTTCACACCACTGTATTTCAGCCCATAAAAATGCTTCAATTTTTTTCCTAGTGTGAATTTTGTCAGAAACACTACACATTTCACATTCATTGAGCATCAGAAGCTGGATAGCTGCTAGGCTATATCTTGCTAAGCCTAGCATTACTATGCTACCTGCTAGCATGATAATTAGTGGCCAACTGGGTCAGTGCCAAAGCTATACACAAACATCTAAAGGTCATTATAAAGTTTAGCATTGTAGGGTAAGTGCTTTTTTAAATGGTTAAACTTTTAACTTTATTAAAAAGAAATCATCAGATATCATTTATTTTGTGGGGGCTAATGCTAGCTTCTTAGCGTTGCTTATTATTTAGACAGTTACAGAAATATTGTTGAATGTTGGTAGTTGGTTAGTTAGTTTTTTGTCATGTCTTATCATAGACAGGCTATGGTCCTTATCAACTAAATTAATCTTGTATCAAAGTCAACCAATGCCACAATGTCATATTTTGATCTATGAAGGTACGTATAAAAAAAAAAAGCAAGTCAGTTTGCTTTTGCTGGGAGTTTAGACATGATTTACATAAACACGGAAGCTGTATTATGATATTTGCCTTATATCTACCATCACACTCAAAACTCAGGTTTTGTATCAAAGAACCTGATACACTGTGTTGGCTGTTAAAAAAACCTTCCTGTTGAAGGGTTTTTACATTTACATGTGTTTCTGTATAAGTACACTCAACTGTTTGTACGAAGTCACAGATATTAAAGAATATCCTGCTTTTAAAGGGACATGAGATATAGGTAGACTATGTGTTCAACTTAGCAAAAAAGACTTTTTGATACATTACCTGTGCAGCATTCACAGTGAGTCCCAGTGCGATGTATCCACGGAGTCTCCCTGAGTTGGAAGGACATTGCAGAGCCGTTGGGTGTACTGAGGTGCTGGAGATCACAGACGCAAAACAGACAGCTGGTGTTTCCTGTTGGATCACAGTTTGCTGGTGTTTGCACACACAGTTGGTGACTCACAACCATTTTGAGAGATGTTCACCTGGTAGAACACACACACACACACACACACACACACACACACACACACACACACACAACACACACACACACCACCACACACACACACACACACACACACACACATAAACACAAATTAGGGCCTAAATTGTTCTTACAATGGACTGATTTGCCTTTAAAGCTGATATTTGAGATATATTTCCTACACTGTTTGACCTTTAGGCAGTGAGAGGTCATTGAAATCATTCAGGACTTGTAGCTGATTTCTTCATTTTATTTGTTTTGGTCTGTATAAATCCAGGGCATTGTGTAAATGGTAAACATTGGCTGCTCCAATTGGCAGGATGACTGAGTCATATGACAACTGTGCTGAGTTAAACGGTCCACTTCTAGTTAATATTATTGTAAATATTATTAACAGAATTGACCCCAACGTTAACCTTTGTATAGGTTCACTATTACATTTTTTTCCCCGAAATGTTTAACTTATACAGTATATTAAATAGAAGGAATATAAAATAGCTAGTGAGGGGTTCTTGCTATAAGCTTCATAAGCAAACTTTCAATTTATTTTGTTAATTCTACAACTCAAATTTGGAATGGTGTCCTTGAACAAATGTCATAGATATCTGCGTACTGCGAAGTAAAGGTCAAAAGGTATGGGAGTGGTTTACAGGAGACTGAGAGGATTAAAGTGAAAGAAATCCAACCTGTGTATTATTGGAAAATGACAAGTAAGAGATTCCTTGGACACCCGATGCCACGTAAACCCCCACTGCAGCAACCAACAGGATCAATCCTCGTTCCATTCCTTACAGAAAGACAGTAAATTAACAAGACATAGAGAGTTAATATTATGGGTTGGATTTGAGAGTGTTTCTCAACTGTAGACTTGCAGTTTAGTAATTTGGAATTCATTTGGAATTTGAATAATATGGAAATCTTAATGACTTCTAGAGATAATAAAACGGTCATACCTGATAACAGTTGTTAGACTTTATATGAACTAATTATTAATTCAAGCACAATTATAAAAAAGTATTGTAATTCTGAGAAAACAGAGGAGTGGAAATATATAAAAACAGGATCCGTATTAATCAATTACAATATATATTATGAATAAACAAATAAAGAAAAAAAGGAAATGAAACCAGCTCTATCACAAATTTGATATAACACCAAATAGATCAGCTTTGAAAGTGAACTCTCTTGAATCATCACATTACAAAAGTCTCAAAAAATCACAATAGATTTCCATCTTTCAGCAATTATGCAAACTTTTACTTAAAATTCTTGCAATTGACCTAGGTTAAACTTATTAAACTATAAAATAATGAAAATAAATAATCACAAATCCAAATGAAATTTTCTTTAGAAACTTACTTGAACTGTAAAAGTCAAATGTTGAGTTGCAGAAAAGTTCCTTTGTTCAGTGGGTTGTGGTCCGGTGTGTGTTTATGATCCCTGCGGGAATCCTTTAAATCAGCAAACAGCGGGCGTGGCCTTCACCTGGCAGAATACCTGCATGGGAGTTGAATAACCCAGGAAGCAACCCAGCCATTTTGTTATGCTGAGCATGATTTGACCTAACAAAGCACCTGTGTTAAAGCCTACTTGATTCTTAAGTTTATTAGGGCCTGAAGGCCCTGTTGAAACTGAAGGAATTCTTCCTTCTTTCTTTTTTGTGGCAAATTAATCGCCTTTTTTGGGGGCTTAATATAATCAAAAAATCACCAAAATTGGGGGTCGCATCAAGTCTGGTACAATTACACCAGACAATTTTTAATTGGTCATGGTTTGGTCTGCCCCCCATGATTTAGACACGCCCCCTTTCACGATTAAAGAACTGTATGATGTATGATGAGTCTTGTGTGAGATATCATTGGACTCAATGGAGAGTTCCCTTTTCATTGGTGTCCATTCGCAGCAAAAAGTCTACGCAAATGCACGGCATCCGCCAGTAACCCCGGGGCGTAACGAGGTTCGAGGGCCCGTCCAACGCTGCTTGCAGCTTTAATTGTAGGTGGGTTGTAGCTACTTAAATATAATCTGGGATCTTTTGGTGTACCCAAATGTTTAATCTACTTTTATATAAAATCACAAAACATTTTTTACAAATAAAGTCAAATAAAGACTTAAAAAGATATTCTATTCCAAGAATAGTAAAATCACCAAAAAACATATTTTCACTCACTTTTGAGATGTAAAAAAATAGGTTTATTTGTATAGACACAGAAACAGAGGCAGGCATGCTTTACATAAGGTGGATAAATGCATTAGAATAACAAAAAGGTTGATCAAAAAAATCAGAATACAAAGAGACAAAAGAAATAGACCATAAACACAGTTATAGTGCAGCTACAATCGGAAGTTGCCCCAAGTTCAATAAAAGAAACTGAAAATGCTTCGAGAGCAGACTTTAAAATGAAGCAGAGAATGCAGAATTATGGTTTGAAGCATATTACAGTAGTTCTCTTCAACTAGTAAAGGGTTAAACTGGTTGTAGGTTTGAGCGCAGTCTATCAACGCTCTCTGCTTTTTGAAAGTACGATTCCAGAAGAAAAAGAAAAGGGCAGGATTTAGTAAACTAAAAGAAATATGGAGGCCTAGTCTAAGTTGTCATGAGTTTAATCCAACGCTGATATTGTGGCGGAGTGTTTAGGCATTTATTTATTTTTCAATAACCTTTCCCATGGGCCTATGGTTCTGTCTTTTTGCAGTGCACAGTTTTACATTTCTGTGGGTCGTCTTCTTTCATTAAGTGGAACTTGTATGTGTTTAAAATAGAAAAATGCCGACTCTGCCCTAATAAAGAAATATTTTGGACATCTTTGAGTGATTATTCCCATTTTCAGCTGCATACAAATCTCAACACCCACAGAATGGATTTTTAGGAATCATTCCATGGTTTATTTTAGCACATTGCATGGGTTTGGATGATGGAGTTCTGTAAAATATTGGTTTTATACGGGTTGCCTAGATTTTTCGAAGATAAGTCCCAGATGTTCCACATGGCATTTCATAATCAGCGCTGCAGCAGATATCACATTGATCACACAGCAGAATTGATCGCCAAAACTTTGTTGATGATGGACATAAACTGTGTTCTTTCGCCCAAATAATAATACAAATAATATGAAAAAAATGTCAGTTTGGAATTTGGGAACGCATATTTGAATGATATCGATACATTACTTGGGCTAAATAAATAAATGAATAAATAAAAACTATTAGCTATTTCCGGGTCGTCTTTTCCCGGGATCTGATTCGTCTAATTTTCAGGAACCATATTCAACCCTAATTGTAACCCATGAGTCATGTCAGCAATGGTATTCCGTCAAGATGTTCCATACACAGCTAAAACCGGTCAGACCATAAGAAACTAAATAAGTAAATAATTAACCATAAGCTGCCAAGTACATAGTGAAAACATCAAAACATCAGCATTGTTTTGGCTTTTTTTAAACTCAACACTCCGTGTGAAATCACTGTGTCACTGAAAATAGTCATCACATAAACATAACAATATTTAAAAAATGTAAACATTAGCAAACAAAAATTGTAAAAAACAAATGATGAGAGTCCAGGGGTGTAATATGTGTGTTTGTGTTTAGAATATTGTCCAATCTGGATCTGTGATACTTCAGTATTTTCCTCCTTTTTCTGAAACAGGACGGCATTCACAATGCTTCCTGTTTCTGAAACATCATGATAGACTGGCTGGGTTTGTTCTAGCGCTAGTAAGAAAATCCTTAGCTCTTTTCTAGTGTGTGGTCGTTTCAGGGTCAGGGGATTCTGGTCCTTTGGTTTTATGTGGTCATTTATAGCGGTCATCAAGAAGGCCCAGCAGCGACTACACTTCCTGAGGGTCCTCAGGAAGTACGACCTGGACTCCAACTTGCTGCTGACCTTCTACCGCTCGTCCATCGAGAGCCTGCTGACCTACTGCATCACAGTCTGGTACGGCAGCTGCACCGTGGCAGACAGGGAGAGGCTGCAGAGGGTTGTAAGGTCAGCACAGAAGATCACCGGCTGCCCTCTCCCCTCCCTGACGGACATCTACACCTCCCGCTGCCTCAGCAGAGCAGAGAACATCATAAAGGACAGCTCCCACCCCGGCTCTGATCTGTTTGACCTGTTGCCCTCAGGAAGGCGCTACAGGTGCATCAGAGCACGGACCAACAGACTCAAGAACAGGTTCTTCCCGAAGGCCATAACCACCCTGAACTCACCCCTGAACTCACATATGCACTGACTCCACTCCACAGCCCCCCTCGGCCCCCGGACTGTCTTCTTCATTCTGTCCGACTGTGCAATATTATTGTTATACTGTTACTGTTATATAATACCTCATAGGACACTGGAATCTGTGCAATTTCATTTCATACAGTGCAATATTTAATACATTAACCTTTCCATTACTGTGCAATATTTATTTACTTAACATTAGTACTTAATCATTTCATTCCATCACTGTGCAATATTATTTATTGAGTGTTAACACTTACCTATGCTTATTCAAGCTGATTTATATATGTATATTTGACAGTCACTACACTTTATATCTTTGACTTTATATTTTTTATATTTTATACTGTTATATTCTTATATTTTTTGTCACTACACTAGACAGTCACTACACTTTATATCTTTGACTTTATATTTTTGATATTTTATACTGTTATATTTTATACTGTTATATTCTTATATTTTTTTGTGTCAACACTGCAAAGGGATTGCTTTAATCTCGTTGCACAAGTACCGTGTACTTGTGTATAATGACAATAAAGGCATTCTATTCTATTCTATTCTATGTTGGCAGTCTCAAGAAACCACCGCAGCAATAATCTGATCACAGAAGTCAGCAGCAGCGATGTTGGTGTTCTCTGTTGGCGTCACATGGTCACATGAGCCTGGGTTCCTTTTGGCACTCTGGGCTGTTGATCTTATGCAGTGTGAACATGGATCCACGTCCTTAACACTCCACTGCAGTGTTTGTGGTCAGCAGTACTTGGAATGAACCTGTCCAACCTGGACCTGGATTCCTTGGACCGACAAAGTCATCAGGCTGAAGGTCACCGTCAGCAGGAGGAGTCTGGGCTGCGATCACCTACGAATGAGAGCTCTGACAAACTGACATATTGCTTTGCAAAAGTCATCTTAGTGTGGGGGAAAGGGGGGAGATAGGAGTTTTCCATTTCTCATGAGGGAGAAATCTTTCTTCCATTACCTGTTTTCTCCAAAGTCATTAAGACAATGGGCAAAGGCATCAGTTCAAAATGAAATAAATGATCCCAAAAATCATCAGTCCATTGACTATATATATTATATATATATATATATATATATATATATATATATATGTATACTAATGTCACCAATTTAACAAAAGCATATATTAAAAAACCACTGGACTGTTGCACTGTATAGAGTTATCAATTTCAATTTAATTTTATTTATAGTATCAATTCATAACAAGAGTTATCTCAAGACACTTTACAGATAGAGTAGGTCTAGACCACACTCCAGAATTTACAAGGACCCAACAGTTCTAGTAGTTTCCTCCAGAGCAAGCAACAGTGGCGAGGAAAAACTTCCTTTTAGGCAGAAACCTCGGTCAGACCCAGGCTCTTGGTAGGCGGCGTCTGACGGGCCGGTTGGGGTTAGAATGAAGAGTGGAAATAACAAAAATAGAAGAAGAAAAAAAGTATTTTCCAAAGGCTCTCAAGGGGGAAGGAAGGGATGCGTGATTAATCTTTACTGGGTTGATACTCCAAACATCTTTGACAAATTTGGTTAACAAATTGCAATTTTTTGGAGCAAATCCATCGGCCACCATCCTATGTGTTCACACTTTACACACTGAGAAGGTTTTGTGCTGCGTGGCCAGCACAGTAGCGTCACAAATCCTCAAATCCTCTTTTTTTAAAAAATAGATTATGGAAAAAATATTTACAAACTAGAGAAGAAAAGCAATAAAAACCAACAACCCAAAAATAATAGAAGAAAGAAAAGGTAACAGGTGGATCTAAATACAATGCATTAGGGTGCCCGGATAGCTCAGATGGTAGAGCGAGCACCCATGTATAGAGGTTCACTCCTCGATGCAGCGGGCCAGGGTTCCACTCCGACCTGTGGCCCTTTGCTGCATGTCATTCCCCCTCTTTCATGTCTTCAACTGTCCTGTCAAAATAAAAGCCTTAAAATACCCCCCAAAAATTATAATAAAAAATCTAGAAGAAAAATAAACTCAACAACCTAACCCATAATAATACATGTATACATTAATGGTGACCTACTTCAAATAAAATGATGAATCACTTATTTCAATTACAAATATTGAATGGTGGTGCCCATGAGGAAAGAATGCCAAACCATTTAGAGAAAAGATTACAGTGATCAAAAAGCGCTGACTCACAAAACTGTCTGTGTAGATTTATAGAGACTCAGTCCTGCATCTCTTGTGTTAAATGAGGTGTGAACACCTTGTGCCTCCTGGACAGTCCTTCATTTGAATGAACGCTAGAAAAACATGCAGACTTCATTAACATACATTAACACAGGAGACACTAAAAGTTTGTTTGTTATGAGAATAACAGAAACTTACTGAAGGAACAGGGAAGTGGATTGAAGTTGAACAAGACCAAGACTCTAAGGTATTCCCAATGTTGTCCTATAGAGTTTTTGACTCCCTCTCTCTGCGGTCAGCAACAGCTGAGTCCAGATCATCTGGCTGCTATCCTTCCTAGGAAAAGAAAGGCAAACTAGCATGCCAAGATGGAGCCAGCTTTAAGAGGGGGGGCACTGCAGGTGTTCAGAAAAAAACACAAGATGTGTACAAAAATGCCCACTACATCCACTGCTATGCACATCAGCTAAATCTAATAATGCAGTAGGCCGCCTCTCACTTCTCCAAAGTGAGAATTGTTTTTCTGACCTAGGATTTGCCATTTGCGAACCAGTGACCTTGATGAAGTAGTGACTGTCATAGACTGCCAACATCCAGCAACGTGAGATGGAACTTTCACAGTCGTGCTGTCAATACTGTGTTTGAGCACAGAATAGACTTCATTCACGGTTTTGAAAGCATACGGGAATCCAGTGAATTTGACCCCAAACAGTCCGAGAAGCAGGAGGCTATGCCAAGCTACTGGAAGATCCAGATTTGAACTTCTTCCTGCAATGTTTCCACCACATCATACCACATGGGGACCTCCTCTGTGCTAAGTCCAGCAGAGGAAGATAGATTCAGTCAATACAAAAGGACGCATCCAGCAGTTCCAACAGGACATTCAAAATATTAGGTAATAACTGTCTATTATTATTATTGAAATATAATAATTATGATTAATTAAAAAGTAATCTATATCCTTTACAGAGATTCTCTCCATGCAATGGCTGTGGCACTGAGCAACTGGGGAAATGTCGGGCTTTCAGTCAGCAGGACCCTGAAAGGCTTGATGCAGAGGGTTATCTTGTAGAAATTATGTAACAAAAAGTGTCAACAAAGCAAAATTATTTGTTGCTGAAAATGCTGCTGGGTGCTTGACTAGTACAATCATTCTGTGATATTTTCATTTTTTAATTTGTAAGTGGGTTAATAATTACTTTAAAATAAATTAAAGTATACTTAAGTACAGTAATCAAGTACATTTATCAGTTACTGTGCGTGTACTGTGTGTTCAGGACTGTTGGAAAACGGTTCTCAGTGTCTTTTCATCTCTCTGTCTGCAGGTCTGTGACACCATACTGGGCCACTGCAGGGGACACTTCTCCTTCACAAACCACCTTGTCGGTGCCACCTTGCTGGAGGGCGACCGGTTTGTAGAGTACTGCTCTGAATTCCCTGAAGAAGCACTGAACACCACGTTGAAGGCCTATCCAATGCTCAATGGAACCAAGCTGAAGACTGAGTTTACTCTCATCTGCAGCAAGGAAGAATTCAAATCCTACTGTGGTGCTCTGGATCTCTTCCAGTTTTACATGGACAATAATCTGTCAGAGGTGTTTTCAGAGACTGTAATCCTTCTAAAAATCATCATCACCACACCCATGACCACTGCCGAGGCTGAGACGTGCTTCTCAACTTTGAAAAGGGTTAAACCATTTTTGAGGAACACTATGACCCAAGAGAGACTGAATACCTTTGACACCCTCTCAATGGAGAAAGGCCTGGTGACTTGAACCAGAGAGTCATTGAGAAATTTGTCAATTTAAAAGAAAGAAGTTTGCGAAATTTCTATACAAGAAGTTGCCAATGTTTAGTCAAACAATATGCAAATGACTTGGTTAATGTTGTGCTAAAGCGTGTGTGTGTTGCCAGTTTACGCAACATTTGTGTTTTGGTTTTTTAGATTTGTGTGTGTTGTCCTTGACATGATGTGCCTCAGAATGTTTGACTCGATCATGCAAAATTGCGCCCTCGTCAATTTGTTTATCACCACTATTGCACGTCAGTGATCTTCTGTTTTACTGGTAAAACTTTGGTTCAAATCAAATGAGATAAATGTGAGAACAATTCTAAAAGGGTTCTTGAATGGTTGAGTTTCCTAAACTACCAGAATCATTATTTTCTAATCATAGATTCATCATTATGCCAATCAAAACCTTACTTTATTTCTAAAGCACATTTAAAAAACAACAGTCAGGTTGACCAAAGTGCTGTTCATTGACATGAAACAATTAATAGACAGAATACAACACCAGACAAATACAACATACAGTTCTCGTTCTGGATTAAAAGCCAGGGAATAAAAATGTGTTTTTTAACTTGGCCGAATCAGTTCTAACCTCCTCCATTGGTTTGGGTGGGGGCCTGAGTGGGTGTACAATGAGCAAGGTGGTGCCAATTAGTTCCTGCTTGACCTCTAACGTACAGGGTGTGGGTGGAGCGCTCAATCGTTTCCACCATCCTGTCCATCTAGGTTCAGCCCATTTTCATCCTCACCCGAGCCTGTTTTGTTCTGTGGTGCTTTGGTGGCAGCTAGGACCTCTAAAGAAAGAACTTGAGTAAAATTAGTGAGAGTCCTCATTATCTTCTGCTCTTATCTGCCACAAATCCAACACTGGGCCCAGACCGCTATCTCTGGCCAGCCCTGGCATTTGTAGGGTCTCCCACCACTGTGAGCATTGCACTTTTCACAGTTGTTTTACAAATGACAGAGTTTTGCAGGTACCAAACTACTATCACCACCTGTCATCTTTGTGCCTTAGCCACTGGTTTTGTTCATAGGGACCTGCCTGTTCCTGCATTCTCTGTATGTGTTCTTCGGTTAATTCTTGTCTGTCTGCAGATATATCAATTGTCTGTTGTAACCTTCTCCATTTTTAGCTGCTTGCCCTAGCGTTTGTTTTGTACCGGTGCCTCTTCCTCTTGGTGAACATCTGTGCTCAGGGACCCCGGGTAGGACAATCTTTGGCCCAGTGTGTAAGCTGTCCACAAGTGCCAACAACAGCCAGTCAATCCTCTTGGTCTAGCCCTATACTGTCTTCTTCTGTGTGGTCTCTGGTACTGCATGAGGTATGGTTGGCAGGACTGGCTTTGTGTCATCTATCCCTGACTTCTACAGATCGGTAGATGTTTTTTTGTTTTGTTTCTATAGAATGAAAATGAAAACAAATAATCTATGTAAGTTGTAATTTACAGTATGTAAATTCTAAAAACTGAAAAAGTGAAAACAAAGCTATGTAAATCCCTGTGTGGTGTTTGAGGACACTTACCTCTGAGTATTTTTTACCAGGTCTGCTTAACAAATGCTCACAACGGTGGGGAAATGCACAAATCAATTGAGAAAATCAATCAAGATTTTTATCTTAATTATCTAGCTTAGTGATTTTACTTAAAACTGAAATTCTTGTCTTTTTTAGTTACATTCAGAGATGTTATTTGTTATGCAATTTTCATTAAAAAGATTTTTTTTGTAATTTTCTAACAGTACTTTTTCTGACCACCAGCTGTTTTTTAAGTAGAATATTTCTTTTTTGATTGTAGAACTTCTCTTTGTTGGCCTAAATGGAGTAAATACAAATTATTGCAATCTGCTCAAGAACGCTTAAGTTGTTTTACTTGTAATGATTTACTTTGTCCACCAGGTGGAGCCACCGTTCTCGTCTGCCAACCACAGGCACTAGCTGTACCTTTATGCAATGCCCATGGTTTTTAATAGTCCCAGCCCCTTGCTAAAGAGCACAATGTAAGGTACTGATTGCTTTCAACTTAAAGGAAAATACCGGCCAATTTTTATGTTAAAGTTGATCGCTATGACTATGCAAGTACTTTCGATTGAACCCCCCCGACCTGAATTAGCGCAGGCAACACTGAGTAGCTGCAGCTACGTGTACAAGCTTCCCCTGAGCTAAAGCGACAGTTAACGGGGCAAGTTTTAGAGCCTTTGTGCCTCTTAACAGACACACAATGCAATTAATATGTCTGTACAACATGAGCAGGGCCCTGAAAAGATGCGTTTTCAAGTCAGACATTGTTTTAATTCACCTACCCTGTCTTGTTCTTGCCGCTGGGTAGCTTGCTTGCCTGGTTAGCTGCTAGAGCTAGCTGTTAGCTGCTAGCTGTTAGCTTCTGTTGATAGGTGTATTGCTGCACCTTTTTATTGCTGTTTGGAGTTGCCCAATCGGCCACAGCACTGATCTTAACCGAGTCCATGTGCACCTGGTTAGCTGAGATGACGTAGCCCAGGAACAAGATAGCAGCTGCATGATAGTGACACTTTTCAGCTTTGACATAAGGTTTATTCTCCAACAGCTTCTGAAGAACTTTGCGTACATGAACCTCACGAGTCACAGTATCTGGTGAGAAAATTAAAATATCGTCTCGTACTTACGCTCAATATTCATTTCCTTTCAGTTCTACGTCTGGGTTTATAGTGTTGTGTTTTCACCAGAAAAATCTTTGGCGGTCCAATCAGCGAACAGAGGGAGTGGCTGAGAACGATGACATTGAGGCCTTTTGCTAGAGTTGTAGTTCCGTCATGGCGGTGGAGAAAGATGCGAGCGAAGCCATTTGGTCCGTTGTGTCACAGAGCCAAATATCCAGAAGGTAAAGCTTGAGTAAGAACAATCTTTACTGAGTTTTGTTGGAGGCCATGATGGAAAAGGAAAAGTTAGATTTTCCAGCTCTCTCCGTTAGTGGTGACAGAGTTGGCTTAGGCTAACGCTAGTGATGCTAAGTAGGCGTCACGACCAAACGTTAGCGATTGATTAGGGCAGATCCAGAGTGGGTTTGGGGAGATCCAATAGATTTAAACTTCAACAAAGTACCCGCCTTCAAGGAAGTTAACACTTGTCAGTGGAGAGTCTGTACAAATGAAATGGACGAGAGTCTGGTAGGACCAGGCTAGGAATAAACCTTCTTTTGTTCTAATCTAGTCAGCACGCCAGCAGGGGTTGGCTCAAAGACTGACAGACTAAAGGTTTCTTCCTGCCGCTGTAATAAAGAGCTTCCTCCTCTTTGATTTAGCAAGACGGTTTGCAATCTACAACCATGCGTAACGTCAACTTGTGACGAAACTACACTTTGCTTAGTCTAGTTTATTCGCTCTTAACCAGTTAATGGAAATCCTTGTAATTCATATTTTCTTTCTTTTTTGCGACATTTTAAAAGTTCCCTTAAAATTTGCTTGACAATTAGAGGGAAACATGACGCCACAAACAAGGTAACCATAGTATCAACTTTATTATTTTAGAACAGGTGGAGCTTTTTTTTGCTGTCCATTCAACAGATATTTCACAGTCAAAGATAATTTCAAATGTCAATGTTAAAACATAACAACCACACTCTTGGGTTGGGTTTCAGGTGAAGGATGCTGGCTGTTTACCTATTGAGGTTTATTGCCAAGATTGAGGTATACTGCCTCATCAGACCAAAGTGTACATTAAATATGCATATGCTGAAAAAGCCTGTTGTACCAGTTTTCTGTAGAAAAGTTTACCCAAGTGCCAACTGGAATTACAAAGATGTTTTTTTTACAGTCCTAAGCAGAAGTATTAAGTAAATAAGCCACTAAAACCATCGAGGACGTTTTTGCAAATGCCACATGAACAGCTGGAGTTTCAGCCCAAGTACATCTCAGGTAGAAACATTGCGCAAAAGATACTTCTAACGCTTTTAAATAAGTTCCATTACTGCTTGATACTCGACACTTCTCGACTCCTCTGCCTTCATTGTATCGAACTGGAACTCAGTATTCCTTTCAGGCTCTCAGCAGGACGTATAGTGTGAGGACACTCAGCAGGAGCAGCATGGCTGGCAGGGGAAGAGACAAAAGAGTTTATCACAAATGTTGGGGAATCAAAGCTCTTCCTCCTCTTCTGCTTTTTCATTAATTACGTGGCGGATCAGCACCGTGACCAAATTCAGTTTTGCTCTTTGGTATCCGGCCATGCAGATTGGCCGACGTTTTGAGACATCCGTCTGTGATTTATAACTCCACCCTAATGGATGAAGGGTTTGTGGTGCATATATCATATCTTTCCACAAACAATGACCCTGGTACTCTGAATAATCCTCCAAACACGTTTTCATTTAAACTATTTCTTCAGTGAACAGTAGTTAGAATGAAAACTGTCTTTGGGTCTTTAGGTTATCAAGAGTAACCAGATGTTGTAACACTGTTTCTGGATGGACATGTTGCTTTTTAAACGTTTGATCAGACCCTTTAGTCAGTTTAGTTTTAACCACTGTGAGACAGTTTGCCTCATGTGGCTAGACTGCCCCAAAAATCAATTATTCTGGACAATTTAATGTAATGTAACTTTCATTGAATACTATAAAAAATATTTAATTAATCACATTAATTCTAGGGTGAAAGCTAATAAACAGGTTTTAGTTTCCTATTCTTTTACAGGTCTGTAAAATTTCTTTAAGTTTATTTTGAAAGTTTCTGGAAAAAAACAGTATTTTGGTAATTACCGAGAAGAGAAAGGGACAGAGGGTCAAGTGGAAGCTTCAAAGAGGTAATTTAAGTGCTATCAATGTACAGAGTGCTTTTCAGGAGACTCGCTGTGCGTTGACTTTTGATTTGTAGCCGTGCTAATGTCTTGCTGCCTTCTGTCGCTCTGCATGGCTTCTTGAGAAAGCTTTATTTGTTGCTCTGGCTGTCTGTATGGTGTCTTTTTGACTTATCTCTGTAAATTTATCCTGTACTAATGTCTTGCAGTTTCCTGTTTTTTGTGGTTTTTGTGGTCTCAATACTTTTTGCTACAGTTGAAAATTAGCCGGCTGTCTAACACTGGCACATTTACAGAAATGTTAATTAATGTGCATTGTCTTTTGTAAAAAAAAAAAAATGAAATGAAATGAATTGTCTAAATTCCCATAATAAGTACCAAATTAAATAGTTTTTACCAGGAAAATTATTTTGTTATGAAGTTGTGGATTGCCCTCAAATGTGTTAAATTAGCAAATTTGTAACAGCAGTGTTTACCGTGAGGCTGGACAGCTCCACTGCTGCTGGGCGTTGTTGTGTTGACCACTGGTGGTGCTGTGGTGGGGACGTTGCTGGCTGGGTTGGCGAGGTTCAGAAGGCCGCTGTTCAGGGAGATGTTGAAGGGGCTGAGACCATCTGAATGAAGGGGACAGAGCAGTGGGAGGTCAGACATGTCCATATTGACAGCTGTGTGGGTCAATCAGTGCCAGCTTGAAAGAGGAAGCAGCAAATCCTCTCATATCTCTGGAGAAGAAAGTTGCTAAGCTTAAAAACTCTGTGACTTATTTTCTATTTTTGCCAACAGGTTGAAAACAATAACTGTTCTGGTGTTACATACAGTATGTGTATTGGCATTAAAAGACAGAATAAAGGTTATTCTTATTTATTTATGGTCAACTTGTCAAACAAAAACAATCTTAAGAGAAATCCTAACATTGCATTTGTTTGTACATTAAGTGTTTAGGTTGTGTTTTAGCATACAATGTTGCAGTGTGTGTTACTGTGTGTCCACTTACTTCCAGTTATAGTCCCAGTCCCGAGGAGGAGGGAGAAGGTGGTGGGGCTGCTGATTTGGGTTTTGGAGGCGTTCACGTTCGGGACGTTGAACTCACACTTGATCACATTGCTGTTTACGATGCCACGGATTTCTGTTGTTATCTAAAAGGTAGGACACACAAAGTAAGATATGGTAAGGTAAAAAAAGGAAGAAAATACAGCAAAGTTTAGCAAAGCAAATGTATTAAAAAGCAACACTTTTTGTTGCCTAACTTGAGTTGGAAAATGTGTTGTGTAGGTCAGATATGGTCCAGTGGTTTGTTAAATATTTGATCAATAGGTACAATCATGAAACTGCAGTTATGTTTTGGAATATTTGGATTTCTTTTAATCACAAGTAATACAAAATTTGTGCATTAATCATCTTAAAGTGAATGTATTATATGTATATGTCCATCTATTCTTCCATATAACATAAATAACAATTTCCTTGATAATTAAAAAATATATATATAACTTTCTTATACCAACATCTCTCTATTTGACAGTAAATGTGATGCCTCACCCTATCAGCTGGAGTGAGAGCGCCGTTGATGTTGTTCTGATCCATCGTCTGGAAGAAGAAGCTCCCATTTTTGGAGCTGTTTTGAGCACAGATGAAAAGCATGGTGGTACCCTGATGAAAGAAATAGGGGTTAGGATGAGATGACTTTCTAGAAGTGAAGACAGTGACACATTCCAACAGTCATTCAGTGTTGTGGTTAAGGCTGGAAATAAGCCAATGAAGTAATGAAATAGTCCAGAGTTAGATCCCCGCTTGTCTTGTTTTGCCTGTGTGTTCACCTGGGTCCTTTTTTATTAGGGCCCAAGCACAAAAGTGAAAAGAAATGTATTGTTTTTGTAAGGATTGTTATTATTCTGCGACGTCACTCGCATTTCTGAGGGCTCAGCATGCCGGAAAACTCACAACAATTTGCACACATGTCAGACCTGTCAAAAACTACATTCTGTAATGATTGGGCTTGAGCGTTGCCACTGGGCTCCATAGAGCGCTCTAAAGAGCTTCTGAATTCTGAAAAAAATAGCAGTTAATATACCAAATTTTGAGGGTACATAGGTTTCATATTGCATTTTTTAAAGGTGTTTTAAGACTTCAGGATGCACTAAAACTCTCAAAATTGTGCAGCCATGTGCAGAATAGTAAACTCTTTCATCTGAATTCACATTTAGGCTTGGGAGTGATATGGTTGCTCTATAGCGCCCCCTAATTGGTTTAAGAACTTGGGCACATTTTTGACGGCCTCAGTATATGCGTAAACTTACAAAAATTGGCGCCCACATAAACACCTGGGAGCTGTACAAGACTGTACAGCAATTTGGCCCATACCTGTAAGTGGGCTCAATAGGGCCCCCTAACGCGCGGAAAGCCTTAATTTGGACATAGTTGCACCGATCTTCAACAGATTTTTACACATATTGCTCTAATCATTGGGAACATATTTCCCATTTACCTTCATTAGCTCCGCCCAACCAGAAGGCGGCCATTCTTAATTTATGCATTTTGCATATGTTTTTTTTGTTGTTGTAACAAAAGGTTATCCAAAGAATTTTGATAGTTGAAAAATTGCACAAGTTACAGAAACTCCACACTAAACAGGAACTTGCGTTATCTTGGCAACAAATACTGTATTTTGATTGCCCTGAAACTTGACAAAGGTGTTTCTCATGGCCTCAAAGCATCTGTGCCAAACGTGCCAGCAATCAGCTGTTTTAATTTTTTTTACTAATCAGCAAAATATCAATATGTTGGAAACCTACTTTGTCTAACTACTCCTGGGGCGTGAGTCTGATTGGCACAAAAACGTATAGACTCGGTGGATCCTTGTGACAATCATAAGAATTTTGATAGCTAAAACAATGTGCAAGTTATAGAGGACCAACTTCCTGTAGGTGGCTGTTGAAACAGGAATGGCTGTATCTTGGCAAAAGGTATTTCAATTTATGTGAAAATTAGAATGTGATATTGAGCCGCCCCCTACACTCTAGCCACAGTCATGTACACAGACCACTTGTACCACGCCCCCTTTCAAAACTTGTGAACTGTTAAACTGGTAAACCATGTGAGAGGTATCATTGGACTCAGCAAAGAGTTCCTTTTTAATTGGTGATAGTTTGCCCTGCTCCATATGCTTAAGCCAAGCCCCCTTTAATGTAAGTTACGTAATGACCCATTTCTTGAACACTCTCTATCTATAGTCAGTCACTATACAAGCAAAATGTCCCTGACTTTAAATAATAAAAAAACTAACTAACAAACTAACAAATTACATGAGAAAGCTGTAATTAACAAGCTTGTAATTCTCTGTCTAGGTTAAACCTTTTACCAGCTATTGTTAGCCACAGGGTGCTAACACTGCACAATCTTCACAGACTGCTTGTCCCTAAAGGTTATATATGACATAGCATCATCTTTAATTTTAATATTTCACTGATAGATTGAAATCTAAAATTTCCGTTTATTTTTTGTCAGTTTCCAAAAGTTAAAAAATCCTACATCTGACATCAATTCTGTTGCTGCTGCTTTGTATGAAGCTTAGCGCCGCCCAAGACGATCGTGATCAGTTTACGGAAATGTCAATAAACCAGAGCAGAATGCTGTGTGGACTAGCCAGACTAAATTCAGTCAGACCATCCCCAAAAGTGGGGTGAGTTTAAAAACAGTTAAAGTAAGTCATCTTAGTTTTTCCTTGTGTGAATTTTGTCAGAAACACTACACATTTCACATTCATTGAGCATCAGAAGCTGGATAGCTGCTAGGCTATATCTTGCTAAGCCTAGCATTACTATGCTACCTGCTAGCATGATAATTAGTGGTTAACTGGGTCAGTGCCAAAGCCATACACAAACATCTAAAGGTCATTGTAAAGTTTAGCATTGTAAGGTAAGTGCTATTTTAAATGGTTAAACTTTTAACTTTATTAAAAGTCAGACATTGCTTGTTTTGTGGGGGCTAATGCTAACTTGTTAGCCTTGCTCGTTAGTTAGACAGTTACAGAAATATTGTTGAATGTTTGTAGTTGGTTAGTTAGTTTTTTGTCATGTCTTATCATAGACAGGCTATGGTCCTTATCAACTAAATAAATATTCAAAGTCAACCAATGCCACATTGAGTCACTGGTGAACTGTATCTGTGAAGGTACGTAAAGACAAAGAAGCAAGTCAGTTTGCTTTTGCTGGGAGTTTTGACATGATTTACATAAACACAGATGCATTATGATATTTTCCTTTTATTTACCATCACACTCGAAACTTAGGTTATGTATTAAAGAACCTGATACACTGTGTTGGCCATTAAAAAAACCTTCCTGTTGAAGGGTTTTTACATTTACATGTGTTTCTGTATAAGTACACTCTACTGTTTGTACAAAGTCACAGATATTAAAGAATATCCTGCTTTTAAAGGGACATGAGATATAGGTAGACATAGGTATGTGTTCAACTTAGCAAAAAAGACATTTTTGATACATTACTTGTGAAGCATTCACAGTGAGTCCCAGTGCGATGTATCCCACGGAGTCTCCCCTGAGTTGGAAGGACATTGCAGAGCCGTTGGGTGCTACTGAGGTGCTGGAGATCACAGACGCAAACAGACAGCTGGTGTTTCCAGTTGGATCACAGTTTGCTGGTGTTTGCACACACAGTTTGGTGACTCCACAACCAATTTGAGAGATGTTCACCTGGTAGACACACACACACACACACACACACACACACACAATAGAATGATTAGTCTTAAAAGCTGATATCTGAGATATATTGATCAATCCCTGGCCCTGCAGTCCCCTGTCAAAGTGTCCTTGGGCAAGACGCTGAACCCCAAGTTGTCCCCAATGCTGCACCAACGGAGTGTAAATGTGTGTGGGTGTTTATCTGATGAGCAGGTGGCACCTTGTATGGCAGCCTCGGCCACACTGTATGAATGTGATTGAATGGTGAATGGTTTCTGAGCTATGTAAAACCACTTTGAGCAGGGGCCCGGCTAGCTCAGTTGGTAGAGCAGGCGCCCATATATGGAGAGTTACTCCGTGACGCAGCGGGCCTGGGGTTTGACTCCAATCTTTGGTCCTCTCTCCCCCCTTTAATGTCTTCAGCTGTCCTATCAATAAAGGCGTAAAATGCCCAAAAATAATCTTAAAAAAAAAAGTGTTTAAGTAGAAAAAGACTAGAAAAGCGCTATATAAATACAGTCCATTTGCAGTCCAATCTTTAGGCATTGAGAGGTCATTAAAACCATTGTGTTTGTTTTGATCTGTATGAATGCGGGGAATTGTGTAAATGGCCAACATTGGCTGCTACAATTGGCGGGATGACTGAGTCATATGGACAACTGTGCTGAGTTACATGGTCCGCCACCAAAAGTACAATACTGCATTGCTGGAGTCGCTGATCTTGAACCATGTTTCAAGAGTTTTGTTTAGAAAGATTATGCATATAAGTTTAGGAGTTAGCTGCTTCTTGGAAGAGGACCAAGAACATGCTTAACACTACAAAGTAGTGCTGTCAGTTAAACACGTTATTAACGGCGTTAACGTAAATCCATTTTAACGGCGTCAATGTTGTTATCGCAAGATTTACGTTCTTTTTGGCCTAACAAACTTTGTAGTTTTTTTTCACATGCTGTACTAGTAACATTAGAAAAATTACAACACCACACCACATCTAGCTAGACCAGAAACAAAACAACAGGCACGCCTTACACACTCCGTTTGGGCTTGCAAGCCGGCCAAAGAGTAGTAACGCTATGTTTTAAGTGGATGGCAAGCACGAGACGCCAAAATGGATGCCAATAACATTCTGGATGGAAAGTTTACTTTTTAAAAGTTGCCAAATGGTTCCTTTGACAAGACCAAAGTGATGTGAGTGTTTTGTCGTTGTGAACTGAGCTATCATCGCAGCACGTCCAGTCTGAAATACAAAGCACACAGCTGATGCCAATTCAACTTTGAAATAGAAGCAATAGAAAATAGCTATAATATAAATTCTTGCTATACATGCAAGCTTCATAAGCAACTTTTCAGTTTATTTTCAACTCAAATTTGGAATGGTGTCCTTGAACAAATGTCATAGATATCTGCGTACTGCGAAGTAAAGGTCAAAAGGTATGGGAGTGGTTTACAGGAGACTGAGAGGATTAAAGTGAAAGAAATCCAACCTGTGTATTATTGGAAAATGACAAGTAAGAGATTCCTTGGACACCCGATGCCACGTAAACCCCCACTGCAGCAACCAACAGGATCAATCCTCGTTCCATTCCTTACAGAAAGACAGTAAATTAACAAGACATAGAGAGTTAATATTATGGGTTGGATTTGAGAGTGTTACTCAACCGCAGACTTGCAGTTATGTAATTCGGAATTCAAATAATATGGAAATCTTAATGACTTCTAGAGATAATAAAACTGTCACACCTGATAACATCTCTGAAGTTAGAATTTATATTAACTAATTTATTAATTCAAGCACAATTATAACAAAGTATTGTAATTCTGAGAAAAAACATTTGGTTCAGTGAAAGTATATAAAAACAGGATCTGTATTAATAGTTTACAATATACAACAGTCTCTTAAATCATCACATTACAAGTCTCAAAAAATCGCAATAGATTTCCATCTTTCAGTAATTATGCTAAAGTTATTATTACTTACCAACCTAAATGATTATTTATAAGATAATGAAAATGAATAAATTAACAAATTAAGTTTTCCTTTGAAACTTACTTGAACTGTAAAAGTCAAATGTTGAGTTGCAGAAAAGTTCCTTTGTTCAGTGGGTTGTGGTCCGGTGTGTGTTTATGATCCCTGCGGGAATCCTTTAAATCAGCAAACAGCGGGCGTGGCCTTCACCTGGCAGAATACCTGCATGGGAGTTGAATAACCCAGGAAGCAACCCAGCCATTTTGTTATGCTGAGCATGATTTGACCTAACAAAGCACCTGTGTTAAAGCCTACTTGATTCTTAAGTTTATTGGAGTTGTGTTGGTTCTACTTAAAATGTAATATGTGATCTTTTGGTGTACCCAAATGTTAAATCTACTTTCATATAAAATCACAAAACAAGTTTACAGATAAAGTCAAATAAAGACTTATAAAGATATTCTATTCCATAATGGTAAACCGGTAAAGTCCTTCCTATTTCTTTTCTTTTTAGATGTAAAAAGGTTAGGTTTATTTGTGTAGAAACAGAAACAGAGGCAAGCATGTTTTACAAAAAGTGGATAAAACTGAAAATGCTTTGAGAGCAGACTTTAAAATGAAGTAGAGAATACAGAATTATGATTGGAAGTATATGACAGTAGCTCTCTTCAACTAGTAAAGGGTTAAACTGGTTGCAGGTTTGTAGGTTTTATACAGTCCATGGTTTTAGTCTGTGGAAAGACTGTGTCTACTCTAACTGCCAGGTCTTTGCTAGTCAGTTGTTTATTTTAACCTATGAGTCATGTCAGCAATGCCATTGCCTAACATAAGAAATATTACACAGTTATTACAGTTAGTCACAGTCAGGGTGTCACTACGTCAAATAATCTTCTGATAAAAGACAAGATACAGAGTGATCTATATCCTATCCGATTTCTTTTTACTCCTCTGTTTCCAGGTTGATTTGTTTTCTGCAGAAGTTGTTCAGAATAAATATCAAAAAAGAGAACAAAAATTCAACAGTAACTAAACGCTTCACCTGTATTCACCCTCTGTATGTGATGCTCTGCACCTGTCTCTTTAAGCCCTCCACCCAAACAAGCCTAGTCTGCTTGGATTGGCCAGCACACTTCCCGGAAACTCTGCAACAGTGTATACAGATGAACGTTGTGTGGTAATAATTCTAAACCAAATATTACACAACCAGGCGTGTCTCAACAGTAAACCAGTAAACTACAGACCAGAATTTGGGGAGAAATGACCAGCATTGGCCGCCAAGATTACAGTTATGTTGCAGCTATCTTCAGTTCTAGTCTACTAATCAGCTCTAAACCTAAACTAAATTATAACTCATCTGAAAGTCTTGTTCTTAGTCTTTCACACCCAAGTTGGAAATCACTGCAACCAGGTCTATTTTATTATAGTGTACCGAGTACCTGGTCCATACTCTGAATTCTTATCTGAATTTGCAGAGTTTTTGTCAACTTTAGTCCTTAAAACAGACAAAGTTATCATTTTAGGGGATTTTAATCTTTAATATATTAGTATGTGGACGATGAGAATGATAGCCTTAGTACTGCGTTTATCTCTCTATTAGATTCTATTGGCTTCTCTCAAAGTGTTCATAAACCGACTTTTGACCACACCCTCAATCTTGTTCTGGTATATGGTGTCCCACAGAATCCCTTTTTATCTGACCACTGTTTAATAACTTTTGAGATTATACTGCTGAACTACACGCCATTAGGCAAAAACTTCTATACAAGATGTATATCTGATAGTGCTGTAGCTAAGTGTAAGGATGTGATTCCATCAGCTTTTAATTCATTACCAAGTCACAAAGTAACAAAGGACTCCTATGCTAATTTCAGTCCCTCCCAAATTGATCATTTTGTTGATAGTGCAGCAGGCTCGCTGCGAATGACACTCGACTCTGTTGCCCCTCTAAAAAAGAAGATAATTAAACAAAGACGGTTAGCTTCATGGTATAACACTGAAACTCGCAAATTAAGACAAATATCACGGAAACTTAAGAAGATTTGGCGTTCCACCAAACTGGCAAATTCTCGTTTAATTTGGCAAGATAGTCTTAAAACGAATAGGAAGGCCCTCCGTAATGCCAGAGCAGCGTACTACTCGTCGTTAATAGAGGAAAATAGGAACAACCCCAGGTTTCTTTTCAGCACTGCAGCCAGGCTGACGGAAGGTCACAGCTCTACTGAGCCAAGTATTCCCATAGCTCTCAGTAGTAACGACTTCATGAGATTCTTCAATGATAAAATTATAACTATTAGAAGCAAAATTCTCCAAGACCTGCATTTAACTGACACTGACTTATCTCTAAACTCAGGAACCTTAGAAACAGCTGTAAAACCAGATATACTGTATGTTTAGACTGCTTTGCTTCACTTGATCTTTATCAATTTAATTCAATTATTTCTTCATCCAAACCATCAACCTGCCTCTTAGACCCCATCCCGACTAGGCTACTTAAAGAAGTTTTACCCTTAGTCAACAATTCTCTACTAGATATAACCAATCTATCTTTATTAACAGGCTTTGTATCACAGTACTTTAAAGTAGCTGTAATTAAACCTCTTCTAAAAAAGCCCAACCTTGATCCAGATGTTTTAGCCAACTATAGACCTATATCCAGCCTTCCATTTCTCTCTAAGATTTTTTGAGAAAGCAGTCGCCAAACAGCTGTGTGACTTTCTGAATAGCAACAGCTTATTTGAGGATTTTCAGTTAGGATTTAGAGTTCATCATAGCACAGAGACAGCACTTGTGAAAATTACTAATGACCTCCTAATTGCATCAGACAAAGGACTTATCTCTGTACTTGTGTTACTAGATCTTAGTGCTGCATTTGATACCATTGACTATCATATCTTATTACAGAGACTGGAACATTTAATTGGCTTTAAAGGAACTGCTCTAAGCTGGTTTAAGTCTTATTTATCAGATCAATCTCAGTTTGTTCATGTTAACGATGAATCCTCCATGAACGGCAAAATTAGTCATGGAGTCCCACAAGGATCTGTGCTCGGTCCAATCTTGTTCACTTTTTATATGCTTCCTTTAGGCAATATTATCAGGAAACGCTCAATAAACTTTCATTGTTATGCAGATGATACTCAATTATATCTATCAATCAAGCCGGATGAAACTAATCAGTTAGCTAAACTTCAAATGTGCCTTCAGGATATTAAAACCTGGATGACCTGTCATTTTCTAATGTTAAACTCAGATAAAACTGATGTTATTGTTCTGGGGCCCAGGAATCTTCGAGTTATCTTTGATCAAGACATGTCGTTTAATTCTCACAATAAGCAAATTTCAAGAACCGCCTTTTTCACCTAATTAATAATGCAAAAATCAGGACTATCCTGTCTAAAAATAATTGCAGAAAAACTAAAAAAAGGTTTTACTTCTAGGCTGGACTACTGCAATTCTTTATTATCTGGCTGCTCAAAAAAGTCCATAAAGACTCTTCAGCTGATCCAGAATGCTGCAGCACGTTTGCTGACAGGAAACAGGAAAAGAGATCACATCTCTCCTGTTTTAGCTTCTCTGCATTGGCTTCCTGCAAAATCCAAAATCCAAAATACCTTACTACCCCACCAGAGCCCTGTGCTCCCAGAATGCAGGGTTACTTGTGGTTCCTAGAGTTTCCAAAAGTAGAATGGGAGCCAGAGCGATCAGCTATCAGGCTCCTCTCCTGTGGAACCAGGTTCCAGTTTGGGTTCAGGAGGCAGACAATGTCTCCACATTTAAGAGTAGGCTTAAGACTTCCCTCTTTGATAAAGCTAGGGCAGGAAAGTCCTGAACCATCCCTTAGTTATGCTGCTATAGGACTAGACTGCATATGAAAAGCGCTGTGAGATAACTGTTGTGATTTGGCGCTATATGAATAAAATTGAATTGAATTGAGGGAGGGAGACAAAACAAAACAGAAACAGACACACACAAACAGACACACAAACAGACACACAACCGGACAGACAAGGGACCAAACACCTGCGCAAGTCCAGCCATTATCACAAGGTTACAGCCTGGACTTCACAGGGTCAGCAATGTCCAGCCAAGTGACCAGAATCTTTCCCGGCGCGCCATGTATATGCACCGTGGAGAGTTCCATGTATACCACCGATAAATCTCATAATCTCTATCTGAACACATGCTAGATTTGGGAGCCACTTAGGCAGGGAGGACGATAGATACGGGATAGCATTAGCACCTTCTAACCCCACTTTCAGCCCGACGATGCAGATGTTGCATCTTTGGTTTCTGTCTTCCATATCTGCTAGCTTCACCTCCATCTCCTGAAAAACGTGGCCGTAGCTGTCCAGAATACTTCAGTTTTTTTCCACGGTAGTTTTTAGGTTGTTCATGTCCAATCTGAGAGAGACAAGGCTTGCATTCAGAGATGCTAGTTGAGCATGGATAGCAGTTAGCTTCTTAGCATTGTCGACGCACCTGTTTAGTCTGAGACTGGATCTGAGAAAAGCGTGGCTTGAGGTAGCTTTTCTGTTTCTCCAGTACTGCCTCTGCAATAGCATCAGTATTGCTGCATTGTGCTCTGCCTTTAACTACATCGAGCATATAGTGGTAAAATACCGGAGTAAGAACTATATAAAAAAAACTATTTGGCAAAATTGGGCTAGGAGCTACACCTTAAGCTGCCATCTCCAACCAGCCGATCACGTGACTCCCCGTCAATTTATTATCTATGTAAAGATAATAGATTAGACAATTTCTTTAGATTGCTATTTAGGGATTTTATGACATTTAATTGACAGGACAGCTTGAAGACATGAAAGGGAAGCGAGCATGACACACAACACCGCTGCCAAGGACTCAGCCTACATGGGACCCACACTCTACAGGTTGAGCTGGGGTCACCCCAATAGATCTGACCTGTAACAGACCAGAACTGACAAGGATGGGGCATTCCCCCCTATATTATTCTCTGTCAAAGCTGAGAAGCCTCTGAAAATGTACTTAAAGATTTCAATTTTTTGGGCCATTTCTGCCTGTCATTGATAGGACAGCCTAGACATGAAAGGGGAGACAGAGGGGGAAGAACGTGCCTCAGGTTGGATTTGAATCCTGGGCCTCTGCATTGAGGAATAAACGTCTATATGGGTGGGGCGCTCCACCAAACGAGCCATCCGGCCGCCCCTCTGAAACTGTAGCTAACCCATTGTGGGACTCTGAACTATCTCTGAGACCAAGATCAGATTTCTGTTGTTACCGGCTCCAAAAGCAGGACATACCCCTGCGCAACAACAGGAGGGGCATTGTTTTCGTGACATCAGGGAGAAACCACTATTATCTTGATTGGTTAAAAAAGGTCAACATTTGATTTACCAGCAACAGTTGGTCTACAAAAACTCACCCTTAACAAGTGAGGTAACATTAAGACGTAGAACCATTTGCTTCTCCTGAAACTAAATCTCAAAGGGAAATAATTCCACAGCTCCTCGATGTACAAGGGAGGTTGTTTTTTTACATTTAAAAAATATACTCTGCGCCTTTACAATACAAAGTACTTAGTATGACCTGATTATGCTGCACTGCAATAAATGTTTCAACAGCATGTGCAAATATTTCTGTGCATGTGAACAATATTAAGAATCTCTACAAGAATTTCTATAATTTTAACTATTGTAACATGAGAGTTTGATATGTGGTGGTGGATCACGCTTTACGGGAGTAAACAGCGAGATGGAGACGGATCATTTTCTCAGTACCGTACTTTTACTGAACACACGTCATAACAACCACACTTCCTTGTTCCCCCTCTTCCCCGTGACTGCACTAACTAATCAGAAGCGAGAACTTACACCGAGGTAAACGTGAGGAAATCAAAGAGGCAGATTCAACAGAATATTCTGACTGTTAAATAAATAAACATGTAAATATGTAACTAATAATTGTGTAACATAAATGTGTAAATTATTAACTGACTAAACATTGCAAATACATTTCTAGTTAATGAACTCAAATATAAATTACATTAAATTCTGAGCCTTACAAATTTCAAAATATAAATTAACTCCACTTCTAAACCTTACACTATTTTAGTATTATGGCAAAGCACTAAAAAAGAGAGTGCTTTTCACTAAGCCCAACAGTGTGTAGTTGGTTAGAAAAAAATCTGGTAACATGAATGAAGTGTGTGCCATTTGGTGCAAACGTTTGATTTTGATCATGCTGAATGTAGTTTTGGTTGCAGTGCTTTATTTCACAGGATTAGGTATTTTGTAGAGTGTGTGGTTTTGTGAATTATGTTAAGTATTTTGATAAAGCCAGAGTAGTTTGCAAAATTGGGTTTTAGCAATTGGAAAAAAAAACTGTAATACAATGAAAAGAGTGTAGCAACACGGAGGACAAGATGAAGTACTAAAGTTCCAGATTTCACTTCAGACTCAAGTAAATGACAAAAGAAGCTTTTTTTAGGACTGTTATGAGTAACAGCAACCTACAATAGTATAAACAGTAAGTAGCCAAACGAGTAGAAACTAGAAATCTTAAAAGGAACTACTCTAAGTGGAAACACATAGAAAAGTTGCTAACATTATGCTTTGTTATTGTTCCCCATATTAGTCCATGTGTGATAGTTACACGTTCATAAGTAAATTCATAAATACGTGTTCTAAAACAAGTCGGCTGCATTGATTGGAAGCCCATCTGGAGGCTTTTTGTGCTGCTGGGACACTGCTTCTGCGTTTTACAGACTTGCCTTTTCGCCTGACCATTTGTTTACAGGATACACCTCTGTTGTGTAACCAACCACAACCGAGTCTATTTCAACACTTGTGCACTTGAATGTCATGAAGGCTAATTATATACAAAGCTTCATTGCAGACACAGGTCCATATTACACATCATACAGTACAAGAAGTAGGAAAAGGAGATCCAAACACACAAAACAATTCCATATTGTTGGAATATTGGGGCGGCTGTGGCTCAGTGGTAGAGCGGTTGCCTGCCAATCAGACGGTTGGTGGGTCGATCCCTGGCCCTGCAGTCATTGTCGAAGTGTCCTTGGGCAAGTCACTGAACCCCGAGTTGCCCCCGGTGTTGCGCATCGGAGTGTGAATGTGTATGAATGTTTATCTGATGAGGTGGTACAGGTGGAACCTTGTACGGCAGCCCCGGCCACAGTGTATGAATGTGTGTGAATGGTGAATGTTTCCTGTAGATGTAAAAGCGCTTTGAGCAGTTGTTTAGACTGGGAAAGCACTATATAAATACAGCACATTTACATATTTGCCTAAAGGATATACAGGCTATTGCACCGATGTCGTCTTAATCTAGAAGTGTATCTATTACAACTTTTCAGAGGACTGACTGGGGCTTCAATTATCTGGTTCTCTGACTTGTCCAAATGACACACAAAACTAAACATCAGTTTCTTTTTTGTTTTGCCAACAATGAATTAGCTTTAATAAAGGTTAGTCCATGACTCACAACCCACCTTCCTCCCTTCATAATTATAAAAATGTGTTGATGTCAAACTACCTCCATCCACAGTATGTTTCCGTGGTCATGTGTTAGGCAACACGGGCATGAAACAACTGTAATCCCCTACACACCGTCATTCACACCCATCTCATGTGTTTGTGCTGTCAGTAATTTGTAGTTATGTTATTTATTTGTACTGTGTGTTTGCCCTTTCTGTTCATTTGTTTGTCATAGAAAATGGAAAAATGAAAAAAAGATAAAAAAATAAATATTCTATTCCAGTCTTAGTGTTGCTAGAGGATTTATTTTTAAATTTAATTTAGAAATTTGAAATTTCATTTATTTAATTTCATGGTATTTAAACTGTGTGCTTGTATTTTTGCTGTTCTTGAGTTAATATGTGTGACTGTTTTAAAAAAATGTTTTCTATGGCAAACATTTTGTGCTCCCAGCTTTAAAAGTGTTATACAAATAAAATGACTATGATATTATTATTACTATTTATTTTTATTTTATTCATGGCACCTATAAATGAAATACCAACACTCTGGTTTCAAGTACAATTCATATCTTCCAACAAACCTGTGAGTCACCGTGGAAATCAAAGACACACTCCCCAATGGTAGAGCAAAATCTTAATAAGCTGCAGCTAAAGGCAAAGCCCCGGTCCCACCAACACAGGCCAAAGCCCTCAGAAAATGTTGATCATTTCAGTTATTCAATTGAATGTTCAATCAAATTTTCTGTAAAATGTATTTCCTCACATGAAGGTCCAAATTCAGTTGAACAATCGTCTTCACACCAATAGGAATCCTAGTTTGGTGGGGAAACACTAAACCTTTTCTTATGTTTCATTTGTTGTCAACTGACAAATGCTCACACAAGTCCTTAGGGTTAGGGTCCTCAAAAGAACAGAGGGCATGAGCTCTCAAATGGCCACAAGACAACAGCTCAGTGAAAACTTTCCTTCAAATGTTTTCCTGAATGGGGATTTTATCAAAACATCAAGGATTGATCACAGAAGACAAGTGAATCTTAGCCTAGACGTCAATTATTGTTTGTATTAATGTGGTAGTATGAATTTTACTGAGATGACAAACCTATTTGGTGTTATAAGACTCAAGGGATAGAACTTAAAAAGCTAAAGGTTAAAGGTGTGATGGGAGTGAACCAGTAAGAGACAGATGATCTGTGTGTAATACTGAGCATTGTGTCATTTGAATGGAGTTTGAACTGAATAGATGGGCAGTGCTACAGTGGGACTCGAAAGTTTTGGTCATTTGATGCCTTTTGGAGAGTTTTCCATCTTTTCTTGGCTTCTTTATGCACATTAATACAATTTTTTCACCTGGGCCCAAACCTTTGAGCCCCACTGTATAAATACAATGGGAATCAATGGGCCGCCATAGATTTTAACTTATCAAAAAACTCAAAATGATTAAAGCCATTGACATTCTACTTGTTTGTGTTAAGCGCTTCTTAGGAAAAGTTAGCATGCTAGCACGCTATGCTATTATAATCAGTGGTGGAAGAAGTACTCAGATCTTTTACTCACTTACGTAAAAGTACAAATGTATTGATGTCAAAACATACTTAAAGCACCAAAAGTAAAATTAGTCATCATGCAGAATGGCCCATGTTATAATAATATATAATTCTTGATGCATTTGTGTGTAAGCATCCCCCATGTTGCAGCAGGTAAAGCTGGGACTTGTTAATTGATCAACTGCCAGAATGTATTAGATGATTTATATTTTGTATTTACATCTCAATCTGTAAAGTAACTAGTGTTGCATGGGAATCAAATGTAGATGAATGAAAAGTACAATATTGGCTTACAAAATGAGTACAGTATATATATATCAAATGATATATATATATATATATATATATATATATATATATATATATATATATATATATACACAGTATATATATGGAAATGCTCAAATGAATATATAAATAATTTATGCAATGGAGCATATAGGCAGTTTTAGAGCAGATGGCACAAAATGAGCTGCTGCACAGTAATCACACAAACAATATGCACCCTCCTTTCCATTTGAGTCACATCTTCCTCGTTCTATACTGAAACTACCGCTACCTACGTATGTCTAACAAACAGACAGCAAATATTTCAAAAGATGCTCCCTCCCTTGATTCTTTTCATTTTCCTGAGATATTACATAATCTGATAATCCTATGAATAAAGTTTAAACTTTCCATTAAATATTCCCTGGAAAGAACCACTGTAAGAGCTATGTACACACTGTTCTATATTTAGATTCTGTGTGTCGTAAAACCTTGTAGCGGTGAGTCCATTGTCCATGTGGTTTGTAGTACTAATGTCCCTTTACAGAAGAAGTAGATAACATTATATTAGCACCACCTTTGTTAAACAGAGCCACAACTTGAACACAGTAATTGTTGATCCTGTTCTATTTTTATACTTCTGTTCTTTTCTTTTTTTTTTTTTAGGGGGGGGGGGGTGAATTTATTTTATTTATATGAACATGTAATAGTTTTAAAACAAAAAACAAACAAGATCAACAACTTAACTTCTCTGACCTTCAGAATTATTTTATTTAAATTTTGATTTCGTAGTTTAGTTATTTTTTAACATTAGTGTTGAGAATCTGGGACTTTTTTGTTGGAAATGAAACTTAATGACGTCTTCTTAGAGAGTATTCAGACCCTTTGCTGTAGTAAGCAGCAATATGTTCGGTTTAAATTTGCCATCCATTCCAGAGGCAAATAACATCTTTGTACGGCCGAGTGAAGAGCAGAAAAGAAAAAAAAGTGTCATTCAAGACTAAAACGCAAAACAGCATCACACTTTAATAACTCTTATAAATTATTTGTTCAATAAGTAACCAGTGCCATGGAAAATAACCATCAGTGATGAAGTTAAACAAAGTGAATTGTTGAACAATATTCCAGAAACATCAAGAAACCAAATACATCAAACCTGACACAAAGAGAAAAATGTCTGTATGGGTGATGTGAAGAAAAACAAAAATGAGATGATTTAATTACAGATAGGGTAATTCATATTCTATCATCCAGGTACATTTCCAACACAACTGATGGTCCCAACTCCATTAATAAGCAAGATATTCCACTAATTAACCCTGACAAGGCCCACCTGTGAAGTGAAAACCATGTCAGGTGATTACATCATGAAGCTCATTGAGAGAACACCAAGTGGCTACTTTGAAGAAATTAGATTATAAGACATGTTTTCAGTTATTTCACACTTTTTGTTAAGTACATAATTCCACATGTGTTCATTCTTCAGTGATAATCTACAATTAAATAAAGAAAATGCATTGACTGAGAAGGTGTGTCCAAACCTTTGGCCTGTATATATATATATATATATATATATATATATATATATACACACACACACACCACACACACACACACACACACACACACACACTGCATATATATTTCTACACAGCTTTATGCTCTTTGGTAAAACTAAAACTCCAAACCTACTGTATGATAACAAGGATTTTCAACGAGGAGCAGTAAACCTGAAACAGTTAACACTGTTACCAGGTATCATTTATGATTAAACAATAGGTTCAGACTTTTTCAAGTCCACCATAATACATGCATTAGCATTAGTTCACATTGACCAGCCCAAATGAATTAGTCAACCTTTTTCTGTCATGTACTCTCCTTAGGAAGTCAAAAACATTTCAATGTGTAACTTGATTACATTTTAATTTAATTCTCTATGTTTATTATAGGTTTCTGTGAAGAATACGGCCTAAACTTTGATTTTTTCTCTCCTGCTATTTTCACAGTGAACTGGAGAGAAAGAAATCCAAAGTATGAAGACAGGCTTCCTCATATCAGACTTGACGACCAGTACCAGTCTTTCCTTTTCGCTACTGAAGAAAATGTATTCACCTTCTATTTTACATTTGTTTCTGCGGAGATCTTAAAAACCCGACTCTTGATAGCCAGCATGACTGAATCGTATTAATGTTTAAAAGTGCCTCAAAGTGCGCCAGGTTATCTCACCTGCTGGAGTGTGTGCCCATATAAAAAGGTTCAGTCCTCAGTGCAGTGGGCGCGGGTTTGGTTCCGACCTGCAGCCCTTTGCTGCATGTCATTCCCGTCTCTCTCCCCTTTCATGTCTAAGCTGTCCTGTCAAATAAAGGCCTAGTCTCGCATTCCCAGACCTTCCTCCACAGCGCTGTGGAGGAGGGTCTGGCTAGTCATTCCGGGATGAGAGAAGAACATACTCTGGTTGATTGTTATTTCTTTAAACCAATCACAATCGTCCTCTGCAAAATTTCCTCGGGAAGGAACTTGTTTGGGTTGAACATGTTTATGTGATTTGGGAACTCACATGGGACACATAATCTAGCTAGCTGTCTGGATTTACCCTGCAGCGAGCTGATGAGCAATGAAAGACATCAGGCGGAATTTCCGGCATCATTGAACAATCTCGGAAGTGGAACGTCGTGGATATGGACTAATAAAGGCCTAAAATGCCCCCAAAAATAAAAGTGCTGCAAATATTTTAAAAAAATTAAATATACAGACCATCTTCGAGCAGCACCTTGGAGCCCCGTACAGATCCTTGGTGGCCGAGTTCCTTCTCTCTGCCTCTGTCACTTCCTCTCCTCTCTCCATCCTCTTTCTTCTTCCCCCTCTCCACCTCCTTCTCACCCCCTGCTCTCCTAAACTTCCTCCTCTCGCTCCTGCTCCCCTGTTTCTCCCCGTCCCTCTCCATGTGGTTATCATGCCAAGCTATTCCTCTCCTGCGGTGACTCCTCTTTAAGTCCTCCCTGCTGCTCTCCTGCTCTCTTTCCCAATCCTCTTTCCCCATCGCCATTTCCTGCCATCGATGCCGCTCCTTCCTCACACCGCTTTTCCCCTGAACTTCCCCTTCCGTCCCTCTCTCCGTCTCTCTTTCTTCTCTCTGCGTCTCTCTACCTTCTGCCACATCAGCTCTCCAATCCCTCACTCCTCTCTCCTCCTCTGTCCTCCAGCTCTCCGTTACATCACTTTGTTTTCTGTCCTTGTTTCCACCTCTTTCCTTACCTCTTTCTTTAATTTCCTGTTTGCTCCCTCTTTTAGTCCTGTAGGGTGGATCTTTGTCACTCCTATGCCTGCTTCTCCCTGTACTCCCACTTTCCACCTCTGTCTCTTTATTCACTGATCTCCTTTCAGGCTCTATCTCTATATATGATCTCCTCTTTATTTCCTTGTGCTCGTTTCCATTTTTCTGTTTCTCTTCCTCCTTGTGGTTCTCAGTTTCTTTGTCCATCTTTCCTATCTGAGATTGTTCTTTTAAAACATCCTCTTTGGCTGCTTTGACAGTCTCATTTTTCTTCTCTTTTCCCTCTTCAGAAATCATCTCTAATTTTGACTCAATCTTGCTTTCTGCCTCACCTTTTGCCTTCTTACTTTTCTTCTTCCCCCCTGTCTTGGCATCCTTATCTGCCGTCTCCTTTTGGTCCTTCTTTTCCTCTTGCTCTTCTTTTTCCTTCACGCTCTTCTCCTTCTTATTCTTCTTACTGTTCATATGTTCCTTCCCCATCTCTTTACTCTTCTGCTCCTCCTCAACCTTCCTGTCCAGTTGCTCCTCCAGTAGGTCCAGTTCCTGCTCCAGCTCAGCCAACTTCCTGGGATCGTCATCAACTTCCTCCTCTACTTCCTCCACCTCCTCATACTCCTCAACCTCGATGCCGTCCATGGTCTTCTGCAGCTGCGTCTTCACCTTGTTCAGCTCCAGGAGGCCGTCCTGGAGTTCTTTGCACACCTCCCTAATCTTGGTGGCGAACTTGGTCTTGGCGCCCTTGCGGAGTTGGTGGGAGTCTTTGGCGAGGAAGAAAATATCCAGAGCCAGGAAGAGCGCTGACATCACGCCTGTGGTAATGCTGATGGCCTTGGCGGCTTTGGCAACACCGCCTGCAGCGCCTAAAATCTGCACAGTGCTGACCAGTTTGTTTGTGTTTATCAACAGGGCTTTTCCGGCCATGCCACCCTCCTTCATCACATGCCGGACGTTGTGGTTCAGAGCCTTTTTTGTGGCGCTCTTTGAGTATTTCTCAAAGTCCCACTCTTGCAGGGTGTCCATTCCTGCCTACAAGAGCCACAGAGACAAAAAAGTAGGGTAGTACGGTAAATCTACACGGGAGGTACGTGCACAGCTTCACGTAGATACAGACCCTACGCCGTAGCTTTACTTGCACTGCAATTCATTACATTTTAACATTTTATTACATAACGCATTGTTTGCATAATATAATGTGTTGATACACATCGGTTGCACGTTTTCCAGTAATTTTAAAACTTTTATAACTTGCCGCTATTATATTAGTTTTTTTCCATCACTTAGGTTTTAAAATTTTAAGAACAAACTGAGGATGAAACAATCTACATTTTTATATGCTGATCCTTTGATATTTTCTTTCAAGTATACTTTTGTACTACTGATTGATTTGAAGGCCTGTTGCTCTGTTGTTTACAATAAATAGGTCTAAAAATGATGTTTATTGTGTTTGAATGTTCATTATTACATTTCAAAAGCAGACATAAAAGTAATTTAAAAGTTACTTTCCCTATTAACTAAATACTTTTGATATACAGTAATTGGTAAAGGAAATAAATTACCTTTAAAAGAAGTAACTGTAACTAATTACTAATTTTCAGTAACTTGCCTAACACTGGTTGTAAGGTGGAAAAAACAATGCCAACTATTCAGAATAATTTTGACATAGAATAAACCCCTGCAGGTGCAAAGCTGGTTATATTCCTTAACATAATGGTGCCAAAAAAATGTCACAAGTATTTTCTATTAAAAACTTCTAATCAATTAGTGTGAATTAAGAGCCCGGATATCCAAGCCATGACACTGCAACACAACATGCTGTGTCAGTGTATCTCTATTCCCGTATAGGCAGCGGCTTTGGTTAATTAGTTGTTGACCTAATCCATCATCACATGCATCATCATACCCGACACATCCTTACCATTTTGAAAATCAATCAAATTCCATTCCTGTGATGTCAAATAAAAATTAATTTACGAGCTAACTTAACCATCTTCATGTAAAGTTAACCAAGCTCTACTAAGTACTAAGAAAGTGCTGGGGCCAAGTGAAACTACACTACAGGGTCACTGAGACACTGAAGGTGGCATGGAGAGGCAGCAATAGAGTCAGAATCCTCCTTTTCTCATTCCCTACGGCATGAATGAGACAGTTCATTTGCTTGTTTGTTATGAAGTGAATACAATTAGAGCTGTAACAATTCCACATTTTGCAGCACTATTAATTATCTCAGAAATAGTTGTGACTAACAATATAATTTTCTCTTTCAGTCAAGTTAAAAAATATTTATCTATTATATTTATTTACGTATTTAAGTTTTGAATCAATTCCAGGATACACCTTTTGGTTATTTATCACTGTCATGTGACCCAGATAATGTAATAACACAAATACACACCCTATGAAGTAAACCACAGCTCTTAATAATCATAAAACATATTTTATCACTGCCCCCCCCCCTTGTAATTTGTGTTGCTATGAATGTGTATAGGGTCAACAACTAACACTAACCTAAATTAATGACATCAATTAATGTGGGTAAACAAAGAAACCGTGATTATATAAAACTAATTGTCAATTAGACAATTATGTAATAATTGTTACAGGCCTAAATCCAGTGTTTTAGTTTAATATCCTACATGAGAGACTCTGACTGTGCTTGCGAAGGCTGTGGCTCCCTCTGTTGGGATGTATTTGTTGGGATGTATTTGTTGTGCTGGTTGCTGGTTGTTACGCCGGTTAATTGGGAGTTGGGCACGTTGTGTCTTATAATATAAGTATAAACTCAAACATTTTCTCACCTGCACAAATTCCAAACACTCCCTGATGTCGCTGATCTCCTCCTGGTAGCCCTGAATCATCTTCTCCAGCTTCTTACGGTCCATGTTAGAGTGAACTGTATCTGTGATGTTGGCTGTTGCTGAGGTGATGCTGCCCGCCGTCGCCACACTGATCCCCACTGCTGTGACAATAACAGAGGCACCAAAGGTGAATGGAGCCAGAATGAGCCCCGTGATTGTTGCCACGCTGCCAGCAACACTGGCTACCCCTCCACCCACAGCAGCTTTCACCGTTTTTTTGTGGAAGTCATCGGCAGCGTCGGCCAGAGCCAAAAGCTCCAGGATGCGATGCTGTAAGGACGCCCCCCGCTTGTTGAAAAGACGCACAAAGAGACGGGCTGCCATGTAGACACGGTCAGCTGCCTGCTCCATCGACCTGCAGAGACACATGAGAGCTGTGAAGGCTTGAAACTCACCTGATGGTGTATCTGGTGAGTTTAAAGTTAGGTGCTTGTAGGTCTAAGAAATAACAATTTCCTACATGCATGTGTCCCAAGTGAAATTAGCAGGTGGACATGGAAAAACATGGACATTTTAAAATATTTAGATTTTTTACAATTTAATACCTGGCTATTTCACAATCATATCGGCTTAATGTAGGATGGAAAACCAGTTGGGACGATGGAGCCTAGAATTATTTATTATCAAATCACAATTATTTTCAGTGCTTCCTCGCAGTTTATAACAATTATTACAAATAATATAATTAATGATATTACCAAAAGCTGGGCATGGATAAGCAGCAGACAATCATTGGATGGACTAACTTAAAATCAGGTAATTTAGGTCAGTTTAGTAAAAGTAAGTTTTTACTAAGATTGACTCTTGCCTATTATGAGTCGAGCTTCCTGGTTTAAGAGAGAGGTCTTGCTACAGATCTGATAGACATCCTGGATAAGGAAATAGAAAGACAGTAAAACAAAGGCTACCCTAACATATCTTTAGAGTGCCAAAATAACGTCATGTCGCTAAATTTGAATGAAAAAATATTCAAATTTAGAAACTACGCTTACATTTGCTCATCATCTTCGTAGAAATGAGATGTCTCGTTCCACTCTGCCCATCCTGGAAACCAGCAACAGAATTAATACAATAATTCTATATATAATAAAATTGTGTTTCGTTTGTGGTTGGTAGTGTTTATTTCTTTTACATTAAAAGTATGTGTGTGTGTGTGTGTATGTGCGTGTGTGTGTGTGTATGGATGGACAATCATACTGACCTTTGACTGTGATCCACCACTCCATCAAATCATCATTTTCCTGAAAACAGAGACAATTATCAATGTATATATATATATATATATATATATATATATATATATATATATATTTCAATATATATACATGTATATATATACATATATATATACTGAAAGTGTTTGCAATGGAAACATGTATGCGTCTCAGCATGTGAGCACAGGGTTTTTCAGAAGCATTTAAAACTGAGATACATTGAACTTTAATTTTCTTTCCTTGTGTACTACCAAGAGAACAAATGAACCAAACCAAAGTGTTTGTGTGTGTTTGTGTGTGTGTGTGTGTGTGTGTGTGTGTGTGTGTGTTGTGTGTGTGTGTGTGTGTGTGTGTGAAAGTGCCCCAAACACACTGACCTCCTCAGATTCCAGAGGGTTGTCTTCCGTAGGGTAAGCTGCCATCTCCAAAGTCTGGATCTCTACTGTGCTCTCCTGGAAAACAAACAGAACACCACAACTCTTTGACACATATTCACTTTAAAGGGTTGGTCTCTGAAACTAAGGTCACTATCATTCTCTCTGTAGGTCCTTCTCTTTCCCTCTGTCTTTAGTTGGAAAGGTTTCTGAATCTTCAGACACTTGTGTTCCAGTTTTATTTAGAGTAAATTAATTTCTTTTATAAACCAGATTTAATCTTGTCAACCAAAGACTGACTTTCCTTTTTCAGTTGATTTCCAAGCAGCATAATGGACTATCTAAACCGTTCACAAAAAGAGACGTTTTAGTTAAATAGTTAACATTTAGGCTTGGTTGGATTCTTTGGATTGGACATAAAGGCCGTTATGTTGAACAGAGACTTTCACGCTAGCGATGCTGTCAAGACTTAGGTGAAATGACTTAATAAGGCTAGTACACGTTCAACTTGACTTGATTTGTGAACCCTACTAAATCTACTTTTTTTTTCTGTTCCCTGTATCTGTCTTTTATTGTCTGTAAAGCGTCCTTGAGTGTTAGAAAGGCGCTGTTAAATAAAATGTATTATTATTATTATTATTACTTTATCTTATCATCATGCTAACTTGGGCTCGGTTCAGCTCCTGCAGCTCTACAGCCTCCTCAATAAGAGGCATCTTGTCTGAACTCAGTGGAGGAAGAAAACAACAATTTCTGTCATTAAGAAGAACTTTAACACATTAATAATGAAAACTAATTAATATTAATTTTTTATACTAATTAATAATTATTTTATTAATAAATAAAACCAGCAAACAATTAAAGGAAATATGAATTCAAAGAGAGGACAAAGAAAGTTAAGAGATAGAACAACAACAACTTCTAATCACCTTTTGTACTGATCCTTAAGACTTTGAAAGCAAAAAAACAAAACAGTCTTTATTTAATTTCTCAGTGTTAACATCCATATCTGTACTAAGTTTTATATTTCTCTGTGGTAATATAATTATAACACAGGCAGGGTGAAAAACAGCAAAGAGAGTGGAGACTGTGGAACGTTAGATGAGTACATACAGTACCTTTGAAGGTACATCCAGTTTTGGTATTTTGGGAAGAGTTTTCTTGATTCGGAATGACACAACCTGAGAAACAAAACAAGAAAAGACGAGGTTGTCAAAGAGAAAAGCACTTTAACATCAAAGTAAAGAGCTCTAACTGGAGAAGCAAGAGAAGAATGGTCACAAAGTTGAAGTGTTATAATTCAACTCAATTCATAACAAAAGTTATCTCAAGTCACTTCACAGAGTAGGTCTAGACCACACTCTATAATTTACAAAGCCCCAACAATTCTAGTAAGTTCCCTAAGAGCAAGCAACTAGTGCGACTAGTTATAAACTTGTTGAGATAAACCACCGAGTGGTATAGCTGTTGAGATACACTTTGGTTCTTGCTCCTGCGACTCTCCGTCACGTCTCTGGATGTTTCGTTAAAGCGAACAACAGCTCACTCGTCTTTTCTTCCTGTCGGTCCTCCTGTGTCCCAGCCTGCCTCCTTCCGGTGCCTCCATGTCCTCATTTTCCTGCAAAAGAAGACAGAGATAAATGCTGAACAGCTGCATAGACACATCATCCAGGCTGCAATACAGTAAAGTGATGTAGTTTTCTGAACATACCAAACTGTTCTAGTTGTTTTATTATTTGCCTTTACCCACATAGTCATTGTATCCACATTATTGGTGATTATTTATCAAAACTATTATTGTGTAAATATAATAGTCAAACATACAATATCCATTGATGTATTTGGTCAAAAATATTGTGATATTTTAGTTTTTTGCCCAGGTCTAGTTTTTTGTTTTGTATTTCTTCATTTACTTCATTTCAGTTACATTTTATTTTAATAGCACATTTAAAAACAACCATAGTTGAACCAAGTGCGTAACAAGCCAAAAAATAAATTAAAAAAGTGATAATATATACTCAATACAAAATAACCGACAATATAAAAAAAAAAAAAAAAAAGGTCAAGGTGTCAAAGCTCAACTTGAATTGAAAGCACACGGTGGTCACGCTTTTTGGGGAACCCTCTCTTAAACAGGAAAGATGAACTTAGATACAGTCCTATTTACTCAGATGTAAATAATGGCATTTAAAATCAATATGTTGGTGTGCACAGCCTCTCTTTCTCTAGATTTGATGTTTTGTAGTTCTTGTGGCATTGTGTTTCTGAGTGGGATCATTATCTCAAAAGTATTTGGATTTTTGATGACCAAAATATCTTCATGAAAGTACTCTTAGCGTTGCACAGCAAGTTGCCAAGTGCATCCACAGATGTGGAGTAGCTCTCACCTCGGCAGTTTCTGCGAGGCTGTCGCAGCTGGCAGACAGCTCCAATGTGTCACTGAGAGGATCCTGGAAAACACAAAGCAGTCTGGTTGGTTTAAACTTGCTGAAGGTAATTTGACCACAAAACTGATCTTAAAAATGCAAATAAGAGCTTTCCCAGACTACTAAACAGCGGAATCACCCCCGGAAAAAGATAAAAAGAGTGGTCACCTCATTTGCGATTGAGCGCGGAGCTGGTTTGAAAGACCTCTTGAAAATCCCTGCCAGTCCTCCAGTCTTCTCCTGTAACATATGAAACATTCACACGTTAATATTAAAATAATTACTGTACCAACAGAAGAACAAAGAGCAACAGACAGAGATTGTAATTGTCGGACAACATTTGTACCTTTGATGTGTTTGCTTCTAACAGATTTTCCCAGCTGGCAGATAACTTCTTATCCTCGTTTGATTCCTAAACAAAGAAAATAGAAAATAAAACTCCTAAAAAAAGAAATGGTGTGATATAATGCAAACTGCATGTGAAAGGGCCATTGATGTACCTCATCTGCTGGTTTATGAGTCTTATTAAACATACCACTGAAAATACTTTTCTTCTGAAAACATTTAACACACAGTCTGTGAAAGTGAAAACTACATCAGGCATATCTCCGATGTGTCGTGGTAAACATTAGAGTCAGAGGTAGAATGTACCTAAGTACATTTACTCAAGTACAAATGTGAGGTACTTGTATTTTACTTGAGTCTTTTCTTTTCATGCCACTTTCTACTTCTACTCTGCTACATTCCAGAGAGAGATAATATTTTTCCCACACTTATTGTGAAAATATTTTTCAATCATTATTCTTATTTTTAGTATTGTTTATGGGGGAGTAAGATATTGTTGGAGTGCTGTGTGAATGTATACAACACTACATTAATCTAACATATTTAGTTACTAGTAACTTAAAAAAATTAAGATGTTTGCATACAAAACACATGTAGACAATAAATAAATAAAAGCAACAATATACTGTAACGGCCTCCAAGTCCAGCTGAAATGATGAGACCATTACAACACAACTGTTTGGATCCTTTCCACTTTCTAAAATGTGAGGATTTTTATGCATTGAGTACTTTTACTTTTAATACTTTGAGTACATTTTCCTGATGATACTAACATACTTTTATTTAAGTAATATTTTCAACGCAGGACTTGCAAAGACTTTATGCATAGGTTGAATAAAAAATTAACAAACATAAACTAAACAAGATTAAAATGTTCATTTTTTTTTTTAAACGTAAATAAGAAACTACATGTTGCATTTGTTTATATTTTATAGTACTGATGTTCTATTTATGGTTAAAAAATAAAAATGTCTCCTCCCGGTACCTTGGTGTTGTCAAAGAGATTGTCATTAATTGCTGACAGCTCCTTCTGGTCATCTTTGTCCTGCACAAAAGAGAAATGGACGGTTTTATAAATATGTACAATAACAGTCACCACAGGCAGTGTAACTAGTGACAGACTCACCTCTGCAGCGTCTCTGGACGCTTTGGGTGTTCTCTTCAGTCCGCTGAACAGCCCCCCGTTCTCCTGATCAGCAGTAGAAGAAGTGTTCAGATTCTTTACTTAAGTAAAGGTACTAGTATCATAATGTAAATATACTCTGTTACAATAAATGTCCTGCATTTAAAATGTTAAAGTATGTAAGTATCATCAGGAAAATGTACCGAAAGTATTAAATGTAAAAGTACTCATAACAGTACTCAGAAAAATCCTCACACTTTAGGAAGCATAAAGGATCCAAACCGTTGTGTGTTTAATGGTCTGATCATTTCAGCGGGACTTATAGGCTGTTATTTTATTGGACAGTTTCATTTATAATAAAACATTGCTCAAGATTCAAGATAATTTATTGTCATATTTTATGTATTTTGTATGCAAAAATCTTAATTTTTAAAATAACTTTTAACTAAAGCTGTCAGATGGTGTAAAGAGTAGAATATTTCTAGTAGAAAGTAAAAAGTGGCATGAAAAGACTCAAGTAAAATACAAGCACCTCAACATTTATACTTAAGTACAGTACTAGAGTAAATGTACTTTTTTATTCAAAAGATAAAAAGTGTTTCAGTCGGACACTACAGTTTAATTTTGGACATTTTGGCTAGTAATCTTCTCTCGACCGGCTTTTGAAGAGTGCCAAAGGAGACTGAACACTGAACAGGTGGGTGTTCATAATTTAACCAGGTTCCTAAAATTGCACTTTACATTATTGCCAATCATGTTTCAAAGCATATAATCAATTTATGATCTAACTTTCAGCAATGGTATTGCGATCTTTTACTCTAAATCTTTTACTAGAAGAAAAGTCCTGCAATCAAATTTTTACTTAAAGCTCTGACTTGCTTTAAAGTTTACTGCAAGTATCAAAAGTAATAAAGTACAAAATATGCATTGCAAAATGTCCCCAGTCCGGTTGTTAACACTGTCGGTTGTAGGTAGTGCTACTTTTAATTACTTGACAAACTGTTGTAGATGTTTAATTTGGAAGAATGCATAATCTTCTTTAAACTAATCTTGAGATTTACGTGTTAAATCATGACCTGACTGCCTGTGACTACAGCAGTCAGATAAATGTCGTGGACTACAGTATTTCCCTCTGAACTGCAGCAGAGTGGAAGATGTAGCTGGACACTCACCTCATCAAACAGGTTGTCGATACTGGCTGATCTTTTAAAGATGCCCGCCAGGCCACCTTTTTTCTCCTACAACACAGATTTTTCAAAGGAAACAAAAGAAAAAATAAGCAGAATCAAAAGTCAAAAGCTACACCAGCTTCCAGAATCGCAGTGAATCAGACTTTGGGCACACTGGTTTTATGAATTTCCGTGGTATTAAATAAATCTGGGCCAAATTCATTTATTATATGTAAATTGTTAATGATGTACAGTATAATTAGAACACAGAGGTGGTGGCGGTGTGTATTTTTATTTTTAATCTGGTCTAGTTTAATGTCTTTTATTGACCATTTATTATTATTATTATTATTATTATTTTGGTGTGTTGTGGGAAGCACGTTGTTTTTAAAAACAATACAATTATTTCATTATTTCATGACATGCAGGTTTGAATACCATGTTAAAGAGGGATAATGACCAGACAAACACGGATGTCTGAGATCTGGTTTCAGTTCCACAGTGAGACAGAAAAAGAGGGTTATTTTTAGGACCTTTGGGACGTTGGTGTCAGACAGATTCTCACAGCTCCCAGATAACCGTTTTTCTCTGATCACCTTCAGCTCCTGAATTCAGAAAAAGTAAATATCTACTACATCCTCTGCAAAAAGGACATGCAATGACTAAATTAATCAAATTATTCCAATCCCAGCACCTTGTCTGCTGCTGTTTCTGTGGTTTCTTAAACATGTTGCTAAAAATGGTTTTCTCCTAAAACATACATTGGTGTCAGTGAACGCTCCCTCTGAAGGCATTTCATCGACAAGCTGCTGTTGCATTATTCTGCTCACCTTCGTGGTGTTATTCTCAGGCAGACTATGGTTGCTACCCGACTGCTCTTTTGGAGCTTCTTGTTCCTGAAACACACACAATTTGATGTTTTTTTTTTAAATGGGTGAAATTGTGTTGCAAGTTCAGAAACTCATTGCTCTTCTAGGAAACCCAGATTCACCGGTGCTTTCTCCAGATACTATGGGAGACTTTTTGAGGAGCTGGCTGAACAGCCCTCCACTTTTCTCTTGATGAAATACACAAGTAAAAAAAGAGTATTTGTTGAAGTAGTTGAAGTATTTACAAATCTAAATGCTGTTTTGTCAAAAAGTTATTAATCATATTTGATTTTGACTATTTTTAACCTGTAAATTCTTGATGCTGATTAATAGATTGCTGTCAGGAGACTCAATCTGAAAAAAGGGTTTCAAACGCGGTGGTAGCAAACACATGTTATCAGGGAATACTAAATTTAATTTTAATTTAATTTAAAACAAATGATATAAAGATCACTGGTAATTTACCATTTTATAAAATATTCCAGGTAAAAACTTTACTGTATACTGTTAATTACAATTAATCACAGTTTGTATCAGAATTTGTTACTTGTTATCAACAGGAATGAGTGACAGAAAACATTAATATGAAGATCTAAGCATGGTTTTAAAACCATGCTTAGATCTTCATATTTCATCTTCATTGAAATATTGAAATCTGGCAAATGTATCCCAATCATGGGATGCAGATTTTCCCAATATTCCACCAAAATTAAATCTGTCAAACAGTTTAAAATATCACACATAAAAACAGTTGAAACAGGTGGGCAAATGATGCTTTTACCTCCTCATGTTGAACAGCTTCTGCTGGTTTGGCAGTTTTCTTGAATATTCCACTAAATATTCCTCCTTTTTCCTAAAACATACTTTCAGACAAATTAGTGCTCTTTCTTTAAGTAAAACCATTTAGGACGGTTTCTAAATGATGCATAAACACTCACCTTGGTGTTCAGAGCATCACTGCTGTCTGAGAGCTCATCGACATGTGACTTTGTTTCCTGAGAGAAGTTAAAAACAATCTGTTACACGCTACAGAGCTAACAGTGATCTGTTACAGCTAATGCAAAGGGAGGACTAAAAACAGAGACGTCTTACATCCTCTGTAGGAGGACCGTCTGCACGTCTGGACGACTTCTGGAATAGTTGGCTGGCAGCACCTCCTTTCTCCTGAAACACAGATGACATGGTTATAAATGTATACTCATATTTACATTGCCTCTTCCAAACACAGAAGATATGGATCAATTAAAAAAAACACATGAAACTACAATCAGAAAGACACGACACTCCTTAGAAAAAAAGGAATAAAGAAAAACACTTAAATTAAATGTTTACAATACAAATATACTGTACATACATGGATTATCTACGTATATACAGTATGAATATCTTTCTACATACCCAAACATAACCCAGCTACACTGCATGAATGTGTGAAAATAAAAATAAAATAACTGAAAAATAAGGTATTTTTATTAATAGCAATGATGGTTTGCTTAAAGATGATTTTTGATTAAAGATCCCAAAACTCCTCCGGTAGCCCCTTAAATAAAAAACAACAGTCCCTTAGGGCTGTGCAATTAATTGAAATTTGATTTTGATCACAAAAACAATGCAATCGAGAAAAAGTTTGCAAATAACATTTAGCAAATAAACTCTTATTTTGTGGGGAATTCAAAAGTTCAACAGGAAAAGTATTAAGAGAAAATTAACAGTTCAAGTTGTTTTCACTGTTGATTTGTGTAACTGTTACAGATATTTAACTGTAACTGAAGTTTACTAAATCAGGATTACAGCATTTGACCACAGTGCCGGACATACAAGCAATATGCATCCTACTGGCTGCGCTCCATTAGGTCAAGTTCACGTGCGTTCTTTCTACACAGTGGCACAAACAGGTGAAACTGGTTAAATGGAGTGCAGGCAGCAAATGAGGCGGTAGGAATGATGTTGAATGTCTATCAGCTGATAATCAAACAGCAGCAGGTTGTACCTGATGCTGTGCATCGGAGTGTGAATGTGTGTGAGTGTTTATCTGATGAGCAGGTGGCACCTTGTACGGCATCCTCCGCCACAGTGTATGAATGTGTGTGAATGGTGAATGGTTTCTGTACTGTATAAAAGCGAGTAGTTGTTAAGACTAGAAAAGCGCTATATACAGTGGTGTGAAAATGTGTTTGCCCCCTTCCTCATTTCCTGTTCCTTTGCATGTTTGTCACACTTAAGTGTTTCGGAACATCAAACCAATTTAAACAATAGTCAAGGACAAAACAAGTAAGCACAAAATCCAATTTGTAAATGAAGGTGTTTATTATTAAAGGTGAAAAAAAATCCAAACCATCATGGCCCTGTGTGAAAAAGTGATTGCCCCCTGTAGTGGCGAATTGTCCTCCGATTGAAAAAAACAAACTAAAAACTCAATTTACAACAGCCACTGAAGCACCGAAGGAGTGAATCTTACGCAGAGATAAAAACTTTGATTGTCCAGGCAGAGATGGCGTTCTGTCAGGTTTATTGATCCATTTTCTTGGCAAACAAACATTTCACGTGAATGATCAATGGCGTCTCTAGGCTCTGTAACTCTGTGTCTGTGTCTCTGTCTCTATCTCTGGTAAAAAACCATCAGCCCTCCCCCGGTGTCTAACTCCCACATACCTGTTCACCTATACTTGTAGACTACACCTGGTGGCTAAGGCTGCCTGGTACCTTCAAAACAAAAGCACTAAAACTAACCCAAATAAAATACTAATGATAACCAAATTTATGTAGCTGCATAATTAAAGGAAAACTGAAATTAAACTAAATCAAATAATAAGCTACTACATATATAACAAAATAATGAATAGCTCCAACATTCCAGCCCCTAATTGTGAAAAGTGTAAACTCACAATTACCTTTCTTTATGTCAATAAAGGGAGCTATACTCTAGCTATACTCTAACTACCCCATATCAATTAGGTTTTCCTTCATCCGATTGCTGTAAAAGAAACAGACAGAAAGAAGATAGGATAGAATGAGAGAAAGAATAGATGTTCATGATGCTACACTATGGCCTCCAGTAGCAGGCAGATCTTTGTTATAGGTCTCTCCAACACACTGGTCTTAGTTTGTATGCACACAGAACGAACCAATCCCTTAGAGTCGGACTTGGTACTCAAAACTCGGCCCATCATCCAGGATCCTCTTGGAGCTGTAGCGTCAGCAATGATGACAATATCACCTGGAGAGAAGCTTCTTCTTGCCTTAGCCCATTTTTGTCTTTCCTGCATCACAAGTAAGTACTCAGATGTCCATCTTTTCCAAAAGATCTCTGCAATATATTGTACTTGCTTCCATCTTCTTCTTATGTACAAGTCACTTTTCTCAAAGAGTCCTGGTGGGAGAATGGGTTTTGCTTTCAGCAGAATTATATGATTTGGAGTAAGAGCTTCAAGGTCATTGGGGTCATCAGAAACCTTTGTGATGGGTCTGTCATTCAGGATTGCCTCCACCTCGCAAAACAGTGTCTGCAGACCTTCATCATCTAATACTTGCTGTCCAAGAACAGAGGTAAGTATACTTCTTACTGAGCGAATCAGGCGCTCCCAAATGCCACCTTGATGTGATGCTGCTGGCGTGTTAAAACTCCACTTAATTCCATCTTGAATCAAGGCACCCTGTATTTTCGCATTATTTAAAGCAGCAAGACTTTGCTTCAACTCTTTGTTTGCTCCGACAAAATTTGTGCCATTATCAGACCTTAAACTTGACACAGGACCTCTTCTACAAATGAATCTCCGCACAGCATTAATGCAGGAGTCAGTGTCAAGGGAGTGTGCCACTTCCAGGTGTACAGCGCGACTGGTCAGACAGGTGAAAAGTACTCCATACCTTTTTGGAAGACTTCTGCCTCTTTTAACCACTAGAGGGCCAAAATAGTCAACTCCCACGTCCGTGAAAGGAGCCTTGTCCGGCATAACTCTCTCCTCAGGTAAGTCTGCCATCTTTTGCTCTCCAAGTTTTCCTCTGTAACGTTTACACACAATGCATTCTGTAATTGTCTTCCTTGCAGCAGAGTTGGCATTAATTATCCAATATCTTTGTCGAAGTCTGTTCAACATTTGGTTTCTACCAGCATGTCCTACTTGTTGATGGATATGGCGTAAAATCAGCTGGGAAACATGCAGGTCCTTTGAAAGGATAACAGGATGTTTGGTTTCTGCTGGTAGTGCTGACCTTTGCAAGCGACCACCAACTCTGAGAATGCCGTCCTCCAGTAAAGGATCTAGCTTGTACAATGGGCTGTCCTTGAAAACATTACCTGAGCCATGATTTAATGAAGCAATTTCACTCTTGAACTTATCTTTCTGGCAAAAACGAAGTATTGCCTTCTCTGCTTCATCACAATTCTCCAAAGTCAAGCCTTTTACTCCAAGCGTCGCTTTGAAGCTCTGAAGTTTCTGTTCTACACAACCTTTAACTCCTGTATTCTTGTCACTCTCAGCAGCTTTAAGTTCTTGTCTCTTTTGGCTCAAAAGCAAAAGAACTTCCTTAAGCTTGAGGAACCAGGCAACTGATGTTTTAAGTTTCCTCCAAGATGAGAAGTAGTTGATGAGATGAGTTGTGGGATCTTCTGAGTTCTTGACAATGGCATTCACTGATGCTTCTCTTTTGACCTCTGGGTCATCCTCTAAAATCGCAATTAGATCCATGTCAGATACAGGCCAGTCCTTCCCTGGCGAATAGAGAAAATCTGGTCCTTTTACCCATTTTCCACTTAGAAGAAATTCTTTGGCTCTCAATCCACGAGATGCTTCTTCTGCCGGATTGACCTTGGAGCCCACGTACTTCCACTGGTCAACATCTGTGGCTTCTCTAATAACAGAGACTCTGTTAGCAACAAAAGTATGGAAGCGTTTAGTTTCGTTGCTGATGTACTTGAGAACAGTTGTACTGTCGGTCCAAAACCTTGACTTCTCCAACTGACACTGCATCTCCCTGTGAAGCATTTGATCCATACGAACAACAAGAACTGCAGCTGTAAGCTCCAGCCGAGGAATGGTGATTGACTTTAGAGGTGTAACTCTGGCTTTTCCCACAAGAAATGAAACATGCACATTGTTACCATCTTGTAGTCTCAGGTAAGCCACCGTACCATAACCAACTAAACTGGCATCAGAAAAATGATGAATTTGTGCTGTTGCAGATACACTGAAGTTCTGGGGTTTAATGCAACGATCCACCTTGAATTCACTTATTCTTTGGAGGTCACTCAGCCAGTCATACCATTGTTTGGAGAAGAAAGGGGGAATTTGTTCATCCCACTTTAAGTTTCTCCTACAAAGCTCCTGCAACATTAACTTGGCTGGCATGATAAAGGGGGCCAAAAACCCTAATGGATCATACAATGAGCTCACCACTGACAAAATACCTCTCCTGGTATGAGGCCGTTCCTGCAACACAGCCCTGAACCCAAACTTGTCAGATTCAGCACACCACTGCAGTCCAAGTGCTCTTTCCATAGGAAGCTGGTCCGTGTCCAAATCCAACTCTTTCATCCCTGTTGCTCGGATGTCATTTGGAATTGACATCAGCACAGAACGTCTGTTAGTCACCCATTTCTGAAGACTAAATCCACCTTTGTGACAAAGTGCAGTCAAGTCCTTTACAATACGAATAGCATCTACCTCTGAAGCAGTTGACTTTAGGCAGTCATCCACGTAAAAGTTGTGGTTGATTGTGCTGATCACTTCAGGAGGAAAATCAGATGCATTGTCCTCTGCAGTTCTCCTCAAGGCATAATTTGCACAACTTGGGGATGACACAGCTCCAAACAAATGAACTCTCATTCGGTATTCCATTGGTTCCTTGTCAGTGTTGCCATTGGGCCACCAAAGAAAGCGCAGGAAGTTCTTATGTTTATCAGGCACTTTTACCTGATGAAACATGGCACTGATGTCAGCCATAACTGCAACAGGTTCTTTCCTGAATCGAATAAGGACCCCAATAAGAGAGTTGGTGAGATCTGGGCCCTGTAAAAGCTGGCAGTTCAGTGACGTTCCTTTATATGTGGCACCACAGTCAAACACAACTCTTAACTTTCCTTTGGTGGGGTGATGTACTCCGTGATGGGGAATGTACCACACTTTTCCATCATCTTGTTCCAACTGATCAGTGGGTATTATTTCAGCATAGTCTTGAGCCAACATATCACTGAGAAATGAGGTGTATTCATCCTTATACTTGACATTTCTTCCAAATTTCCTCTTCAGGCCTTGAAGCCTCTGCTCTGCAACACAGCGATTGTTTGGTAGGACAGGGTCTTTAGCTCGGAAAGGTAAGTCAATGAAATAATGTCCAGCTATAAGTTCTGTTGTTCTACTCACAGTTTGCATGAACTTGATTTCCTCTCTTGACATTTCCAACTGCTCCTCAGATGTTCTTTCATTAAAATCGTGATTGTATTGCTTGATGAGCATGTCTTCCAGATGTTCCACAGAAATCCGGTTGGTTGTGACAACAGAGCAGCCAGTCTTGACTCCATTGCTGTCTCCACCGCGCAGTGGTCCATTAATTACCCAGCCAACTCTGGTCCGAACTGCGTAGGGTCCTTCTCCTTGGCTGTTAATCACCTCCCAAGGTTCCATCACTTTTGCTGCATCAGTCCCAATGAGCAAATCAACATCTGCATCCACATCGTGAAGCTTTATCTTCCTTAGGTAGGACCATTTTGCAACATCCTCCTGTCGTGGAATATTCAACCTTGAAACTGGCATAGTCTTTTGAGTTAGGACAAGAGACAACTCTATAAAATCATCTGTGTCCATACCAGAAACTTCCAAACCAGTCAGTACAGTGGTGCTCACAATCTTCTTTTGCCCCATTGTTCTTAATACAATGTTAGCTGGTTTGCCTCCCAAGCCCAGTCTCTTTGCCAAACTGACTGTACAGAATGTACCTGAACTTCCTGGATCCAAGAATGCATATGTATGCATCACTTTATTACTCTTCTGGCCTTTAACCTGAACTGCAACAATGGAGAAAACAGCGTTATCCTCATCACCGGCCCCTATATGACCACATGTCTGTGACGGTCCAGGTGACTCTCTCACTGGAGGGCTCACGGCTTTGGATTCTTTAAAGGACTTACTTGTGTCCTTTTCCTCAATATGAAGGACTGATGGATGCTTCTGGTGACACACACTACAATCCAAACGACTCCTGCAGTCTTTGCTTATGTGACCAGGCTTTAGGCAACCAAAACAAATTCCATTTTCCTTTATGAAACTTATCTTGTCCCGTTAAAGCTTCATCTTGAAGCGTGAGCATTTATCCAGTGACTGACTGTTTTCCTGACAAAATAAACAGCATCTAAGGTTGCTTTCAGTAGAAGAAGACTTGAGCTTGTTGTCCTTGTAGACTTCATTTCCTTCTTTTACTGCAGTGACACTGGTGGCAAAGGTGCTACCCCGGCTCCTTTGCTTAGGTCCCCTGGCATCAGAAGCTTTGGTGTAGGTAGTAGGTTGTGAATCCTGAATATTTCCAAATAGTGGGTCAGAGGCGATTTTAACTTGTTTTTCCACAAAGGTCACAAGGTCAGCAAACATAGCTCTGCATCCACTTCGCTCCTGTAGATCACATGCAACATTTCTCCATTTTTCCCTTAATTTATAGGGAAATTTCATCACAATGTTTCTAAGGTTAGATGGCATGTTCAACTCATTCATGTAGCTGATGTGCTGTGTTAAATTGGAGCAACCTCGTAGAAAAAGAGAAAATGATTGCAGCGCGTTAACATCTTCTACTTTAATGGGAGCCCATTGAAGGATTTTGTTCATATAGGCACAAGCAACTTTGTGTTCATTCCCAAAATGTTCAGCAAGAAGGGCTTTAGCTCTTTGGTATCCTTGACCAGAAGGTAAATGCTGACAACTCTTCACAAGGTCTCTTGGCTGACCCCTAGTGTACTGCTCCAGGTAGTGCAAACAGTCACTAAAGTTGCTCGTTTTAAATTCCACACCATTTTCAAACGCACGAATAAAAGATTGAAACTCAAGAGGGTCACCATCAAACACAGGAATACTTCTGCCTGGCAGAGAAGTTGCCAAATTTTGCTGAACCAAAAGTGCAGTGATGTCATTCTGTCGTTGCATGATATTTATAATATCATTCTGGCTGTTATTGTTGCTTGCTTGGTTCACATCAGGTCCATATTCTGGTTGTTGAACATCATAAACCACTTGTGCCATTTGTGCTTGGGTATTTCTTATTATTGGTTGGATGTCAGTTAGTGTTACTGCAGCTTGTTTAGGCCTCACAGTCACTGCTTGTGTCCCAAGGTGAGATTGGTCTTTGACGTTGCTTTTATCAATCCTTTCCGGCACAAAATAATCCGTATTGGGATTTAATCCACTTGTTCTTTGGGCACTGTTCTTCTCAAGATATGAGTTCATTCCATCAGACACTTTAGAACAGGGCTATTCAATTAATTTGGAATTGGGGCCAGTTCATGAAACTGAGGCAAAATAAGGGGCCGGAGAATATGAGTAATTATAGTAACAAATAAAGAAATTACAACAACATACTGAAGGAGTCAATATATTCTATTTTGTAAATGCAGAACAACGTATGACATCTGATGACTGAATGTCAATGATTTCCAGTTGAAAAGACCCCTCATCCAATGACGATACCAGCTCCTTCCCTTTCAATGCAAAGTCTGCCTCAACATTCACACAGAAAGGGTCCTTCACAAATCTCATCACTTCACTAGAGATGCTGAAATCCTCAAACCTAGTGGCAAAGTTGTTTTTCAATGAATCAATAAACCCTGACATCACCTCAGTAATTTGCAGGCCAGATTTCCTCAATGTGGGGAAGTGGAGCATCTTGGCTGGACAAAGATCAGCAGAGAAGAGTGAGAGCTTTCTTTGAAAAGCATGAAGTTTCTCCACAAGTTCTGCGACTGTTTTATCTCTGCCCTGCAACTCCATGTTAAGTTGGTTCAAATGATGGAAAACGTCACTCAAAAAGCAAACAGCGGCATTAAACTCATCATTTTCCATCAGAGACAGAAACTTGCCAGCTTTTTTCAATTTTGAAGACCGGAGAAACACCAGAATCTCCTCTTTTAGTTCACAAAAACGTTTCAAAGCGTTTCCTTTGCTAAGCCATCTAATGTCATTGTGAATGAGCAAATCTTTATATTCAGCAGACATGTCAGTCAACAGCTTGCGGAAAAGTCGGTGCTGTAAACTGGAGGTACAACGGATGAAGTTTATGATTGCCATAACAGAGTCCATGGTCTCTTTTAACTCACCACTGAGCTTGGCACACAGGAGGCTTTGGTGGATGAGGCAATGCAGAGATCTCACCTGCGGAGCCGCAGCTGCCATCCTGCCGGCGAGCCCCTGATCCCTGCCCGCCATCGAGGGCGCACCATCCGTCACCAACATGTTGACGCGTGCCAAATCCAAGTTGTTCTCCTCAAAGAATGAAGCAATTTTAGTGAAGATAATCTCACCGGTAGTGTGCCCCTCCATGGGAATTAGTCCAAGCAGATCCTCACGAAAACATTCCCCATCAAAAAATCGCACATAGAGGCACAGCTGTGCAACATCACTGTTATCAGTCGACTCATCCACGGCCAAAGACATCACCTCGGCCTTCCTCAGCTTGTCCAAAAGCGTCTCGAAAACGTCCGATGCAAGGGACTCGACTCTCCTCATATTTGACGTGTCAGAAATTGGAATTTGCTTGATCAAATCGATAATGTTTTTTCGGGTTTTCTCATCTGTTACCACCTCCTCAATGGATGCCAGCATACACTCCTTGACTGTCTCTGAGTCTGTAAACGGCTTTTTCTTTTTGCCCAATATCCATGCCACTCGTAACGACGCCGCAGTTGCTCTCTCTTGATCTGTACAGGCCCGAAACAAAATGCGACGTCTTTGCTCGTAACAAGATGTAAGCCCCGTTATCTTCTGCCCCCGAGCAGCAGAGCCCGGAGGGAAAGTAGCATCAAAGTTAGCATGCGTTGTCTTGAAATGCCTTCTCAAATTATACTCTTTGCACACGGCAAGGCACTCGTTGCAGATTAAACACACAGGATTCGCATCAACGGCAATAAACGCGTATTTCTCTGTCCATTCACTGTTGAACTGCCTGTTCTCTGAGTCAACTTTTCTTTTTTTTAAGGTAGTGAGAGACATTTTTCTTGTTAGCCAAACTTTGCGCTTGGCTTGAAAGAAAGTCAGAGCGCGGCACTAGAGCGCAAATGGGCGGCTTTGATTGGTCATGTGTGGTTCCCCAAAATATATGTCCGGCCGAAACAGGTAGATATTCTACCTGTTTTGCCACCATGGCTGAAAGGGGTGCATACCGCTACTGCCTCCTACCGTACGAAAGAATGTACAATTAACCATAGTCATGCGATGTATGAGACTACCCATATGTAATAACTACACTTCACTCCACGGGCCTGTACAAAATCCCTCAGGGGCCGGACCCGGCCCTGGGGCCGCCAATTGAATAGCCCGGCTTTAGAACCAGACTTTGAGTTAATTTCCAGTACATGAAGTTTTGCATTAGCTGCAGCCAGTTTTGTTTCCAGAGCTAATTTTTCCATTTCCCTTCTTAGCTCCTCCTCTTTGGCTTCCAATGAATGTTTCTTTTTTAATGCAGCCATGTGCTCCTCAAGTGCTGCCTTATTAGCTTCCGTTTTAATTCTTGCAGATGAGGTGGATGATAATCTGGATAACTGAGAGTGTGGCCTGGAATGAATGTCTGTCACACGTGAAATGTTTGAAGCACTGTCCTCAGGATTAATACCATCAGAAGCCACACTTTGGTTATCAGGGTGTTCAACATCATTGTCCTTTAATTCCACATATGGGTGGCCAGCTTCAGCACACCAACTCTTTACCTCTTCAGTAAAGTCATAAAACAAAGTTCTTTTCTCGTTAAAATATTTCTTTTGTCTTTCAACCTCATCCTCTGGTAAATTCAGATTTAATATGGATTCATGCATGTCATTTGCTTCCTCGTGACATTTGATGAATTTAGCCAGCTGTGAATGCACACATTTCACATTGTCAGGGGAGTCCATCAAATCACGCACTTGTTTCATGTACCTCTTGGCTTGTTTGCATTTTAAAGATCTCTTTTCTTGACACGTTTTCACATAAAATGCCAAGCCTTTTATTGTGAGCTTAACGCCCCGCTTTCCAGAGCGTGCAGACGCTGTTCCACTCATTGCAACCGTTGCAGTGTCGGACATTATCTCCTTAACTGGGACCTTTAAGACTCGTTTAACGCCCACACTTTATTTGCAGTATTTCAGACAATACAGGGAAAAAATTTTCAATTCATGATTTGCATCGGAGATTTTATGAATGCTTGCAGTTCTAGTGAGGATTGCGCAATCTGACTGTGCGCGTCATCCAAACTACAAATTTCTTTTTCTTTAAAGTCCCAATGTTCATCAATATGCAGTGAAACAATGACTCAAGTACTCCAATAGTAAAGCCGTTTTCCAATACAGCATCCTGAGTTAATCTTTTCACATACCGATGCTGTTGCGTGGCTTTGAGCGTTGTCCGTAGGCCGCTGGCTCTCCATGCGCATCCATTCACAGAAAACTCCAATAGTTGTCTTTTCCTCGTGAGCGATCCAAAACTTCCACAAAATCCAAAAACAAAAATCCACTTCAAGGGCGGGTTTTTTACTTGTGTAGTGGCGAATTGTCCTCCGATTGAATAAAACAAACTAAAAACTCAATTTACAACAGCCACTGAAGCACCGAAGGAGTGAATCTTACGCAGAGATAAAAACTTTGATTGTCCAGGCAGAGATGGCGTTCTGTCAGGTTTATTGATCCATTTTCTTGGCAAACAAACATTTCACGTGAATGATCAATGGCGTCTCTAGGCTCTGTAACTCTGTGTCTGTGTCTCTGTCTCTATCTCTGGTAAAAAACCATCAGCCCTCCCCCGGTGTCTAACTCCCACATACCTGTTCACCTATACTTGTAGACTACACCTGGTGGCTAAGGCTGCCTGGTACCTTCAAAACAAAAGCACTAAAACTAACCCAAATAAAATACTAATGATAACCAAATTTATGTAGCTGCATAATTAAAGGAAAACTGAAATTAAACTAAATCAAATAATAAGCTACTACATATATAACAAAATAATGAATAGCTCCAACACCCCCCTTGTTAAAACATACTATAACTGTGGTTGTCCACACCTGAGTTCTATTTCTCTAGCCACACCCAGTCCTGATTATTGCCACACCTGTTCACAATCAAGGCATCACTTAAATAGGAGCTGCTTGACACAGTAAGGTCCACCAGAAGATCCTTGAAAGCTACACATCATGCCGAGACCCAAAGAAATTCAGGAACAATTGAGAAAGAAAGTAATTGAGATTTATCAGTCTGGAAAGGGTTATAAAGCCATTTCCAAAGCTTTGGGAATCCAGCGAACCACAGTGAGAGCCATTATCCACAAATGGCGAAGACATGGAACAGTGGTGAACCTTCCCAGGAGTGGCCGGCCGCCCAAAATTACCCCAAGAGCGCAGCGACGACTCATCCAAGAGGTCACAAAAGACCCCACAACAATGTCCAAAGAACTGCAGGCCTCACTTGCCTCAGTTAAGGTCAGCGTTCATGCTTCCACCATCAGGAAAAGACTGGGCAAAAATGGCCTGCATGGCAGAGTTCCAAGGAGAAAACCACTGCTGAGCAAAAAGAACATCAAAGCTCGTCTCAATTTCTCCACAACACATCTTGATGATCCCCAAGACTTTTGGGACAACATTCTGTGGACCGATGAGACAAAAGTGGAACTCTTTGGAAGGTGTGTGTCCAAGTATATCTGGCGTAGAAGGAACACTGCATTTCATAAAAAGAACATTATACCAACAGCAAAATATGGTGGTGGTAGTGTGATGGTCTGGGGCTGTTTTGCTGCTTCAGGACCTGGAAGACTTGCCGTGATAAAAGGAACTATGAATTCTGCTGTCTACCAAGAGATCCTGAAGGAGAATGTCCGACCATCTGTTCGTGTACTCAAGCTGAAACAAACTTGGGTTCTGCAGCAGGACAATGATCCTAAACACACCAGCAAGTCCACCACCGAATGGCTGAAGAAAAACAAAATGAAGACTTTGGAGTGGCCTAGCCAAAGTCCTGACCTGAATCCTATTGAGATGTTGTGGTATGACCTTAAAAAGGCCGTTCATGCTCGAAAACCCTCTAATGTAACTGAATTAGGACAATTCTGCAAAGACGCTGTAAAAGCCTCATTGCACATTATCGCAAACGCTTGGTTGCAGTTGTTGCTGCTAAGGGTGGCCCAACCAGTTATTAGGTTTAGGGGGTTATCACTTTTTCACACAGGGCCATGATGGTTTGGATTTTTTTTCACCTTTAATAATAAACACCTTCATTTACAAATTGCATTTTGTGTTTACTTGTGTTGTCCTTGACTATTGTTTAAATTGGTTTGATGTTCCGAAACACTTAAGTGTGACAAACATGCAAAGGAACAGGAAATGAGGAAGGGGGTAAACACTTTTTCACACCACTGTAAATACAGTCCATTTAAATGTAAATTTTTGAAACGTCAATGGAAATATAGAATGCGGAATACACTTGGGGGTAAAAGTGGGCGGTCACTGTTAAGTTTTATATTGGTCCACACTCAAGAGGGTCACATACAGTAAATAACATACATTTTTAAGTTATTTCTTTTCGGATCAATAAAGAGCCATATGGAGCGCCCTGGTAGCTCATCTGGTTGAGCATACGCCCAACATACACATACGCCCCTCGTCATGTCAAATAAAGGCCTACAATGCCCAAACAACAATCTTAAAAAATAAATAAATTACTAAATAAAGGGACCGTATGAGTCAGATAGGCAGGACAGGTAGTTTCCATTCTCTCAAGCTATGTTCAAACACAAAACATTGAAGCCTACTGGGTCTCCATACAAGCTTTTTTGTGTAAAAACAGTGTGCCTCCATGAAAGCTACACTTGTGTTTGAGAAGCTCTACCTCTCCAGTTGTTTGGGGAGTCTTTCTGAGGAGTCCACTAAACAAACCACCTTTCCCCTACAGAGAGCAGAAAACACGTTAAAGAAAACTTATTCTGTTGAATTTCAGAACTTTGAGGATGAAGACTCACCAGTCCATAGATCCAAGGCTTTAAAAGTGATAGATAAGTGTGTAAATGTTTTACCTCCTCTTGTCGGGGCGCCTCAGACAGTTTGGGAGATTTCTTTACTATTCCACGGAAAAGGCCTCCTTTCTCCAGCTACGTGAAGAAAAAGAAAAAAACTCATTTTTAAAGCCTTTCCTTTGTTTGAGTTCCTAGCTATCAAGTGAGAATGCTTTGACTAAAATTGTTTTAATGAGTGCTTGTACGGATACAGAAGAGAAATATGTAACGCTAGAACATTTGAATTAAAACATTGTATAAACCTCTTTTTTGTGGGGTCATAAAAGTTATGTATTTTTTCGTTTTTGTTAAAGGAAGGGCAGTCTGATTGTTTTGGAAGAGCAATGAAGACTCTTTAGTTTTTTCTTGAGGAAGATTTATATTTTAAGTAATTTATCTGGCAAGACTTATTGTAAAAAAAAACAAAAAAAACAAAAAAAACAATGATTTTGTTTGCTCCCGGCCCATAAAAGTGCCTTTTACCATGTGCAGGGGACAAATATCATGTTTCTTCATTATAGTAGTCAGTAGAAGCTAAAGTCAGTTTAGAGAAACAGTTGACATAGATCTTTATAGTTAGGGATTAAACATTATTTCTAAAGAGTGCACCGTTTTGTTGACAAGATTCAAAAAGAGAGAGTGCAACTGCAAAAAGTAAGGTAATGTTAAACAAAAAACACCATTTCCTATGTTTTTCACAACTTTGGCAATTGCTAATTACAGTCTTTGCAATTTGTACTATGTAAAAAAGATTGTTCCATAACACAGTAAGAATTGAAATAGGGGTTGAGTGGGGGTGTGCATTGTTCTTCTCAGTGTAGGGGAGGGTTCAAAGCAATATAAGATTCAGCTCCCACCTAATTAACTTCCAAGGCAATAATGCTGAAGCTCACCTTTGAGTTTTCAGACATATTATCATTACTGCCCGATAGGTTAGCATGTAGAGACCGTTGGTCCTAAAAGACAAAAATGAACCGTTGAATTATGATTATCAGGCCACTGGATTATACTACTGACTACTTTTGAATGAAGTTGCATACGATTTTTTCAGCTACATCACCTCGTCAGTTTGAGCAGCTTTTGTTGGTTTCAGAGACTTTTTGAATATCCCGCTGAATATCCCCCCTTTTCCCTGAAACAGACAGAAATACTGTGCTCAAGTTATGTTAAAGAGATTTATTTTGGTCAAGGTCAGGTCTATGAGGGGGCTTTTTACAGGACAGTCTATGAGTCAGTGTGTACTTCTGAGTTATTTATTGAGCACTTTTAAAGAAATCTGATGTCCAAAAGAATAACTGAGACATTAAAACAGTGACTGAATAACGATTTAGTTTGTCTGGAAAAGGCCAGAGCAGATCAGGCTTGTTAACATGAGAGGAGGCAGTCAAATCTACTAATGTCTCACCTGTTTAGGTTCGGCATTCTTCTCCTGCTCCTTTTTTTGCTCCTTTTTTTCTGCGGATTGTTCTTTTTCTGAGCCGGCTTCCTCTGTGCTGGGATCTGGGCTCAGCTCTCTGCTGGCCTTAGAGAAGAGTCAACCATTCAGAACAATGTGATCATCCAACACATGCACAACAGCACATTTCAAACCAAAGTGACGCCCATGCGCGCACACATACACACACACACACATAAACGCACACGCACGCACGCACACACATGCACATGCACACATACTGGTTTGCTGCCAGGGACCTGTTTGGCCAAGACATCACCATTTTTTTCCTCTTTTTCCCTGATCAGGTAACTCTGAGAAAGAAGGAGGAAAAATCAGGAAAACAGTCAACAACTGCTGATTAAAAACAGTCATTCTGCTTCATATCTTCTGGGAAGATAATCTCTAAAACTATGTACATTTGTACGCATATTTTGTGTATCCCATTGTGCATGTTTATGCTTAATGTCTTTTTTCCTTCTGTTTGATAACTGTAAGAGTCTCTTACATTGATTAACTTACTTTACAACATTGACTGAGACATGACAGTTTTTTAAACATTTACACACATTTGTATTTATTTTTTAACCACTTTATAGTTAGGCTATATTAATTTCTTATTTATATACTTATAGGTTTGTACTTAATTCACTAAATAAACAATACATTTGCTGGAGAAATCCTAAAAAGCCAAAAAGGTTGCAGGATTTGACCCAGCTGTTGATTCTCCAGTCAATGTATGATTTGTATTTAGGAACTTGTAAAATCACATGTGCATCTGTACATCTATAAGATAATGTCCATATCAAAATAGATGTAGCAATGTATTTTGGTGAATGAATGAGCCAATTTATGACCATCAGTTCTATCATGGCAAAGTCTCATTCTTTATTGGATGTCAGATATAATTTGAAATTGTGTATGCAGACACCTAAAATATTCTATTGTGTATTAAACTCCAGATAACGATGATAGAAATTACTTTTACTTGTGAAACAAAGTGAAAAAAACAAATAAAATTAAAAAGAATAATGTTTTAAACAGAGGCTCTCGATTATATTTGATTGTGGAGTGTTCATGGTATATTTTCTATATTTATTCATCATTTTAGGTGTTAAGTTATAAGTAACAACTGGTAACACCCGTAAAGGAATAAACCTGTTCAATATCATAAGCATAAATAAAAACATATACAATAGTTGAATGGCTGTCTGCCTGCTTGGTAATTTACAGTGCAGAGAAGAGCTGCAGGTGCATGTCTTACAATGAACGAAGACGTTTTCTCTTTTGGGCTCTGTCGAAACAATCCAGCCAGGACCAACTGATCAATCTACAACAAAGAACACGTAAATAAAGAGTAATTCGTTTTATATACTGCTTAAAAAATTAGCTTAGAGCTGTGTTTTAACAACTCCAGCCATAATACCTGTTTGGAGTCCGTTTTATCGTTGGGAACTTCTGATTGGCTCTGATGAGGAAGACAAAGAACAATGATTTAGAAATGAATAAAAACAACCAAGACAAAACATGATTTTTCATGGTTTGTGTGTGTGTGTGTGTGTGTGTGTGGTGTGTGTGTGTGTGTGTACCTGTGTGTCCTCAGCTTGTATGCTCCTGCGTTGGCTGTATCTGGTTGTGGCGTTAAGTTCCTGCACACAGACACAAAAAACTCAGAAGGGAACAATTTAAAAAAAATAATATTTGGAACAAAAAAGAAAATTGAAAGCTTGTGTAGCTCTGAGGGATTTGTTACTGTAAACTGTTCTCACACACACTCTAAAGGTTGCTCAATAACTAAATATTAATCAGAAATCGTTGTTGTTGTTGAGATGAAACAAACACACATGGTCACACAATATTCAATTATTAGCTCTGTGCTTGGCTTTAGACAAAAAATATTTTCCTGTGTGGATGTCAAACTGAATTATGACAGCATTGATGAGTATTATTACATATTTGGAGCATGTGGGTGTACCGTACCTGTTCTGTGGGTCTGGGAGGAACATCAGGAATTTGTATCAAGTTTCCAGTAGCCTGACACAGATGGAAAAGGGCGATGATTAACTTTAAAAAACAATTTAGGCAATAATTCAAAAAGCAGAATAACTGTTATTAATATTATAGTAAATATATGTATATATACAATTTGATTGTCACATGTAAACACACATAAACTTTTAATGTTGCATTTATTTCCCCATCTGGTCTGATCCTGTATTTTTAATCGATGTTGTCGTCTTTGTTGTCATGTACTGTATGTCAACTTCATGCTACTGCAGCAAAATGAATCGCCCCTCTGGGACAAATAAAGGTCTTGAACTTGAACCTGAACATAAATAATGGTATGAACATTTCACTTCATGATGTTTTTTAACATTAAAATGTGTTCCCCCAGCCTGCTCTGCTTTTGAGTAAATGAAAGCTCAGATGGGCCGATCTGGAATCTTGCCCTTTATGAGGTCACACCGACCACAGGTCTACAGGTGTATACAAGATTTGTGGTGTCCTCCAGGTACAGTTTGAGGTTCTGAATACATTACCAAAGACACAATTCTTGACGCTGGACTTACAGTGTCTTTAGGTCGCTGAGGCTCCATAGCGGTTGGCTTCTTTCTTTGGGTCATTTCTTTTTATCTGTAAAGACAGTTTACTGAAATGTGAAGCCTGCCTGAAGTCATATTTAAAATAACCTTTATTGAGGTCATGGTATGTTTCCTAATTAGAGCTTTGGCTTTATTAGTGTCCCTCTGCAGGCTTTTGGAGAGGGTTTGGCTGTGAACAGAGAAGAAAACACCAGTGTGTATTGTGTACAGGATAGCCCTACAGTAGGTTAGGTTTTACTTTCATCTGTGGTATGGTGAGCCCAGCACTAAAGTGTGACCTTGTTCTCCCAAAGATTGACATTTTTTATTTTTTATTTTGCAAGATTACCTCAAGCTCTGTCACTACGTCCCACAAGTTCTTGTTATGTTTGGCAGCTGTGAGCAGCTCCTCCATTTCCTTTGTCCATGCCATTTCATTAGTGGGACATTAGTGTGCATCAACAAAATCAAGCATCTTGTTTGTTAGAATACTGACTTTTTTTTTTAATAAACTCATGCTTAGAATTAGTATGTAGCATAAATTTGGAACAGCATTGATTTTGGCTCACTGGGGTATTTAAATGAAACACGGCCAACATTAATGTTATAAGTAACACCTGGGATTTTCCTATTGTGACAAGTCAAAATGTCTGCGGATTGTACTGAGAAGCAAATTTCTCCTTTTGTGGGACTAATCAAGTATCTTATCTTGTATATTATCTGGCATTATTTTAGCTTTTAATAATTAGTATGTAATATGATTCAATTCAATTCCACTTTATTTATAGTATCAAATCCTAACACGAGTCATCTCAAGACACTTTACAGATAGAGTAGGTCTAGACCACACTCTATAATTTATAAAGTCCCAACAATTCTAGTAATTCCCCCAAAACAAGCAACTAGTGCGAATTATTGGCAAAGAAAAACTTCCTACTCTTCGAATAGGGAATGAAACATAGTAGCTCGTAGTTTGATAGTATATCAACAAACATTCAAAAATATAAGATAGCAAAATTTAAATAGTTAAATATAAGAACATCAAACAAAAATAGGAAATAGCAAAATGTGATTAGTATCATCAATTAGCCCGAATAAGCAGAACTATTGTCTCACAACACTTCAGTAGTTATATTGATATTAGCTAAACTACTTTTATTTTAGCTAACATAATAAACTTTAATTATACAATTGATTAACTAGACTAAAAAAGGTAAATTCATTAATTCAAGTATAGGAAACAAGTGTAGGAAGTGATACATGTAACATTAATAATGTTCCCTTAGCTAGTGTATGAACCATTTTAGAGAAGTAGCCGTGCCGAACTCTGAATTACTGAATATTAGCTTAAGTGCTAACGTTACAAGCTGAAAACCTTCTGCTAAAGACACACTCGTCATTTAGCCAAAGGGACGTTCAATTCATTAAATGTTTATAACAACACCAGGTAACAGACTAAGAGGTTTAACTTACCGAAGATTTGAAGACAGTTCAGAAACACTTTACACTCAGTTTATACCAAATAATATCAAAGCAGAGAGCAGTGGAGGCTCCCTCACTGTCACCAGCGTCCGTTAGCGATAATCCTGATCTCTTTCAATGGCACTGAGTGTCGCGACATTCCCAGGAGTTTTTAGAACTCCACCACACCCGCACATCTGCACACATGAGGCGTTCAAGAGCTCCTCGAAAAGCTCCGAAATCTCATTCGCATCCGACTTTAATTCGATAATGTGTAACACTCGTCAACGTTAGATAGTGAAACAAAAAGTCATTCAAGTTACAGTCATATATTGTTCGCCCTGCTGCAGTGATGTAGAAGTGTACTCCAGGGTGTGGCCAGCACCCGGTGAGGTCACGGATGGGTGCGGTTAGAAGTGTAACCGGGTGCCCTCCAAACCCGGACCAGCAAAGTGCAGGTCTGTACCAGCTGGCCGTGGTTTCCACTGCATTTCTATTCTGCACACACAACGGCACATGATGCTTATGCCGACCTGAAACGGCCGCTCTCTGAGACAACAAAAATCTGTCCCCAGTCTTATTACTGTATTATACAAGCTCAAAGCAGAAATCTTTATCATGCCAAAAATTGTAAATGGTGACAGAAATGCAGAGACTTATGCAGCTAGCAGACTTCCATCTGTATTCGTCATGAAAATAAAAAAAAAAGTAGGTAAGTGCTGTAGGACAAACAACTTTATCTTGGTTATTAACTGAGCAAACAGCAACTCGGGAAAAGGAAATATAATGTTGAAATAAAGTGTTAAAGTCTTTGCTCTAATGCATTTATACTTTATGAAAGACAGATTGACGGAACATGTTTCTCTCACCTTTATTTATCAACTTTACATTTTTGACAGAGTTCTACAAGATATTGCACATAAAAAGTTAGTATCGAATAACAACCCCACCCAGAAAAATAAATATTAAGTTCAATGCAAAGAGCACAGAGCTGACATCATCAGAGATTAGACTGCATATCAGACCCTGACTTTGAAATACCATTCCTTCAAATATTAATGGAATAATAAAAGCACAGGTTGACGTGGTCAAGACTGGTCTTTACAGACCTGTGTCATTCCAGTCGTCTCCAGTCGTCTAATAAGAGATTATTTTACACCCGCAACCCATTCAAGTATCCAATGACACTGAATACATGATTAAAACGTCTATTTCTCATGTAAGTACGTGTAAATAAAACAAACTCTTGGCAGTTAAGCCTAATGCATCACTTGCCTACCTTAAACTTTTTTTTAACATTGTGTCCCAGCCTATGAATTGCAGATGTTTACTAACGACAACGATGATTTACACAATAATAAAGTCTTTAATAGCCAAGACATACATTAAGTTTTGATGGTGCAACCCGGTTTAGAGAATCACTGGTTTTCCATTTCAGTTTGGTTTGTCCGTTTGTTATTCCGTGATCCCTGACAGATTGACTTCTACTGGCTCGAATAATGTGAAACTAGGTGGAAGGGTGTATCATGGGCCACAGACAAACCCTTTACATTTTGGAAAGGATATGAATTACAGGGCAAATACACAAATTCTTTTTTACTTTTGTTTTTGCTGCATTCCTGAGACATTAAAATAATCTGAAAAATCAGTTCCTGGCGTGTCTTGGCGGAGGTTTTTGCTCTCAGAGTGCCCTCCTAGTTAGGTCTTTATTTTTTTATTTTTTGTAAAAACAATCTAAAACAAATCTTATTACCACCATTCCTCAAAATGAGAGCAATATAATTAAGTCAAGACTTACAGAACTTTAAAACATCCCACATCAGATCAAAAACCTCAAGCAGAGGATGAGCAAGAAATGGTTTTGATGCAGGCCTGACACTAAAATAAACAACATAGACACAGAAAAACAGACTAATGCTGCATTTTATCATAGGGTATTTCTAAGGCATTGTAAATAATAAAGGCAGTTGTCCCTAAGAGGATACACAATCTCTGCACCTAGTCTAAATTGTAAAGTCTACAAATACTTTGTACCTATTTCTTTTTAACTCATCTAAAACTACTAGCCAAATACATGATTTAGTTCAATCTTTGTATCCCATTTTACACCCGTTGGCACAACAACCAGAGAAGCAGATGTGATACTTCATCTGCTGCGAAGCCTCAGTTCCTCCCAGTGGTGTAAATGCTGTTTAGATCCAAGAAGTCAGATCCCTAAAAGAAAAGTCCAGACGTCTTAGAAACTACTCTATTTCATCAAGAGTGGAGTTTCCTAATTTCCAACCGGCATGACTGTAGTTTTCCTTTTTAAGAAATTAGCACCAACCACCTCTCAGATGCCAACAATCCAGCAGTAAGCTGGAGTTTGGAGCCGGTACTTTCAAAAACACTTGGACACATTTTAAAGAGGGAACTGAGAAACTGACACTTCTGAAACCATATACCAAAGCACAGTTTAAAAAGGGACTGTACTCAATATACAGCACATTAATATAGCAGCAATCACAAATTAGATATGTAACGATTGAGTGGAATAATGGCCTTTGAGCAGAGAATAAAGTCACAAGCTTCTCTATTCTTTGTTTTGAAACCTAGACCGGCTGTATGTGCAAGTGGCTGTGACAAAAAACTTCCTTGCTTACTAAATCTTTTTAGCATTTTACTTATCGGGCAATAGAGACAGAGCACCACCTGCACCGCTCTCCATTGACTTGTATTGAGTGAAAAAGCCTCCTCGTCAATTCCTTCTGCTGGCAAATTATAGAAAAATACCTAACAATGTTTTATGTAAAGCACTTTCAATTGCTTTCTGAAATGTGCTATCCAAATAAAGCTGCCTTGCCTCGCCTTGCCTAAAAGCTCCAGTGTGGTGATACTCATTAACAACAATGTAAAGAACCCTAAATAAATATTATTATAAGCTGCTAACCCAAAAGCGTATAACACCATGCGCTCTAACTCTATGGTCTGTGAGTAGCCCGCTTTTCCTAGCACAGCCCCTTTAAGGCCTTTCCCAGTTGGAAATTTTCCGTCAAACATACACTCGGTTCTCATATTCCTTTTTAATGTGGTTGATTTCGTCTTCACTTGAACTGTCATTTTTCTCTTTCTTTTCACTGTCCACAGCAGCTGTATTAATGCGTGTGTGTGTGTCTGGTGTGGTGGTCTGCAGCTCCCCTCGTATCCCGTTGAGCTCCACCAGACCATCATGCAGCTGCAAAGCCACCTCCCTGATTTTAGCAGCAAACTCTGACTTGGCCCCTTTCTTCAGTTCTTTGGAGTCCTTGGCCACAAAGTAGATGTCCATGCCTACAAAGAGTCCCGCGAGCACACCAGTGGCCATACTGGCGATCTGGACCGCTCTGGCTGCTGTGCTGCCCGCCATATTGGCAATCTGCACCACCCGCATGATCTCATTAGCGTTGTTGAGGATCGCCTTCCCTGCCATGGCGCCGTCTTCGTAGAAATTAAAATTGAGCGCTGGGAAGTCACGGTTGTAAGCGTGCTTTTTCATTTTGATCAGGTCAAACCTCCTCAGGTTCTCGATACCCTGCTTGACAAACGTCAGGCACTTGTTGAGGTCGTCCATCTTCTCCTGATAGTCCTGCACTATCTTCTCCACCTTCTTGCGGTCCATTGAGTTGTTGACCTGGTTGGAGATGCCGGCCCCTGCTGATGTCAGCCCGCCGGCTGTAGCTACACCCAGTCCCACCGCCGTCACAATCAAAGAGGTCCCCATGGTGAATGGGGCCAGGGCGAGACCGGTGATGGTGGCCACGCCCCCGAGGGCGCTGGTAGAGCCGCCGGTGATTTGAGCAATCTTTGTGTTCTTGCTGAACTTGTCCAGGCCGTCCGCGATGCTGTTGAGGTCCATGACGTGCTGCCAGAGGCTCTCGGCGCGCTCCGAAAACAGTTTGTTGAAGACACGTATGCCCTTCCGCACCTTGTCTGCCGTCACAGCAAACGCTCTGAAACCAACAAGTTTAGAGTGATTACAGAGCAACGTCACTGGATCTCTTAATTACCACCTGCGTATCTAGTCACACACAAAGTGGTGGTTTTATTTGCCCAAGTTCTGAGACATCAAGCTTCCTCTCCAATACATGGGAGGTGAATACATTTAACTTTTTTCTGCTGCACAAAACAGAATTCTGACTTTATTCTCACAATTCTGACTTTAAACTCAGAACTCAATAAATGTTTTCACATTTGGCCCTAATCCTCTTCCGTATCTTTGCTGAAGAAATGAAAACTGCTGACAGCAGTCCTGTGGATGATGCCGGTATTGTATCTGAGATATTGTTTCTGTTCGATTTCTTTCAAAAGTAACTGTTTTGAGCAGCACAAATACAATTATATTCTCCAATATATTGGGGTCATTTGGGGGGATGTGGATACCTCAAAACTTTGATACATTACATTATCTGCATGGCTAAATACTACTAGAAATAAGAGAAAATACATAGGGTGAGACTCTTTAAGGCAGGGGTGTCAAACTCAAATTCACCAAGGGCAGCACTGGAAAATAAGAATCCCAGTAAGTGTGTGAAGTTGAACATGAACATGTGAAGTTTATTGACATGCTTTTATTTAATCAAAAGTCAAATATTTTTGACTGTATTATTGCATGTCTCATATAGCTTACTCAATTACAGTTTGGTCGACATAAATCCCCAAAAAGTCAGCAAAAAAGATGCCTAGCCATCTTAGAGTTTTGCAAATCATGAAAATCAAAAATTACAATTTTTTTTTACAGCAACCTGTTTCACAGCCTGAATGTTAAAAAACTCTGGTTCTGTGGGATTTCTCAAAGTCGGCAAATCTGCCAAATTGTGCTTTGAGTGTCCTGTAATAATAGTTGGAAAACAGTTTCAGTCTTTTTGGTTTGGCGCACAACTAGGCGGCCCGACATTTATTGTGAACCTAAATTGATATGCGGGCCGGATCAAAACTTGCGAGGGGCCGCATTTGGACCCTAGGCCTTGAGTTTGACTCGTGCTTTAAGGGACAAACGACACAAGACAGTAAAATATTATATAAACACTTATTTCAGCCTTGGCTTACTTGGCCTCTTCTTTATCTGTCATGTCATCCTCTTGAAACGTGTCCTCCCAAGCTGAGAAGGTAAAAGCAAGAAATAATGATATTAAGTTTTCTTATAATGTTACACACATTACATGGCCTTATTCTTATTTCAAAACCATGGGCATTCATTTATTATAACTTTATCCACTCCTCTGGTTTCTCGCTTTCCAACAGATGTTAGAACCTGGCTGCTGGGCTTTGTTCCCATTCAGCCACAAGAGAAATAAATAAACCCAGAAAACCTTTTTTTATGGACCTGGCTTTGTGCACAGGGGCACTATTATTTCGAAACAGGAAAGGTTATTCCACAAACTCTCACAAAGCAGGAAGAACAATATTGTTTAAAACATAATTATAAGCTGCAGCATTATGATTTCCTTCAATTGGAACTTAGCCCTTGTGTTGTCCTTGGGTCAAATTCGACCCGTTTTCAAAACCTCTATAAGAGAAATAGGGGTTTCTTTTTAACCAAATTACACGATTACAAATACTTAATTACTACTTTCATTGAATTTTGGGTATTCAAATTTATATAATTTGAAATATTTTTTAATGGATTTAAAACCTGAGTAAACTTTGAGATACATGTTCCTCTACTATAAGTCAAAGTAATTCATCATTTCAAAACTAGATATAATTTCCTATAAATGAAATTTATTGACCATGTATTCCAAAAATAAGTGTAAAACTAGTGGTAATAAGTTGGTGTTAGTGAAAAAATAGCATTGAAAATGTTGAAGAAGTGACAAAACATTAAAAAAAAGGAACAAAATTGTCAGAAAATGTGTCAAAAATATTAAAAAACAGTAAAAGGAAGAGAGAAAAAAACATGTTAATTTTGGCATCAAGTGCATGGTCAACCAGAAGACAACACAAGGGTTCAGGGCTCAAATCCTGAAAATCAGCACAGTAGGCAAACAGATATATCCAAATACTTTTTGTCATATGGTGTAAATGGACCAAGATGAAAAAAAAATCCACTCTCAGAACTAATCCAAAAGAAAGCCAAACAAGATAAAATGCATTTTATGTGTAACTTACACTCCACTGTGTTCCACCAATCCATAAGGTCCTCCACACCCTGAAAGACATATTAGATTTGTATGGCTATATGGAATGTTTAGGCTTCCTATCCAAAAGGTTAAAGCTATAGTGCGTAATTTCTGCTGCCGCCGTGAGGAATTCTGAGTAATGACAACAACACTGTCAGCGCGTCCCCATGATACAAGCCTTCCGTGATTGCGCACCGCCTAGTAGCCAAGGAGGACACGGAGGATTTAAAAAACAGGATGGACTGTTCAGAAGAGGTCATTATCATCACTTGCGCAAAAGTCGCCGGACGCCACAATCTAATGAATGCAGCCATACTAGGAAATCCAGAGAGAGTTGTGTGGAGCTGATAGTCTTAATCAGCTTTGTAGCAACTCATTTGGCAACGGCTTGAATGTAACGGCCGTTCATTAATATCAAAAAGTTACGCACTAAAGCTTTAATGATAAAGCATCAGATTTGATATGTGACATGGTGACAGAGCTTGCTTCAGAAACCAACCTGTCTGTCTTCAGGCTGTGCTGGGTCAGGACTGAAGTCCTCCAGCTGGTCAAACAAGGATCTATTTCCACCTTCATTCTGAAACAACAGAAATTTTACTTCTTAAAATTCATACTGTATGTTAATACCAAGATTTGTGTTCTCTGTGTAAATACAAAAAAAGTCTGGGTTTACAGTGTAGCAGACATTTATGTCAGTGAGACAAAAAGACAGATTAACCAACAGCAAGACGTCAAATCAACTTGTCCAATATCCTCAGTTTCACTTTTTACACTTTATGTACTCAGATGAAGAAAAGGAAGTGATGGTAAAAGGGATTCTGAATGCACTGCTGTTTTTGCAGAAGTAGAAAAGCCAAAATCTTTCATGGAAATGTTGAAACGGAAGCAGAGACACACGCTTCTGCACATTGAAACCTAAAAACGTTTCTTCTGCCATGCTAAGATCCTGCAAAAAAACCTTTGGGAGGTGTGGGGTGGGTGAAGCCTTCGTTATACTCGCACGTAAAACATACAATACATACATAAATACATACAGTACACATACAGACATACATACATACAGTACACATACTGACATACATACATACATACATACATACATACATACAGTACACATACACTGTGGGGCGACTGTGACTCAGTGGTAGAGCGGTTGCCTGCCAATGGGAAGGTTGGTGGTTCGATCCCTTGCCCTGCAGTCCCATGTCGAAGTGTCCTTTGGCAAGACACTGAACCCCGTGGTGGCACCTTGTACGGCAGCCTCGACCACAATGTATGAATGTGTGTGAATGGTGAATGTATCCTGTATGATGTAAAAGCGCTTTGAGTAGTCGTTAAGACTAGAAAAGCGCTATATAAATACAGCACATTGACATTACAGACATACATACATACATACATGCACACCTGGACTTTAATTCATACCTGGTCACTTTATCACTTTAAAACTGGACTCAACACTGACACTTTAATAATGTATGGTCTTTTCTTTGTTTATTTGACAAATGTTATTATTGTTGTTATTATTATTATTTTTATTTTGTTGTCTTTATACAGTCTTTTTTACCTATTTTTTTATTTCTTTTTTCTTGCTAAAACTGCTGCTGGAACTTTCAATTTCCTCGCGGGAGTCATCCCAGAAGGATTAATAAAGAGAAGTCTAAGTCTGAGTCTATGTGACACCAGGCCTCGGGCCTTTGTAGAACACTTTGTATCAACGCATTGTTAGTTGCAGTACAAGAGAGTGGAAGTAAAGGAAGGCAGGCTGCCTGGCAACAGTTAAACTCAGACGTACAGCCAAACTACTCCTATAATTAACGCTTAGCATGTCGAGAGTAGTCGGGATGAGCAGAGACCCTGGAGACAAACATAAGTTTGTTTTCAGGGACGGGTCCGGTGGTGAAACAGACCTTTTGTAATCCTGAACCCCATTGAGTAAGACTGCAACATGTTAGTATGGTGGATAAATATGCTGACACAGTCTAGGTAGGAAAAAGGTTGCAAATTGCTTTCAATTTAGAGCTCAAGCTCAACGTGTGTGGAGGAAAACAGAACGAGAATACAAATCCTTTACATTTTGTCTCAGTTTTCTTATCTCTTACCTCTGCTGTTTTACTTGCAGCACCGTCCGGTGCGTTCCTCTGTATACTTTTGCCCTGGAGAGAGAGAGAGAGAGAGAGAGAGAGAGAGAGAGAGAGAGAGAGAGAGAGAGAGAGAGAGAGAGAGAGAGAGAGAGAGAGAGAGAGAGAGAGAGAGAGAGAGAGAGAGAGAGAGAGAGACACACACACACACACACACACACACACACACACCACACACACACACACACACACACCACACACACACACACACACACACACACACACACACACACACACACACACACACACACACACACACACACACACACACACACACACACACACACACACCCACACACACACACACCCACACACACACACACCAGTTCAGTTCCAATACAGCCCAGCTTAATGGGACAAATTAAGAATTAGTTACAAAGTGAAAAGAAGAACTCCACCATCATGAAAACACCAAATGAGAGAATATCTTGAGAGAAAAGTGTGTTTGAAAAAGTATTACAAGGAGCACAACATTTAATAAAACATTAATAAACGTAGTTAGAACATAATAACCCACATTAAGTGCCTGAAATAGATGGGTGTGGTGTACTGCATAGCACTTCATGAGAATTAAATGTAGTATGGCGTAGGCCTGGATCAGTCTACCACATTTAAGTTTACCCAGTTTAGGGACATGCAGAAACACACTGACAAGGTGGAGGCTGGGGGTGTAGCCTTGACCAACCGCCACTCTACCCGTTTGAAAACTATGATGTGTCTCTCTCTCATGGGTGAGCCAAATTCTCTGGGCGGGCAAAGCAGAGAAAGGGGAGGTAACCTTGCCCCTTATGACCTTATAAGGGGGAAGATTCCAGATCGGACCATCTGAGCTTTCCTTTTTTTTTTTTCTTTCCAAAGGCAGAGCAGGATACCCAGGGCCCGGTTTACACCTATCACCATTTCTAGCCACTGGGGGACCATAGTCAGGCTAGGGAATGCATATTGATGTTTAAAAAAACTCATAAAAAGGGAAATTTTCATGCCATGGGACCTTTAAAAGCCAGGCGCGTTTTTACTTTAGCTATTATGATGGCGGATTTACATCGTTATATTTTTAATTTGTAAACTTTTGCATGTGTGTGTGCTGCTGCATGTCCCTGTGTGTATGTGTAACAAGCATAGTGTGCACGCTGTGCACGAGCCTAGACGATCACTTTCTGCTGCCGCAAAGTAGCAATACGCCAAGAATTCACCTGAACACACCTCCCTGCAAGACAAGCACGCCCATGGGCGCAAAGATGGCCTCAGGTACAGTTGCTATCTAAACGAGTTGCGCGCCGGACAGGACATTAACAACTGCGTCGGTCTTAAAATAGCAAAGACGCTTGCGTCAGGCTTTGTACTACGCTGGGTGCAAGATAGGGTCCACTGTCTTTACAGTGATACACATCCACTGTCTTTAAAAAAAAGATTTATTTTTCTTCTTATGATGAGCTCAAAGAGCTCAAAGTGCAGTTATATCAGTGTTATCCTTGGAAGTAACTTTAATTACGTGTTAAAATACATTTTGGCAGTGTTGTCCACACAGGAGGAAACACGTTTGTACATGTCACATGTTTGAGTGTCCCGAAGAAGAGCAAGATGCCTGAATGTTACCTCACCTTGGTGGTAATAAAATAAATATATGTCTCATGGGAGTATTATCTAGTGCGTAGACTCTATTTCTTTTCCTATGACTTTTACATGTTCTACTGTCCCGCACTAAGCACATATAGTCGTGATGTGCGTGCCTTCGTTAACTTTTTTTCACGTTACCTTGCCCCGAGGCATGAAGGGATTGTGTCTCTTGACTTGTGGTTTCTTGACTTTGGTCTACAAAATAAAAATCAGAATAGCAGTGTTATTCTAAAGAGGATAAAGGTCAACAATTCAAAATGTTCCTTTACAGTAATTAATTGCAGTAACATCAACATTTGTTCCTGATGACTATCATAGCAAAAAACAAACAAGGGAACGATTTCATCATTCAACAAGTATTTTGTTTGAGAAATGAGTAAAAAGACCTCTGTTTTGTCCTGGCCCTCCTCGACATGCTGTTCTTCTTTGGGTGAAGAGTCATCTTCTTCTTTCAGCCCTTCATCATCAGACTGAGGCTGAAGTAAACAAAGTGTGAACATGATGAAATAAATACAGTGGTGCTCATAAGTTTATGAACCCATGCTAAAGTTGACCACAAAGAGGAATAAAAAAAATCATCTTTTTAGAAAATTAGGAAAAATCCAACCTTTAAGGACACCAATTTTCTTTGTGAACGAATAATGTATTGTGAATAAATAAATGTTCTTCCTGCATAAGTATAAGTACCTCTATCTTAAATTCCCATAGAGAGAGGCAGATTTTTTATGATTAAAGGCCAGTTATTTCATGGATCCAGGATACTATGCATCCTGATAAAGTTCCCTTGGCTTTTGGAATAAAACAACCCCCCATCATCACATACAATTCACCATACATAGAGATTGGCATGGTTTTATTTCAGTTAGCTTGATAGCTGGTCTGATTTGCATTGAGAGTAGATATTATGGAAAGTTCCCCATGCCTATCTCTAGGTATGGTGAAGGGTCTGTGATGATGGGGGGTTATTTTAATTCCAAAGACCAAGGGAACTTTATCAGGATGCATAGTATCCTGATCCATGAAATAACTGGCCTTTAAAAATAAAAATGTGCCTGCCTCTATGGGAATTTAACATAGGGGTGTGTATACTTATGCCCTCTCTATTTTAAGGAAGAACATTTAATCATTCACAATACATTATTCAATCACAAAGAAAATAGGTGTCATTAAAGATTGGATTTTTCCTAATTTTCTAATGAAGTCGTTAAAATTAATTTCTAAAAAGAGGATTTTTTTTTAGTCCTCTTTTTAGTCAACTTTAGCATGGGTTAATAAACTTCTGAGCACCACTGTAAGTATCTGGGACAAAACAAAAGTAACAGAGGGTTGCATACTAACTCCTTGCTAATTTTAAATTAACATTGTGTGGCCTTGTCAAATCCATTTGAGGATGTAATGAAGTCAGTATAGTAAAAAACAATTAAAGTGGGTGCAAAGAAGACAAATGTCTTCATGACTGTATTGACTCTACATGAAGAGCAACATCGCCATTTACCTTGGCTCCAGCATGTGGCATAGAGGGATCATGCTGGTGCTTTTTCACCTTGGTCTGTATAAAAAAAAAAAAAAGGCAAAGCTACAATGTTAGGAGACATGAAAAGCAATAACTGGAAGAACTACTTTTCAATTCGACTGTTGGTGACTTTGACTGAAAGAACTGCCTCTGTGCTGTAATGTGTGTTACAAGGATCTAACTTTTTTTTATATTTTTTGTTTACTATAGTCATAAGTCTAATCTCCCCTACTCCTATCACTGAACGATGAAAAGACTGCTTCATGTTCTTCATTTATTCTTCAAAATCTTTAAAATCTAGTGGAGGGCTTAAGATACCAACCACTATCAGTCTGATTGGGATTGTAGAAATATGTATAAAATAATGCTAAATATTCCTGGGTAATGAAATAATGTAGCCATTTTTGACGTTATCTCAGCGAGTGCGTTCCAAAGCCCAAATAACTGACCATTAAACACTTAAAAGATGTGTTTTTGGGTGACAGACTCTCTTATAGTCTCATTACCCTCTTCTGCATTTCATTTATTGCAGGTGCAGCAGTCCTAAACAAAGAAAGAAAGAATAAAAAAGGGGGAGCTGGCTTGCACCTGCAAAAAATGAAATGAATACTGAACTGCCGCTTGCAGACGAGTGTCTTGGGCAAGTGAAAGAGAGAGTGTGGTGGTGCTCTGACAGAGAAATAAAACCTTATTTTCTGATGTTTTTTCAGTGGTTATGCTCCAAAGCACAGTGAGACCAATTCTTTCCGAGTGTTATGTTTAAATGAAACTGTCACGGCACACTGAACTGCATCATGTATCATGTGCTTACTCCTGTGACCACCAGCAGTCCTCATCCTGACATGTTGCTTAGCGCTAACCCTATACATCGGCGGACTACTTTGCCCAATCTTTAGACCGCGGCAGAAACGCAGACAACAATGGCTTAAAAGAACCTTCTAGTCCCTTCAAAAATAGTTGGGTTAAAACACGGCTTTAGATCTTGGGAGAGTATCTGCAGCAAATACAGTTGGGGCGTTTTCAACACCTATTTATATATATATATATATATATATATATATATATATATATATATATATATATATATATATATACATATTTATATGTGTGTGTGTGTACGAACAAAACAGCCGTTATTACTCAAACACTGAAGGCTTACACTACCTGCTGACTACCTGATGGTCTGGCAGAGCTGGAGATCATAGCCTGGTTATCCTGCAGAGGCCAAAAAAAGAGGACATTTTTCAAAAACTGAGCATGAGAGCCAAGGTATACCTTTTTATGTATACAAAGCATGCCCTTTAAAAGTATGGCATGCAATGCTCCTGCTTGCAGTATACAATATTAACTGATTTAACTTGTGTTCTAACAGATATATTCAAACTGATGTGGAAGCAGAAATCTAAACTCTACCTGATTATCCTCGGTTCCTTTTGCTTTTACTTTGGCGTATGAGGACGTCCTCTTCATCTCCTGTGGAGAGATCACAGAATGTAACTGATAGAGAAGTCAGAATGAGTCTCACTTGCACCACACGTCCCTGAGTTGTGTTCAACTGCTTGCAAACCTCTTCAGTTGGTCTGGGTGGGACCACTGGAGTTTCACTTCTTTCCTTTGTCTCGTGCTGAATCATGTTGCTTTTGACCTGACAAGGACACACACATCCAGTACACACCAACAGTCACACAGTGTGGCGGAGCAGGAGGACAGGGAGGCAGGATTTTAACGGAGGTAAGGGGACGATGAGGAGCGTGCTGGAGGACTGGAGGAGGAGCGTGAGGGTATTTTTGACAGAAGCTGATCAGCTGTGTGCGGTCACTGATGACTCATGAGTGATTACAAAAATAGACTGAGCGGTTTTGACTTCTCTTCCACTTGTTTCTCGTTCTCCATGAGCATCTCTGAGTCTTTAGTGAAAGGACATTAAAGGAATACATGCAGGTTAGAGCACGACCGATATATCGGCATTTCCTGAACTATCAGTATTGGCATTTATTATGGCCGATAAAAAAAAATTTAAAAATATATTTTTTAATATATTCATTCATCAGAAAATGATTGTGATAAATATTTAAAAAATAAAATAAAAACGGACGTCCACCACGTTGAGTGTTGGCGTTGCACAGTCTGTCCACCAGAGGGCGCTCTAACACGTCCCTGTTGGCAACACTGCTTGTTTTTTTGTTATTGTCTTTCTGTTCAAAGGACTTTAAGTTTCATATCTTAAGTTTGTATTTTTATACATTGTATTTACCAGAACTTTAATAGATTTTGATTTTTCTCTGTTCTGTTGTGACAGTAACCCAAATTATTATATTATTTTAGTGAACATTCATAAATAACTAGAAATAACTAATGTTAAGGAAATCTGTTTGTTTTGTTACGCATTTCTGGATTAAAAAATAAAAATAAATATATATATATATATATATATATATATATATATATATATGGGCCGACATATCGTAATATCGGATTTTTAAATAATCAAATATTTGCATCTGGCCTTAAAAATCCGGCCGGGCTCTAATGCAGGTATTCCACCAAGCTTTTAACATCCCGTAGTTAAGGAAGGTCTGGCAATGTGAGACTAGCGAAGGGAGGAAAGTGGCGACGAGTAGCAGTAGAGAAAGACACACACCTGCAGAGAGCTGTGGTGTGTGACCGCATGGATAGGAATATCCCTATGGTTAATAATAGCTGAATAACACGTAGATGCTAACCCACAATTATACATGTGTCTGCTGAATAAAAATAACCAGTTAAACTGATAACTGATAAAATGAGGAACAAGCGAATGTCAAAGCACCTGTTTGTCGCCTGATGATTGGCCACCGCTCGCAGCTGGATCCACCACCTCTGAATTTGTCTGCTTCACAGGCTGCAGAAATTATTACTTAATGAAAAACATAATCCAGTCTGAACAGTCCTCTTTTAGTACATCCATTTATTAAATGAAACAACCTGTGCACTATAAAATCCAAATACTGTACATATTACCAAAGAGTATTTTACATGACGCAGGGTTAGCCCCAGATGAGGTGAAAGGAAGTGATATTATCTACTGTATATTGGGTTGGTGTTGATACAGTGCAGGTACAAGTCGATCTCTCACCTTTGAAGACGTCTCTATGAGACTGTCACTGCTGGCAGAGAGTTTCTTATCCACAGACAAATCGTCCTAAACAGAATATATACATTTAAATGTAATATCTGCCATTTTCCTAAATAACTGCCAGTTACTATTGGCAAGAAAGTTTACAATTAAAGGGGCTCTGGGAAAAGATGCCTCTGAAAGATAATGAAATGTCTGAAGCATGATCAGGGTGGCGTCGTTATAAAATATTTCCACATACAGTAAGTGTGACATATCACACAGAGGAGCACAAATAGTTTTAGACCGCATCAAATATCTGCACACGGCGCAACGCTCATGTGGATAATGAAATGTTGTTGATGGAGCTTGATGGACACATGGATTCTTCTACATTGATATGAAGATCTTTGTGATCAATAAATAACCATCAAAACGCAACAATGACCGTTGGAGTTGTTGATTTCAACAGGAGGTAGAAGAGAGCGCGTCAGCTAGTGTACTAGCCATAGATTCTTTATTTGTTTAATTCCATACAGCAGCCCCTCAGTGGCTTTAAGTTTTAGGCTTAGCCATTACACAAATGTTAAAACCATGATGTGACTAATTCTTATGTGGATCTCTTCTCAAGTTCTTATTGTTTCTACTAAGAGCTCAACCAGGATTGAGCCATCAATATTAATCCTGTTCTAATAATTTATAGTAACATGGTTTAATGTTCTGCAGCAATACTCTCACCTGAGATTGTGTCCTCGCTCCAAAAGGCTTTGGCGACTTTTTAAACATCCCACTAAACACGCCTCCTGTCTCCTGGAGAGAAAAAAAAATTATGATTTACATACAAACTTTAAGATATCTTCAGTGTCTCTGTTGATTCTTTGATAGATAATTATTCAAACAAAAAGTCACGTAATAATTACTTATATATGATATAAGGAAATAAAATAAAACCAATTGTTCAGTCATTTGAACTGATGCCGCTGCGAGACAAAGACAAACAGGGATTCAGTGCTTCACACATTGGCAAGCAGTTCTTTTGCTTTAAATCGCTGATGCATGCAGGTTCAGCTGGCGCTTCCAAACACACCACAACAAAAACACACCCGTCTCAAACTCACCGTCCAATCAGGCGAGGTCTACACAGCAGATGATCTACTGTAGCTTAAATGACATCACCAACATAGGTCAATAAATACACACTGAGGGAGGACTCACTGTTCAATTACAACAGCTGATCAGTCTGGCATCATGTTGCCTGAGCTCATTATTATTCATGAGCTCGCCCAGTTAAAGGATGCTGATAGCCAGGCTCTCACATTCTAGCTGTTAGCCAATCAGAGTCTAGCAGCTTAGCTCGTTGAATATTAATGAGAACTGGTACAAATGGAGCTGGGTCTTCCGGCAGGCTTTCTATACCATGCTAGAATGGCTTGAAACAAGGTAACATAGGCATTTTTTCCACAAAAAAAATGTTACAGAGGTCATGGTAGAAGTTCAGACATTACCACAAAGTAATGAAAAATGTGTGGCAGGGCACCTTTAAATATTTCACACTTTTTGAGTGAGATAAAAAAAATAATCATATTGCAAGTCTAAATACCATAGAAATCATACTGTCAAATGTCACAAGAATAAATTATAATAGCTATAGTAATTTTACAGCTGTACAAGTCTCCAATACGAGTATGGGAAAACATCTTAAATATTACTATTACATATTCAGTTCAATATATTAAATTTCAGTGATTCATATTCAACAGGGGATTAAATAAGGTTGATGTTAAATTCTAGATGTACTACTAAGTCACATAGGGCCAGATGTGCGTACATTTGTGAATGTAGCGTTATCAGCGCCATGGCCAACCCGCAGAAAGCGCACGCTCTAATATATTACCTTACATTGCATTTACCAAACCTCCTGTTCATCGGGTAATCTGTGTCTTTCTCCGCCCATTATACTGGAAATTGCGCACATTTAAAAGCGCAATTGAATGGCCGATGTCAAAGAAATCCTGCTTGCGTGTTATTTCGGCATTAGTGGCGATGTAGCAAAGCCTACTTGTACTATGATACGGCTGAGTGCAGACTGCGAAATTCCCACTGCTGATGCTATGACTGTTTGAAATGATCCTGATGCCAATATTGTATGCTTTTATGTAATGTAGCGAGGAGTTTAACAACTGCTGGAATGGAATGTGAACACTGTGTTGGAAATGTCATCTTTGATTTCTTCCAGTAACTGTAATATTGCATGGCTGCTTAATCTGTAATGCTTTATGATTCAACTGAAAAAGTGTGATCCTTGTGTCTTCGCCTTGCTGCCATTTCACCAGGAGGCATATGCAAGGAAACCCACTTGCGGCTGGTTTACACCTGCTTTTAAGAGACGGAGAATTTTCTCCGCAAAATAGAGGCGCACTGTCACGGGAGGTTTTTGTACATACCACGGAAAACATAATTAGGCACACTTTACGATTCCTTTCCCATCTCTGTATGGGAAACACCCACTAATTCCCTTCATCCTCCCATTAATGCATATGCATGACACGGAAAAGCGCAATTTGCCATTTTCAGCTCCCTGAAAATGGCAAACCTCAGTGCGGCCTGTTTGTACACACCTCGCCATGCTTTTACGCACATGTTGCAAAACAAATACGCCTGAAGTGGGCGCAAAAGCGTTAGTAGCTACATCTGGCCCAGAAAGAGAGAGTTAATACCACAACATCACCTGTGGTTGTGCAGACTTGGAGGATCTTTTGAACATCCCACCGAATAACGCTGATTTTTGCTAGAGGAGTAAAAAAAGAGGGAGAAAATTATGCTTGAAAAAATGCATCTATGCCTCTAAAACTACTGTGGTAGTTATGTATGAGTTAGTAACAGAAGGTAAACATTCCCTGCCATGATCTGTGAGTCAGCAGGCTAAATCTGTCTCGATTCAACCGTGACTTTCTGGGTAAAAAGATGCATTTACTTGTTCACATCACACAGTCCAGCTTCCCGTCCAGATTTCAAGTCTGGACTTGAAGCTGGTTTCATGTCTTAACTTGAAACCTTGATGACAGAAAACATAGAATGACTGTTGTGTTTCTAGCTCTGGGGAAATTAATCATATTACTGATTTTCCTGTTTAAAAATCACATAAAAAGGAGACATTAGGACATGTGTCAAACTCAAGGCCCGCTGAACACTTTAGGTTCACGGTAAATTTTGGCCCACCTAGTTTGACCTTGACTTTCTAAATTCTATCATGGCAAATGAATGTTTTGCTTTTTTGGGGCTTTATGTCATCCAAACTGTAAGTGAGTGAGATCTCTGTATTGTGGGTCTGGAAAAAAGCCTCTGATGACACAAAAATCTTTATTTAGCGTCATCTGAGGCATTTTTGCCTAGAGGCTGTAGACCACAGTCTGCTAGTGCTGCATGTTTTCAACCCGCCCATAGGGGGTGGGACTGTCATTACCTAATGCTGTCGAGTGTCAACCATCTTGAAGCTACGCTAACAGGCTCTCTCTTGGCACATGGCTGAACAACAGTGTACCTATCTAGCTACCAGACCTGCTAGCCTTCCAAGCAGATGCTCCTCTGTCGGGTAAGACTCGTGAAGGTGGGCTGTGTTGACACGGACACGGACTGGTGCAGAAATGGGGTGCTTGGATCCAACTACTGCTAACCGCAGGTGGAGTTTGTGACTGTTAAATGCCATGCCATATTCCACGCAAATTCACGGCTGTGTTTACATCGGTCCAAGCGCTAATACTACCATTGCGTTAGCAGAACATTACGGAGCCTATACTGTGTGTGCACTAAATGTAGCTTGTTTTGTAAGTTGTTTTTATATAATGTTGTTTTTATATATTTTAAATGTGTAAGTTTAAATATGTCACTTGAACCATGGTGAAACGTTGTTTCGTGTACAGTATATGATTGAAATGACAATAAAACCTATAATATATAACATATTAATAAATATAAAAACAATAAAACACATTTGAGTTGGCTTGTCACTTGACTGCCTCTCTGTGTCAGTAACCGGTAGGCGGGCTGGGGAGTGGACTCGTAGGGAAGCGAAGCAAGTGCATTCTGGAAGTTGTTTTATTTGGTTTTGCTCGGTCTAGAAGGCACAGATTTAAAAAATAAAATAAAAATAAAAATAAAAAAAAATCACATTTCTATCTATCTGTATATTGATATACTCATCTTTTGAGCAGTAAAATATCCCTTTAATGAAGATCCAGGAAACAGACCCAGGCACCTGACTCAGAGCACACATTAAACAACATAATGCTATGAACAGCCAAAATTGTGTTTCGTAATTGCAGAAAGATTAGATATTGAATAGTTTTAGTTTATTTTTATTTTCAAAATATATCACTGTCCAAGTAGACTTTGCTTGCTATCTAACCTTTGAACAGAACCATTTTACAGGCCTTGGTTTTGGGACACATTCTTGATATATCCAAGGTTTGATCAAAATCTAAGACAGTAGCAACCACCTGCAAATCCATTTGAATCCAGAAGACTCTGAAAAATAGGCTATATTAATTAAAAAATGTATTTCATTGCCAAGACATATACATGTATCTAATCGAGCAGTGTAATATTATATAAGGCCATCCTCAACCTTACAGTGGGCTACTAGCTACGTAGCTAGTAATGTTCCCTCAGAGTTTTGTTGTTAAACTGTGTGTAAAAAGAACAGCGCCGTTAAATCCCCGGTTTCAGGTACGTACGGTACCGTCTGGATGGTTTCAATATTTTGTAAAGTTTTCTTTCTGCCATGTTTTAGGAATCATCAGAAATCATTACATTCATACTGTATATTCAAACATAAACAAACTGGTATACATTAGCAACAATAGAATCGAAGATAGAATGGAACAGAATCAATAACCATTTGGATTGAAAACATAAGGATACAAGTTGTTGTTGTCATAACACCACACTGAATACTTGGACCCAACTTTAGTTCTGACACAAATTCACTCAGACAGAAGGTTGTATCAGAGAGTCATTTGACTGTGACAATCCAAAAGTGCACATTGCAACAGGAGAAAAAATACTGGAAACATGGAATTTAACTCCAGAGAGATTCAACTGCAAATCAATTTCTATCTCAATTCCCTTGAAGAACAAGTACGGTGTGAACTGAAGGACAGCGAGGCGACACTCACCCAAAGGGAATCTGAGGGGAGAGTTCACATGATCATCCGAGAGGACTTGTTGGCCTGTCTCCTAGATCAGCTCCAACAACAGAGAGAGGGCAGCAGTTGGGTCCATGAGAAAGAGCTGATGCAGAGGGAGGTGTGTGACTTGAAAGTTCAGCTGGTGACGTGTCCCCTCCCCACCCAGGGAAACAGAGCATCTGAAATCCCAGCTGGGAAAAATCAGCAACAGGCTGCGAAAAGCCCAAAAGGATCTCGACCTGCAGTACTTCATTACTGAAGACCTGAAAGTTGAATTGGAGCAGATGAAGGGAGAGAAGGAGGCCCTGAACAAAAATGTGGAGACTCAGAAGATGGAGCTTCGTAAAGAGAAACAGATGCTCGCAGAAGCTAAGACCACCAACGTGAGGTTGGAGAGCTTTCTGGAAATGGAGAGGGCTCAAGCTCAGGAGCTGAAGGACAAATTGAGCAAGATGGGGGAAGCTCTCCAACAACAGGAGGAAGAGGCAAAGGAGGTACTGGAAAGACCCCGGGCTTCCCATAGAGCCCAGCTGGATGAGGCTCTGGCTCAACGTGTCCCCTCCCCACCCAGGGAAACAGAGCATCTGAGATCCCAGCTGGTCAAAACCAGCAACAGGCTGCGGAAAGCCCTAAAAGATCTGGACCTGCAGTACTTCATTACTCAAGACCTGAAAGTCGAATTAAAGCAGATGAAGGGAGAGAAGGAGGCCCTTAAAAATATTGTGGAGACTCAGAAGATCGAGCTTCGAAAAGAGACACAGATGCTAACGGTAGGTAAAACCACAAATGTGACGTTGGAGAGCCATCTGGAGATGGAGAGGGCTCAAGCTCAGGAGCTGAAGAATAAATTGAGCACTATGGAGGAAGCTCTCCTAAAACAGGACGAGGAGGCAACGGAGATTCTGGAAAGATCTCAGGCTTCCTATAGAGCCCAGCTGGAAATGCAGGACAAAAACAACAAGAACCTCATGGCTGCTCTTGAGAAAACGTTTGACCATCCGCTGGAGAGTGAGCGTGTCCTATGGCAGCAGGAGAAAACCTTTCTGCTAGAGGCGAGCGACAAATCAAGGGACTCCCATGTGGATCAGAATGACGAGCAGAGCTTTGTGAGTGACTGCCTCTTGGCTGCTCTGAAGAAGACTGAGCAGCAGCTGGAGAGTAATCTCAACCAGTGGAAGGAGGACAAGGCATCCCTCCTTCGGGCCACAGAAAGCCTGAAGCTGACTCAGCAGGAAAAAGAGCAGGAGTGGGAGAGGACTGATAGCACCTTGAGGTCCCAGCTGGTAGATCTTCAGAGCCAGATAATGCAAAAGCCAAAGAAGAAGTGGTACAAAAAGCTTCTGCCTGGCTGAGGAGGAGAAAATGCTTTTGTACTGGTATAGTATCTGTGTGTGTGTCTGTCTGTCTGTCTGTCTGTCTGTCTGTCTGTCTGTCTGTCTGTCTGTCTGTCTGTCTGTCTGCGTGCGTGTGGGTCTGTGTGTGTGTGTGTGTGTGTGTGTGTCTGGCTCTGTCTGTCTGTGTATGTGGGTCTGTCTGTCTTTATGTGTCTGTGTGTGTGGGTTGGTCTGTCTGTCTGTATGGGTCTGTCTGTGTCTGTGTGTGGGTGGGTGAGTCTGGGTCTGTGTGTGTGTTTTTGTGTGTGCGTGCCTGTATGTGTGTGTGTGTGTCTGTGCGCGTGCGGGTCTGTGTGTATGGGTGTGTGTGTGTGTGTGTGTGTGTGTGTGTGTGTGTGTGTGTGTGTGTGTGTGTGTGTTTTCGCGCGTTTGCTCGCAGGGCATGTGATGCGTCAGTACAGTAGTGTTGGAGTAGTACATGCTGCATGCTGCATGCTGCATGCTACATGCTGCATGCTGCATGCTGCATGCTGCATGCTACATGCTGCATGCTGCATGCTGCATGCTGCATGCTGCATGCTACATGCTGCTTCTGCTCGCCACTCTCTGCTTCCAGCTACTGCCACCGGACAGCCCTCTGTTTTCAGGGGCGGAAAGTGGAGCCGAGTGCGTGTCGCCTCCCCCGCCGGTACATAGCCTCTCCCTTGCCAAGACCTCGTACGCGCCTCCCCGTGGCACACATGGGAACTGGTCCCTTGTGGTTGCAGGCTAAGTTGTACAGGATCTCGGAGCAGCAGTGGGCCCCAGAGACGCGGCATGCAGGCCCATCGGTGAGTGGAAACGCCCTGATGCCCGTCAACCACTGTCCCAGTTATGGGTAAATAACCCCAGCTATGGGTAAATAGTGAAGACCCCAACAGCGGTGCAGGTGGGAGATAGTGATGTGAGAACCACCACAACGTCTGGGAAGGAGGAAGAAGGCAACCCCACAGCCGCGTGGGTAAACTCAGGAGTGTACAGCGGCTAGGGGAGGGAACCCTGTGGCAATGTGAGAAAACTGAAACTATTCCTCACGACTATATAACAACTACTGCATACACACAAACACTAGCTCTAAAAATGATGTCATGTTTGTCTGTGTGCCGGGCCTGTCCTACATGTGTACTGCGGTTTGTCTTGTCAACTTGCAGGTGTAGCAGAGGCAATGCTGACATGACTGTGATCACCTGGCCGGTCCTCCCAGACTATTTAACCCCGCCTGCCCCGAGACCGGCTGGCCGCATTCTCCCGACGGCGCACCAACATGTTTTCCCTTTGTTAACTACGGGAAACATGCACCTCACATTCTCCATTACACCCATCCACCTTCATTCATCCCTGATACTGACAATCACACCTCATCATGCTCTTGTTTACATCATTAGTTAATAACTGTCACTTTATTATTGTTACGTGGCTGTGCGTCTCCCTCTTTTGTTGTGGCCTGTGAGCCGGTCGTAACGGGTTGGGGGCTCGTTTGCCGTGAGTATAAAACCAGGACCTCGTTTGTGGTTTCCTTTAATTAATCCTAGTTAGTTGCGGTTGAGGCAATTTGGTTTAGTCAAGCTACTCTATTGTTGTTTAAATATTAATTTGCACTACAGTCATGTGTGATATAGTTTGCTGTATAAACCAGAGGGCAAATGCTCATTGCATCCTATACCCCCAAAATATAAATTGGATCAAATTATTTTATATTTTAATTATAAGATACTAAATATAGGTTTTTGTCTGGAGGTACATGTTGGTTATCCAAAGAAAATAATTAAATACACAACACAGGAGCATTTCTTTCAGGGACATTTTGCAGGTTTACTACGAGTCTCATGCATAGACCGGTAATATTAATGTATCTGTATGTATACAGCCTATGGTCTCATGTAGCTTTAGACTTTAAGACAAAACAGGTTTATTTAGGGTCACAGAGCCTTTCAAACACAGCAGCAATTCAAAGTTCTATTTAGAAGAAATGCTTTAGAATATACACTGGTTATTGTCAAATCAGCTACAAACTTGAATTAATTGGTAAATATCAATTATCAGTTTACTTCTTTGTTTTGGGAATAATCAATAAATCCTATGATTTTAATCAGGATTTGTACACCTTTTCCAGGTCAAATTCAAACACTTTTTAAGCACTTTCAAGGTCCATTTTAAAGCTTTTTCCAGCACCTTACACCAAAGTAAAGGTACATACCAATACATAGTCAAGATTATTATTTAGTGTTTTTGTCACTTTAAAAGACATAATGCTATGAACAGCCAAAATCTTGAAATAGCAGAAGGATCAGATATTTTAGAAAAACAAGTTTTATTTTCAAAATATAATCACTGTTCAATTAGACTTTATTGCTATCTAACCTTTAGAAACAGAACTATTTTACAGGCCTTGGTTTTGGGACACATTCTTGATATATCCAAGGTTTGATCAAAATCTGAGACAGTAACAACCACCTGCAATTCCATTTTAATCCAGAAGACTGACAAAGCACAGGCACCTGAATGAAAAATAGCCTATATTAATTAAAAAATGTATTTCATTGCCAAATCATATACATATATCTAATAGAGCAGAGTAAATATTATATAAGGCCATCCTCAACTTTACAGTGGGCCACTAGCTACGTAGCTACATAGTTTGTTGTTAAACTGTGTGTAAAACGAGCGGTGCCGTTAAATCACCAGTTTCAGGTACGTACGGTACCGTCTGGATGGTTTCACGGTAACGGTGGGTAGACAACATTAGCACATCATCTAGAGGAAACACTGCAATACTAACATTACATTATCACACCAAGCAGGGCCGGATTAACAACTCCATTTGCCCTGGGCAACAAGACACAAGACACCCCCCCCCCCTCCGGAGCACCCATTTCAAAGTCGCCATCATCAACAGCATATAGCCTATTCTTCCATAATAACAAATCAGGCTTCTGCATGGCTCGGTGGAGATGGATGGATTTACAATAGCCTCCACATTTATGAAGTGCATTTGAGAGACAGAACAGATGCACAAATGTTTAACAGAACTTTTTACAATTAATCTTTCAAAGAACTTGGTGTCTACAGAGTCAATATTAAATGTTTTAATATGTAGCCAATCAATTACCTTTCGACAGCAAGAGTAACATAAAGCAGACAGCTAGGGAAGCCTTAACTTAAAACCAGAGATTATTTTTTAACATGCAAAAGGTGAAATTATCACCAGCCATGAAGCAGGCAATCGGTGTGTATGAGAAAAAAGTAAACCATTGAGTACACTGTTGCAGGTAGTTCAAAGTCACGATCGTGGTTATTGTTTCACAATCAACTATATCAGCATACAATGTTGATGCACTACTATATATACACACTACCGGTCAGAAGTTTGGGGTCACTTAGAAATTTCCATTGCACTCCATTATAGACAGAATACCAGCTGAGATCAGTTGCTTTGTTATTTTTAACCAGGGAGCAGTTTTCAGATTACATTATGTGCTTACATAATTGCAAAAGCGTTCTCCAATGTTTTTCAAGTTAGTTTTTTAAAATGATATCAGATTAGTAAACAGAATGTGCCTTTGGATGATTGGAGGAATGGTTGCTGATAATGGCTAATGTAGATATTGTACTAAAGATCAGCCCCCCACTCAGATCAGCTGGTATTATGTCTATAATGGAGTGGAATAGAAATTTGTAAATGACCCCAAACTTTTGACCGGTAGTGTATATTCTTATTTTATTTTAACAAATGGGCCTTACAACTGGCCTGAATCTCTGAATCTGCAGCCTCCTCTTCATCCCTCACAGTCAATTCTTCCTTTCCCTCTTCTCTTTCACTTATTTCTGCATCTCCTTCTGTGGTCTTTTCTTTCAGCTCAGTCGCTCCAGTCTTTGCCGGGATGCAGTGTGGTGATGGTGTTTAACAATAAAAACTACAACTCTAAACTATAAACATGAAACTGGAGGAGCTCTAAAAAGACTTTGCTCCATAGTTCCAGACAATGACTGATATGTTTGCGTACATGGCATCATTTACTTCATGCTTACTGAACATCAAACAATTTTACTGTATTTTTTTGGCAGATTTTTTAAAAGTAAACTCTCATACGTATACCGGTAAATGACTAAATACCCATGGACCCCCCCCCGTAACTATCCTACTGCAGTAACGTTACTGCAGTGTGTATTTGTATATTGACAGTTTCAGTGGCACAGATTTGAGGTCAAGTCGGTTAATGCTGCTACACTGACTTAGCAAAGAGAAAACTATAAAACACCCAACTCTGAACAGTCTTGAAACACAACGCAGGCTAAAGTTGTACATTTAGGGAATATCTAAGGTTACTCACAGCTCCTCCGTCACACTCCAACTCCAAATCCAGGTTATCGTATCGATTCTGTCAAACAGCGGTAACATTTCCAACGGTTAGTTAACGCAACCTTACTGCCTGGAGGATAAAAGCGACAGAAATACGAACGGTAAGCCGTTTTAAGGACGAATGCAAACGTTAACTCACCATTAAAGCTTGTGCACGCCCGTCCGTGTTCACCGGTTGTTGTTTTTTTCCGTTGGTTAATCGATGTTGAAATGTTTCTGTCCTCAGGGAGTTGTGTCTGTCCGTCCCAGTGTTGGTACTGACGTTGTTTTCACGCACGAGCTAAAGCTGGAAAGTTAAAAGGTCCCCCCCTCCTCAGTGGAGAAAAAACATCCTGGAAATCAAAGACTCACCCATCTTTCTCACTTGTGTGGGTTCACAAAGCACATATTACTGAAACCGAACAGCGGTTACTTTTCTTTTTTTTTCTTTCCCTGTGTTGTCCTCCAGGAGAGGGCGTGCGTGTCTGTCTCACCTTGGAGTTTGACACAAGCCTGGTGCTGCGTTCAAGTGCTGCAGTTGCTGCTGCAATTTTAACTGCCCCAAGGCTATGACAACATCACTAGCTAGCTAACTAGGGAAGAATTACTCAGATTTCAGAAGTAAAAGTAGGCATACTACACAGAAGAAATACTCTGTTACAAGAAAACGTCCTGCATTTCAAATGTTAAGTAAAAGTAAAAAAATAGTATTATTATCAAGATACATTTAAAGTTCCAAAAGTAAAAGCACCAGTATTAGTAATGCAGTACAATTAAAGCACTAGAGTAAATGTAGGCCTACTAAACCGGAAGTTACACTCCACCAGGTGGAAAAATAAATAATGAATTGCATGTGGTTGTGAAACAGTAAATAAATATTGGAGAAAATTATAAAATCTTAGAGAAACGCTTAACTGGCAGGTTTCTACAGTTGCAGTTTGATTTGCCCCTGACAAAACAAGCATTGCATAATTTCTTGTTAGCAGGCTACAAATGGGTGGAAAGTAGAAATGCAGGTCACATAATGCTGTTTTAATGTGTTCAAATATATTAAAAACAATCTTGTTGAAATGGCCTAAGGCAAAGAAAGGGATTTTGATGTTGTGTTGATTATTGTGTGATTATTTACTGTCTCATTAAGGTGCAAATTTCTATTAAATTTAAGGTAAAACATTCAAACCTGTGAGCAACACTGCTTATAGTCTTATTTACTGAACATGTTTTATTGCACTAAATGTGACCCATTGTCAATATAACAGAATCAATAAGTGCAGATAACAGAGTTGTAAAAGCATTGGCTGATAACACACGTCTACATGTCTGCCACTGATGTCTCTCAGCTGAAAGGGTCTCTCGCCGTGTCCAGTCAAAGAGCAGTTTTATGAAAATACCTATAAATGCAAACATTCCCACACAACCTGACAACAACAAGAATGTCACTATACCCTTTATTGTCCCAGGAACATAAAAAAGTACTAATTATTAAAGTAATTGATTATTGATGTGTTAAATGAGAAAGTATTACATCCACTATTTAATGTGTTCTCATTTAGTCCTTCAAAAAAACAACATTAACCCAAACAACAAAGTGCAGATTTGAACATTTAAATTATTGTCAAACAAAAGATCTTCTGGTGTGGTTATTATCCCACATATTTTCATGCTGTTACTAATTTCAGATAAAATAAACATTTACATAATGAAGCCGAACTGATCTTATTTTTAAGCACATTCTTACTTGATTTTTATACTTGATTACATTTGCAAGTTTGTTTTGCCATAAATATTAAAGGCACATGTAAATATATATTTGCAACTACTAAGTTGATGCTAAAGCCCTGTGCCAGGTGTAAATATTTCACCCTATTCTTTCTTAATATATTTATTGCACATCCATCACTACTGAAGCAAGGAGGAGGTAAAACATTACTGCCAATCTTTGGTTAGTGTAGCATTGAAGTGTTTTTTGTATATGCTGAAGTTAGTGTGTATGGTCTTAAGGATTATTCTTTCCAGGAGAGGAAGTAGAGCTTTCCCTGTCCGTCACCACACACCAGTTCAGTGGCTTTTTCAGGGTTGACCTCTAAATGCAGGACAGGACCTCCACACACAAACATACCCACCTGGAGGGAGAGAGAGAAAGAGAGAGCAGGAGGCAAATAGTTATTGGAAGACCGTCTACATCTTTTGGATAAATTAGTTAGTAAGAGAACAGAACTTTACGCTAACTTGCTTTCTAAGTTAGCGTAAGCGTTGATAAGAAGTCTGATACCACTCTCATCTCTGGTGGTCAAATATGAAGCAACAGCCAGCAGCTGCTTAGCTTAGCTTAGCTTAGCTTATCTTAGCACACAGACTGGAAGCTAAGGTAACAAGTGTCTAAATATATTTCTTACTTTGGACAGAGTAAGGCAAGTAAATCTGTTTTTAGTCTTTGTGCTGTTTGCCGCTTCAAATTTCACCAACAAATATGAGGATGGTATTAATCTCCTCCTCCAACTGTCCGTCAGAGTGAACATATATTTCTCATAATGTCAAACTGTTCTTCTAAGACTCTGGCGTACTTGTTTCTTGGTGTTTCGGTCCCACAGCTTCACTGTCCTGTCGTAGGAGGCGGAGATGATGGTGCGCTCGGTGAGTTTCAGCACACTGATCCGGTCACTGTGAGCCTGGGGATAAAAGGTAAGCCCTGGCTTAAAACAACGGCTAATTATATCTGATGTTTGCTTCTATGTCCTAACCGGTACAGGCAAACAGGATAGGCAGATGCCCTTTTTCGTCTTGTAGTTCAGTAAGATTTAAATGTAGGCCTTTCTACAGCTCAGAGTAGTGCGAAAACAATAAGTCGATCAAGAGAAAACTAATCTACAACCATTCTAATCATGGATTATAAATGCCAAACATTTGGTGGTTCCAGCTTCTTAAATGTGAGGATGCGTTGTATATCAAATATCTTTGGTTGATTGGACAAAAAACAAACAATGTGTAGACATCAACTCTGGCTATAGAAAAATGTGATGGGCTTTGTATTATTTTGTAAAAAGTAGGACTTACGTAGACACTTAAAGCTATATAGGCTGGGTGCTGGATCTTAAAAGGTGAATAGCCACAGATAAAGTTAATAGGATGGCACTCCAATTTAATATTTTTATTGCTACACAACAAAGTTGTAATGCATGCACACGCTGTGAAACGCCCAATGTGTTGCAATAAAAATATTAAAACTGCACTAAAGTGCTGTCCTAGTCACTATTTTTTACTATTTTGTGTATTTTTTTTTTTTTTTTTACTATCGCATTAACAAAATCAATGATAACCAATAATCAAACAATGTAGCACCCATTGTTGAAAGTAGTTGCAATACTGCACTAAAACCTATACCGTATGTTTCACCAGATGTATCTATAGTTTTCTCATTCAAGCAAATGCTGCGTTTTTATGCTAAACGTCTCATGTTGTGTTTCAGTCTCTCAGCCCTTACAGGTTTTCTGCTGCTCCACGAGGAAACCTCTGAAGGTTGGTTGTACCACATGTTGCCGCTCACGTCTCCCCACACGACAAACTCTGAAAGAACGTACAACACATTGGATAATCACGCAATTAACCAATACAATAAGAGCTGCTATGTGAAGGAGTGGAAGTATGCTTGAAGTAAACATAGTAATTGTAACCGCTGCGGCGGACACGTTATAGACGTCAGAACCTCTGTCCACAGTTCCAGCGGTTATCAGGCTTCCCTTCTTCTCCTCTTCCTCGGTCTCTAGGACCGTTGAGCTGAAAGCTGTATTCAAAGCACTTTTGGGGCCCATGGCAAACTGAAGAAAGAGAGGACAGAGGCATCCATCAACATTAAATTAAGCTTAGTGTTAGTTCATGCAAGACAGGGAAGTCATTCGCCCGCTGATTGAATTATCATTCCTTTCAGACACACACATATTACAGTTATTCTCACATCAAGGCAGTCCTTTTATAGACTCCCTCCTCTCTGTTCCCTGCTACACTGACGCTGCTTCACTCACTGCTGCTGCTGCTGCTGGCAACGCTTTGCCTCCATGTCATGTCACATCACTCCACACAACCCCCCAGCCTGCACCTTTCTAGTTTAGAGTCCTAACATGACTAACAGTTTCATTCAAACTTTTATTTAACCAGGATAAAAAAAACTATTTGAGATTAATAATCTCTTTTACAAGAGTGTCCTGGCAAGTGGCAGCACCACAGTTTCAAATAGACACTTACAGGTAAATACATAAACACACTTTCACTCATATTTAAACAACAATGTCATCATAAAATACCAGGGTCCTAAATCAATTTTAAAACAGTGACATACAGACTGCCTTTCTGCAAGGTCCTTTAAAAAGCCTTTAAAAGAATAAAATGAGACCAACTCCTTCAACTGGAGTTCATTCTGAAGCTGATTCCATGCAAAATTAAAAGCCTTTTTGCCAAAGTCAGTGCTGACTTTGAGGGACTGTCACTAAAACAGATCTGATATGTCCCTGCAGACCTCGAGAGGATGTATGTGTTCAGATAAGAATGATTAAGTCCTAATACTGCCTTATAAATAAAAAGATGCCAGTGCATCCAACGCCGAATGGAGTGAGAAAACCACCCGACCCGAGAATACAGCTAACAGTGACGAGTGAGAGATTTTAAGTTTGTGATGAATCTCAAGGCTCCATGACACACAGTTTAAATTGGTTTTCAATGTCTTTCTTCTGGCTCATTTTTCTTTCTTTTTTTACCTAGGGGGGGGTTTCTGATTGGTGCACTCTGTTTCAGCAGAGCATGCAGCCCGGCTGGTCCAAGGAGCACTATCAAGAGCGCAGCACTCAGGGCCAACCTGTATTTCCTGACTTCATTTCCTAACTGCAGTTGTAATTGAAATGTAGGGATTGAATTGACAAAAAAAAAACATTGTTCTTTGCCAGGTGGTACCATTTAATTTGCAATAATATATTTTCTTTTCGTGAATAAATCTGAGAAACATTTCTTTGGAGTTAGAATATTATGAGTATCATTTAGAGAGAAGTCGGGCAAAAACACACCATGAAGCCAATGTGGACCTTTCCGCCTTCTTCGCCCATCAGCCACATGCTTTTCTCGTCGTTACTGATCAACCCCAAAACTCTGACACTTCTGTTCCAGCTGCAATACAAGACAAATAAACAAAGAGCTTTAAGGTTGGTTTAATTAGTCAGAGCTTAAAAAATATACCCCTCAGTGTATAAGAAATAAAACCAAACTGCACCATATCTACAGCTGAGCTGAACTGTGTCAATAGTAACTTAAATCCTGTAAATATTCAGAATAAGCATTCTGACCCAGGATCCAGAGCTCCTCTAAAGTCCTGTTAAATTACTGTGCATTAAATGACTGATATTTACCACTTTTAGCTAACTGGGCAATTGTAAACTGGATGTTTTTTCAAAAGTGACAAAAGCCAGTAATCAAATGTGATTAAAAATACTTCAAAAAGCTAACAAATACATCACCAGCAATATGATAGACAGTTTCTAAAACTGTATGATCACCTCCACCATAGTCTATATCCTCGACGTTCCACTTCCGGGATCGCTTCGGTGCTACAGGAAATTCCGCCGGATGCGTGTATTTTTGCATATGTCCATTACCTTCCAATTTCTTTTTTTTTGGCGTTCTAACCTCCGGTGGATTTCTGAGGACTATGGTTACCTGGTCCTCAGATCTCTGCAGGGTAAATCCATACAGCTAGCTAGACTATCTGTCCAATCAGAGTTGTTGTTCCACGACTAAAACAACTTTTGAATGTACACGTTCCACCTAAACATGTTCCTTCCGGAGGCTATTTTGCAGCCGCACCGTGGCTACGTCCGACGCTAAGCGCGGCCTAAGACGATTGTGATTGGTTTAAAGAAATGCCGATAAACCAGTACATGTTTTTCTCCCATCCAGGAATGCTGAGTGGACTAGCCAGACCCTCCTCCATAGCCCTGTGGAGGAAGGTCTGGCAAAGCGAGACTACCTCCACTATGAATGGGTTTGCCTTAATTAACGTTTCCTCTGCCTCAATTCAACAAGGCCAAATTCAAATTCATATTAAAATGATAAAATATGAATGTATTCTTAAAATTCAACAAAAACGTAGACACAGAGTTTGATGAGTACTTAGTTATCGTGGGGTCCAGACGTCATCTTTTGTGACATCTGAGATAGTTCCAGAGTCGGAGACAGCCATCAGGACGGAGCAGAAGTGGAGGCGGACCATGGGCTCGGTCACTGTGTACGTGGTTACCTTCACCAGGCTGAGAGCAACAGAAACACATGGACAGAGCAGTTAACTCCTCACAACGTCTTTGATTTATTTCCATGTTTCTAAGTCTCCATGGAACTGACCCTAACCCTCTATTCCCAAAATGGGTTTCGCTTATTGTCTCATGGATGTTTGAGCTTTACTCTGCAGAAAGATGGATGTCCAAACACGTCTGGAGGGAATCTTCAAAAGGGTGTTCATCACTGGTGGAAGTAAAAGTACTTATACCACACTGTAAAATACTCTGTTAATGGTAAAGGTCCCGCATTGAAAATGTTACTTATGCATGTATCGTATGTATCATTGTATGTATCATCAGGAAAATCCTCACATTTATTAACTGGAAACCATCCAAACAGTTGTGTCAATCAACTATGTGTTTAATGGTCTAATCATTTCAGCTGGACTTGATTTAATTTAAATTAGCTATTAAATCAATTCAAATTTTTTAATTTATAATTTAAAAAAATGTCAGCTATGTGTTTTGTGAGTAAATGTCTTAATTTGTAATATAAATAGTAACTAAAGCTATCAGATTAATGTAGTGGAATAAAAAGTACAATATTTCTCTATTGAATGTAGTGGAGTAGACGTAGTAGTAATTTTGACACAATTTAATAACGAGAATGTGTAATTGTCAATGCACAGATTATCACTGCTTTCAAAGGCCAGCATATTTAAGTTCAAAATGCTTCAATATTTTCACATTTAGAACAGAGAGAAAGATAAAGACAGTTTGATTGACAATTTGCATTTCCTCCCTCATCTCATTCATTTGTGAAATGCAAACAAACGCTGGTAACACTAAAAGTTTTTTTCTTGTTTTCTTACGTTGCTTTCTTGTGTTGTTTCCTAAAGTCTTTCTTGTAAATGAGAATTTGTTAATAACTTCTGACTAAAAAAAAGGAGTGTAGTATTTATGGTAGCTAGTAAAGCGGCTGTTTACCTTGCAGTGCCGTGTTGTTGATTCCACACCGGCTTCCACACATCAACAGCAAGCTTCGCGTAGCTGACAGCAAACTGGCCATCAGGCATGGAGCAGATTGCTGTCACTGAGCTGTCTGAAGCCTGACACACACACACACACACACACACACACACACACACACACACACCACACACACACACACACACACACACACACACACACACACACACACACACACACACACACACACACACACACACACACACACACACACACACACACACACACACACACACACACACACACACACAGATTAATACACACACACACACGTGTCCAGTGTATAACCCTTTTTTTCTTGTGCATGTCTTCACCTGCTTGTGGCCGGCCACAGTGTTGTGCTGCCATAGTTCCAGCAAACCGGATTCATAACCAGCAAGAAGCAAATCCCCTCTCTGAGAGAAGCACAGAGCTGTGACCGGGCCTTTCACTATGGGTGGACTCTCTGAAAAGACACAACACAGAGGTGAACTGGGACAGCTTTCAAAATAAAAGTCAGACACAACATACATATGAGGTACAGTACAGAACATTGAAATCATCATCACACCAGCACGTGCACACACACTGTACAGATGACCATGTTCTGTCTCCTTCACTGAGCAGCATCAGGAGACTATTATTAGTGAATTCCAACAAATAGATGAGTAATTATGATGATCATGATCTCAATTATTGAATAATGTTTCAGCTGTATTTATGCAGTCCTGCCAGACTTATTAATATCTTATTTAGAAGCAATTTATAAAACATAATTTATCAATGGTTTTGGAGCAGTGCATTTCATGAGTGCACACTGACTGAGAATCGACTGTGAACCCTTTTCTTTTTTTAATGATATGTGAAGGCAGAATATAAAGTATTACCTATTGCCCATATCCAGCATCGCAATGAGCAGTCTTTAGAAACAGTGAGGAATTCTGAGACGCCTTCTTTGCGAGCAACTCCATGTATTGCACCGCTGTGGCCCTGGAAGGTGCCAAAGTGCTCCACCTGTACGTAAAGCCAAAAAAATAAATACAAAAAATAAGTGGCCGACTAAATAAAAGGGGCCACGCCGCATCGCTAGCTGAGCTGTAGCCGGGGTGCGCCTAATTGAACCACCCTGCAACATGTGTTACAAGTTGAGTTTTATAAAAACAAATAATAAAAAGCACCCATTCACAAGATTCTTTATCTATGCTGTATGGACAAACGCCTGTGTCCGCACAGTACATGTTCTGATTTCAAATGTTGACTTAAAGTAAAAAGAGAGGCATCATCAGAACAATGTACTTCAAGGTGCAGATTTCAACTCTAACATAATGCTGGATAATAAATAGTTAATTGTGATATTTTGTGAGTGGAATCTAAATCTGCAACGTTCTCTGTCAGGTAAATGTAGTAGAACAATGGGCCAATCCCAAAGTCCGGACTCACAGACTAACGGACTTTGGTGCGCGTTCTCGCGAAATTTGTTTAGGGTTGTCCCAATGTCAAATTTCAAAGGCAGTTAGGGTTTGAGTACACACTTACCGAGCCCTTTCCCTGGGTCTGCATCGATGCAGACTTCACCAAAGGGAATTACCCAAAGGTAAACAACAGTACGGCACACGACCATGGAGTGGAACGGTTGTCGAATTTGAAATTTTTTTGAATCAGTCAGCCGTTTCCTGTGATGTGATTTCCATGTGGAAAGCAACAAACTTAAAATGGAAATACCCAAACCGGCAAGTGTCAGCAACATCTTTCTTATTAAACGTTGCCAACATGTGATCTCGTGAAGTGCCGTCCCATCCCATTTACCTAACTGAGCCCATTTGGCCTCACACACTCACTCATTTAGCATCAGTTAAGTCTGTGAGTCTTTAGTCCTTAGTCCTCAGGGTTCACTTTGAGATTGGGCCAATGTGTCTTCAGTAGTATACAGTTTACATGCATAGTAAATGCTTTGGGGGCCTTCTGGAAGTAGTTTCGAGGTACAATGGTTCTGAAGAAAGCTACAAGCAGCAACGCAGGAGGACGAGCAATCAGCCCATTCTAAACAGGCACATTTTGAACTGGCACTGCACTAGTTTTACTAAACGGTCTAAAAAACAACTTTAAAACCACATCTTCACCCCATCTGATTTTGAGCGACAGACCTGCAGTGGTTTCCAGAGTTTTACTGTGCCATCATCAGACGCGGTGAACACAGTCATTTCTTCTGGGTTGAGGTCTTTGTTCTTGTCTTAAAAACAAAGGAAAAAAAGAAGAAGAAAAAATAATAATTTCAAAATAAGACTCATATTGTACAATATGAAATAAAGAGGGAGAGACAAATGATTGTATGTGTGCATTCATTTCCCAAGAAGTGTACCTGTATTTGGGAGGAGAGAGCAGTGGTGTATACGTTGCTTGTGCGCAGCAATGTGGCAGATTTCTATGTTTGTTTCCCAGTTCCAAACATGTAGCGCTCCCTCTGCACAGCCGGCTACCACATACAGTCCCTGCCCACAGAGCAACAAACAAGTCAACACACACACCATCTAATAAGGCTGAGTGTTTACTACGTGAAAGTCTTAAGAGAGAAAACAAAGAAAGACCTGCAGTTAATTAAATCTCTACACTACGGAGCTCGACAGTGAAATCTCATTGTGTAAATATTTTGTGAAAGCACCAATAGTCAACACTACAATATCGTTGCAGTATTGATATCAAAGTATTTGGTAAAAAATATTGTGATAATTAATTTTCTCCATATCACCCAGCCATAGGTTAACAATTCCATGGTAACACTGTTACGCTTAGGATTGTGGGTATTGTAGTATTTCTCCAAAGAGCCCGAACAAAATGTGTTTTTCTTAAAACAAGGTTGATTTCATACGGACTTCTGGCTTTGACACGAGCAGTAAACCTTCGCTTCACGACCTCGGAGCTCGTGGTCAGTCTAGACCAGGGGTCTTCAACAGAGGGTCCGCGACCCCTAGGGGGTCCGCGGAGGTACTGCATGGGGGTCGCGAAAGTTTTGGTTGATTAGACTTTTTTTTTATATTCCCCCCTCCCCCCCCCTGCAATTTTTTCCACTAATTGAAATGTCTTTAAATACACATTAACATGAATTCAACACACTGTAGTAAACAGATAAATGGAGGCAGAAGATGTCTTTCAGTCATCAATGCACACATGGCACTTTAGGACCAGTTTGATATAACACAATTTTATACAATATATATAATTAGGGGGTCCCCGCTCCATCTCGCCATCTTGGCCTGGAAAACGTTGAAGAACCCTGGTCTAGACATTATGGCTGATAATCTAAATCCTTTGGGAGGAAATTAAATTTTCCCATCCAGAATCACACTGTTGATCTCTTTAAACAAAGTACGCAAGCTTATATACTGCACCAACACAACCATTACATGCATAAAGATGTTTCAGGAGAGAAGTAAATAACATAGCCTGTATTTTCTCTGATGGATAAATGCAGAATTTGCTCACCACACGGCAGACAGATGTAAGAGGATTCCTCCAGGAGATTTCTCGGATACACTGGCCTGCCTGCAGATCCCACAAACACAGCCTCCCGTCGTTGGAAGAGCTAATCTGGAACGGAAAAAGGAGGCAGATGAAGACAAGGTTACATAAAGAATAACAAGTATATTGTAGTTATATGACTCTCAGTTAATAGCTCTTATTCAGGGGCAGACCTGTAACTCCGTTAGTTACATTTCCTTAATGTAATGAATATTTACCACACAGTCTGGAGTCCAAACACAGCCAGTGATCCAGTCTTTGTGAGAGTGAGGGAGCGACTTAGTGAGAACAGCAGGAGACAAACTCACATCCCACACCATCAGGGCCTGAAACAAAGAGACGGTCACTGCTGCGTTATTTTGTCCAATCCCACCATCATCTATATCAATACAAGGCAGACAGGAATGACTGCGGATGGCTAATCCAGCAAAGGAACTTCATTACATTGATGCAAAACTCATGAATATTCTAATGTAATATTGCCTTTAATTAGGGTTGCTTGATTATTATTGTTAAATTATTTTAATTTAACACGATTGCTTATTGACTTTTGGAAATATATTGCATTTTTAGAACTTAAAAAATAGAAAACAGTTAAACAAATCAACAGTGAACACACCTTGAACTGTGAAATTTCCCTTAATATTTTTTCTGTTGAACTTTTCAAATTGCCCCTTAAAACAAATCATATAAAAGCTACATTCAAGTGAGTGAGTGAGTGAGTGAGTGAGTGAGTGAGTGAGTGAGTGAGTGAGTTTAGCCTAGGGAAGAGCAAAAAGTGTGTTTCATTCAGAACACAAGACAAAAGAAAAGTTTACTTGCAAAACATAAGGTGCAAAATATTAGTTTTTCTCGATCACATTGTTTTTGTGATCGTCAGGAGCCAAAACTGAAATTGCGATAAAAATTCAATTAATTGCACAGCCCTACCATACATGATTCATTTGCAACATTGCCAACAATGGCCTTGTGCACCCAGTAATATCAAAGGAAGACAAACTTTATGAAATAAATGGTATGGCAGACTCTCTCACAGTATATTATTATTTTATATTATATCTTCCAATCTTAGAATCAAGCATACCAAAATCCCTGCACGAAATTAGCCACAAATCTGCAATCTGTCTAGATACAGTCAGTGTTTGTTTAAAAAACTAAATTCCAATATTGTCACAACACTACAGCGCACACACACACACACACACACACACACACACACACACATATATACATATACACACACACAAACACACTGTACCTGATCTTTTCCCCCAGACAGTAGCTGTCCATCATCAGGGCTGAACGCCAGACAGGTGACCCCCCCACTGTGGCCCCTCAGGAACCCGTGAGGCTCGACGGAGGAGTCGAGGGCCAGATCGCTCAACAACCACAGGACAATGGTGAAGTCATCTGAATCAAAGAGACATGCAGAAGGGAAAACAATCAAACAGGTATGAGTAGAAAGAGGGATGTGCACTCCTTCATCAACCAATTCAAAAGGTTTAACAAATATTACTATATTTTGGAAGGACTGATTCTTAATACAATTGAAGATGGTAAAAAACATGGTGGGAAAGGTTATTTAGAACTGAACGCTGGTAGGAAGTTTTGTATTTAATAAGGAGGATAGACCAATGGTGAGTTCTGGCTGGTATCAGGGTTTTTGTTTTGTGCCCCTTTTTCTGTCACTCTGACTACTCTGAGAGATCACTTTATCAAAAAAAAACTGTTGTCAATAAGGAAGGAAGCTCAAGCCCCTTATCAATTTTGTTAGTTTTAGTTTATTCTTTTGCTTTTCTTTCTTTCCTAGATTTGTTGTGTTTGTGGAATGTATTTTTGGGGGAATAAAATAAGAAAAATAACAACAACAAAAAAGAAAAGAAAGAGGGAAATTAAAAAAAAAAAGGAGAGAGCACCTCCTACCCGAGAAATATATTTTGTTTCAGTGGAAACCATTAGAACAGTAAAGTGACATTTAGGTTTTTACTTTAGCACCAGCAACACTAACCTGAAGCCGTCGCCAGGTATGTGGAGTTTTGTGCTAAAGCCAGGATGGTGCCTTGTTGCACACCAAACATTCCAGACATTTCCAGGCCTCCCAGCAGTCCCTCCTCTCCTGCCTTTCTCTTCCAGACCCTCACACGTTTGTCACTCCCTCCAGACAACAGCAGCCCAGGTTCGCCCTGCTCGGCGTCCAAAGCCACCCACAGCAGGCTCGGGATGGACACATCAAGTGTGGAGTCCCAGATCTTCTCACCTATGATTAAAGAAAAAAAGATGGCTGAAACACGTTGGCATGTTATTAAGACTGCCAACAGCCAAGAAGATTTTAAAGACTTTATAACTATTACCCTGTTAAGCCTTAGACTCCTTCAACCTTTTTAAAAATAATTATTGTCTGTTTGTTTATCAGATCTATTTTATGTTGTTTTTAAATGCACATTATTTTCATCTTGTGCATATTTATATGTTCTAATTCAATTTAATCATCAAAATGTATGGTTTTGTTTTGTCTATCTTTCTTTCTATCTATTTATCTATTTTTAAAACCTTATAAAACCCAATTTTGACGAACGAAAATTGTCTCTCAGAAACATTTAAAAATTATTTATTTATTATATATTTAAAGTTTATTTTTAAAGCACCCAAAAACAGATGTCTTACAGTACTTCACACTAACAGACCCAAGCAAGACAGAAAATACAGACACAATATGAGTGTAAGAAGTTAAAGTAATACAATTTAAAAAAAGAACGAAAGCTTTTTTCAGCTTGGTAAATTGTTTATGTTGCTGAATAATTATGTGACTGGTACTATACAGAACACGACTGTTTCACAACGAGGTTGTGACACAATTTTATTGAGGGGTCCTCGGCACATCTGTATTGCTTCTGTCAGATTGGTGTCTTCAATCTAGTCAATATGATTTGTTTTTGACATTCCTAACACACCTGAGTCCAGACTGAAGAGTTTGAGTCCTTCACCATGGTAACCCACAGCAGCATAGTCTCCATTAACAGCCACACAGAGAGCAGCAGCCTCAGATGTTACAGACTTCCTTTTCTTCAATGGAGGCTCCTGCTGGCACTAAAAGACCAAATGAGAATATCGATTTGGAGAGAAAATTCTGCGCTATGTAAAAAATAAATAAAGAAATGTGGATCTTTTTTCAACCATGCCAACCTGTTCATTTACACCCAGAATATATGTATATGGCATGAAAGATAGGCAACATGAAGTTAAACAAGTTAATACACAAGATAACTAAGGTACTTACTTCATTGCTTCTTAATGTAGTGACCGATCGTCCTAGTCCTCCTGACCAGAGCTGGAGCTGTTATACAGAAGGACATGGAAAAAGTTCCAAATCATCATTTGTTTGTAGTTTGCTTTTGTTTAAATAGTAACTATGTCAGCCAAATAGTGGAGTAAATCTATTATGACAACCCTGCAGCCTTGGCTCACAGAGTGAAGTTACATTTCTCTGATCAAGGTTGAACATGTACAGGCAATGATGCCTCACCGTGTGATCAGAGCCGGCGCTCAGCAGCATGGCCCCTTCATCCAAGAAGGTGAGGGCCTCCGTGGCTCCGCAGTGAGCCTGGAAACAAGCCACGCAGGTGGAGGTGGGCACCGACCACACCCTGACCTCTCCAGACATGGAGCCGGAGCACAGCATGGAGGAGGAGGGGGAGAAGGAGACACTGCGCACGGAGCGCTGGTGACCACACAGCAACTGAGGGAGCAGACAGAGGAGAAACAGTGGTTGTATTTAACAAAATATATATATATATATTATTTTGTAATGTGGACGAAAATGAATTTCCTAACAGGTTATTTTAATGCCAAAGCCTAGGGAGCTTTATCAGGATGCATGATGTCCTGGATCCATGAAATAACTGGCCTTTAATAATAAAAATCTGCCTGCCTCTATGGGAATTTAACATAGGGGTGTGTGGAGCCCGACCAATAAAGGATTTTTAAGGTCGATACCAATACAAACATTTGGTTATTTAAAAATCTGATATTCCGATATATCAGCCGAGAAATATATATATATATATATATATATATATATATATATATATATATATATATATACACATATATATATAAATTTTGTTTTTAAATCCAAAAATGCGTAACAAAACATAAAACGATTCCCCTAAGATTAGTTATTTGTAGTTATTTATGAGTTCTCACTAAAATAATATGATAATAATTTGTTTTATTGTCACAACAGAACAGAGGAACATCAAAATATATTAAAGTTATGACAAATAAAATGTATAAAAATACAAACATAAGTTATGAAACTTAAAGTCCTTTGAACAAAAACAAAAAAACAAATAAAAAAAATCAGAGTGTTGCCAACAGGGATGTTGTAGAGTGCCCTCGCTTATTATCGACCGTTATAAATGCTAATACCGAGGGAAAATGCCTAATAAGGCATTAAGAATAATTTCAAAAAGATTATTTTTTTATTCTTTTTTTGTACTCCACCGATGTAGCAGCACACTCCTAGAACTTTGTCAGAGACAACGGACAGTTAGAAAAAAAAGTCAAAATGGATGTAAAAGGACCACAGATATCCTTTTTTTAAATTCCTCATGTTCTTCTGCCATGCCAAAACCTGCCGCCTAAATTACCCAAAATGCAACTGGACTTAAGGTAATGTGGGTGTGTTATGTAGTGGGAATTGTTGTGTCTTTGTAAATTATAGTGTGTGGCCTAGACCTACTTTTATCTTTATAAATCCAGAGATAACTTTTGTTATAATTTGACACTATAAATTAAATTGAATTGAAATCCTATAATGTTTATTTATAATCTTTTGTTGCAGTTTCAAAATTATTACATTTCAGTTGATGTAGTGAGCATTAAACTCAGTATGCGACTATCTATATAGCTCACCGTGAGAGTTTTGTTCTGAAGCCAGTTCCACACAATCACGTTCCCATTCCAGCATCCAGCAGCCAGCAGGTGACCCTCGGGGTCAAAGGTCACACAGTTCAAAGGGCTGGAGCTGGGCAGGGCCGCGACCTCATTACCTTTAGTAGAGGACCACACCTGAAATAGCAGAAAAAACACTTACATTAAGAGAGTTATATTTTAATTAACATGCAATTTAGTAAAAGTTGACAGTATAATTTTACAGTAGTAATCTCTGTCTTAGATATTCAGATTAGGGCTACACAATATATATATATATTTTTTATCTTCATCACAATAATAACTGAAGCAATAAACATTGTGAAAAAATGAAACACATCGCAAAAGACACTCAGAGATTGTTTTGTGTTAGTTGAAAGAAAATATAATTCGTTCATTATTTAGTGGTGCCTTTTATATTCAATTCCATGTACAATAAAATAAGGTTTTATTGAGAATAGTGTTTTATTTCCATTTGTTTTAAATTCAACAAGCAATTAGTTTTAGCAGAATACTGAAAGCAGCAGACCTGCAGAATAGTTATTGTTATTGCAATTTTCAACAATGTTATGGCATATCACGTATTTTCCTCATATCGTGGAGCAGATTCCCATTAGCTGCAACAAAGTGGCTTCTAGTCTTCCTGGGGCACACATGAAATAAACAGCTGTCTCAAATCACACAGACTACATGGGAACAAAAAAGGCAGGATAAAGAAGCACTAACACAAAACACAAGCAACTGATATGGCAGCAAAAGTTGAACGTGATTTGTTTGAGACTAACTTTCAGCATGAAGTCCAGAGACACTGTTGCAATGTTCTTCCTGTCTGCAGTGATATCACTGGCTGTTATCATATTAGTGTGGCCCTCAATAAGAGCAGTCCTGCAAGAAGAAGAAATTCAAAACATCAGTAACCTGGGCTGTATTTGAAGAAAAACCCCAGATTCATACAGTCTGAGGTATTTTGGAAATTTTCCTTCAGACTCTCCCCTCACCTGCAGCCATTCCCAATGTCCCAGATCTCTATTTGTCCATCAAAGGAGGTGGTAGCAAGACGTCCATCCTTAAGAAATACACAGCTGGAGATGCCGTCACAGCTGCTCACCAGAGATTTTACTTCCTGTGCACAGCCAGGAGAGAGTTGATATAAGACAGCTTTGTTGCTTTTTTTCCCCAGCGTGGGACAACTGAACAGTAATTCTTTTTAGATTTATAACAAGACACATTTGCAAATAGTGTGTTTACATGCACTACAATCAAATTCTGCAGGAATCAGAAAGAAAGATTGGAAGATTTTATCAGCAAGTTTTCAGAGTATCACTGTGACAACAGCGTGCCATCTGATTACTGAGATGCTGCATTGACACGTCCAACAAGGAAGGTCTGCTTGGTTCTTTTCGTGAACGATTGTAAAGATTTACAAAGAATATGTTTAAGGAATTTCCTCTCTAACTGGGACCGATTGGTGGGATAGCTGTGGGAAAAGTACACACGGTGATACACTGGTAAGAGCAAAAAAGGTTAAACCATATATCCAGATAATTTAAATAGCTCACACTACTTTGCCCCCCTCTCCTTTGTAGAGTGCAAATGTTCCAATTTTGCAGAGCCACCTTCTCTGCGTCAGCAGTTTAGCGCCGCCCAAGATTGTGACTAAGGCTGAAACTAACAATTATTTTTTATGGTCGATTGATCTGGTGATTATATTGTTGATTAATCGATAATTAGTTGTTTGGTCTATAAAATGTCAGAAAATGGTGAAGAATGTGGATCGGTGTTTGCCAAACTTCCAAGGTGACGTCCTCAAATGTCTCGTTTTGTCCACAACTCAAAGATATTCAGTTTACTGTCACAGAGGTGAGAAGAAACTAGAAAATATTCACATTTAACAAGCTGGAATCAAAGATTTTTTTACTTTGTCTTAAACTACTCAGATTATCAAAATAGTTGGCAAATAATTTAAAAGTTGACAACTAATAAATTAATCTTTGCAGCTCAAATTGTGACTGGATTAAAGAAACCCAGAGTGTTTGTTCTCCTAACCCTAACAGAGAGTATCTGTGGTGTAGCCAGACCTTACACTGTGGCAATGGGACACTAACAATTGGTCAAGATCGCTACTCATTGGCCAAATAGAAACTATCAACACAAAGAAAACAGTCAAAGATGTGTGACATGATGAAAAAGTGACGCAAAGAAGAAGACACCAAAGGGAGGCCAAAAAAGTACATTTCTACTCAAAAATGTGTTTGTACCTGTCCGGTCTGAGTGTTGATGAAATGCAGCATTCCCTGTCCAGTGCCGACCACCATCAGCTCTCCATCCGAGCTCACAACCACACAGGTCGGTTCAGAGGAGAAGGTGGACACCAGCTCACTGCCATGAAACACACCAGACTATTAACAAATTCCTAAATTTCAATAATTAAACCATAAACAGGCTAAAAAGACAAAAATATATTCAAGCTTAAGATATGTTACATCTTAATGAAAACAAAAAGAAGCTGATAGCTTAAAATGGAATAAAGTTTTCTAAGTTCATTCTCAACGATAAATATTAGATTTTAGGGACACCTTCAACCCACTTCTTCTAACTAGGCCTGGGCTAAAATAATCGAGAATTTTTTTTATATTCCAACTAAATTGGTATTGTAACTGGAATTTACTTAAAAGCTCCCATGGCATGAAAATTTCACTTTATACATTTTTTTAACATAATATGTTCCCCCAGCCTGCCTATGGCCCCCCCAGTGGCTAGAAATGGTGATAGGTGTTAACCGAGCCCTGGGTATCCTGCACTGCCTTTGACAAAATGAAAGCTCAGATGGGTTGATCTGGAATCTTGCCCCCTATGAGGTCAAAAGGGGCAAGGTTACCTCCCCTTTCTATGGTTTGCCTGCCCAGACTTAGATATGGCACAATCTATGGAAAGCTCATTGTGGGACTGGTTCTAGTGGCTGTAATTCTGCACCAAGGCTGGATTTGGGGAAAGAGACTTCAGATATGGTTTTAGTGGGCCACTAAGGTCTATATAAGAGCAAAAGAGCACCGTGTCATGGGACCTTTAACCTTATTGATATCAAATCAGAAATGTAATCAAATCAGGACCTTATGAATTGGAATCAAATTGATTTGGGAAATCACTGGCGATAGCCAGCCCTACTTCAAACCACCAGACAACCTGCTTACCTGTTCTCCTGAAGACTCTGACTGTCATTGTTTAGCCACTCAACTACTCGGGCACCTTCCTTTCCCATCAGGCCTTGTGCCCAGGTGTGAGCAGAGGTCTCTGGAGGCTCGTTGAGGGCTTGCTGGAGGAAAAGAGGCGGCCAGGAGGAGAGCAGGGGGCCGTGACGCCGCAGGAAACTCCGGCAGTCGTCTAGATGACCCTGGAAGCCAACTGAGAGCACAAAGAGAAACTTGTAGGGAATAAAACACACTTATACTATATGTAAGTTATGTATTGTTTTAAGCACTTACCTGAAGGTGTAGACTTAAGCTCATTATCTACAAGAAAGGCAAAATTTGTCAGGATACAAATGTTAGGATTTTCTGTTTAGCCAACATTTTTCAAGGGGAGGTTTGCAGAGTAAAACAAGCCTTGCAAAAAATTCATTTCATTTCAAATTCATTGAAATGCACACATGAAGGATTAAATGTAGAACGTTCTAAAAAGCAGCCAAACTATCAAAAGGTGTTACCACATTCATCATACAGTTTCGTTATGCATCCTCACCGTACAAGTTGTAAGTCTCCAGGAGGGGGTGCAGGAGGCCATGGCGTACGTTAGCATACAGGAAGTAGTAGCTGGAGAGCAGGGAATGAAGCGCCTCCAGCTGGCCACTTTGAATCTGACCAAAACCAAAAGAAGGCTGTTAAAATCAACCGCAAATGTCATGATGAACGGCTGGAGCAAGTTGCTACCAGTCAGTCTCTCATTTCTGTACAGTCTTCTTCCTTTGACTTTTTTGCCATTTTTTTTGTTTTCTTGCACCCAATCAAATGTTTCTTGGTCACGATTCATCTCATGGCCGGTTGGCTTAGTTCCAGGCTTAAAACTCTTTCTATAGGCATTTAATGAAACATCAATTGAGATATCCCAACACTTCGTCTGAACATCAAAGCAGCTGTGTTGTACTGTGTGTGGTGATGGAAGATGACTAACCAGGCTGGAAGGCAGGTGCAGTACAGAGTTGGCCTCACAGTGAAGGAAGGTATCTGTGCCCTGCGGGTTGGCTAGGGCCCACAGATGAGCTGAGAAAAACAGACAGTAGAGCGATATAAGACTAATTAACTTAAACAGTAAGTAATACTTACTTGTACTACATTAAAACAGACTGTGTGTATTATACCTGCCAGTACGAGGTGAGCTCTGGTTCTGTCACTTTCTGTTGGCATGAGGAAGTCCTCAAAGGCCCTCCGCACCTCCGGGTTGGTTAGAGCCAGCAGGTCGTCAGTGTCGTGGCAATGAGACGGACCAATTAGACTGCAGATAAGATTTAGATCCTTTAGGACTGTTGTCTATAATTGGCCTCAGACCTCAGCATACTGTATCTAAACAGACCAAATGTGTATTCCCTCTAACTAATCTAATAATCTAAAATCACACAGTCAATAAACATCCATGAAATGGTGATCAAGCATTTATGATTAATTGTATCCAATTTAAGTGAAAAGGGCAAAAGGTGTTAAATAAAATAAACTATCATTACTGTAACTTATAGTACAAAAGTAAAGATAAAAAGGGACAGCTACAAAGGTGCAAGAATACTTTGAGTTTTGCACCAGTTTTAACTAACATCGGATTCATACCTTTGTAAGCTCTGCACTATACGGGTGAAAGTTGCCATGGGAATGCGTGTTTTGGGCTTCCTGGACAGTTGCAGTACTTCCTGCCATGTGACCTGCCCGTCCCGTGAGGACAAGTCATTGCATGTGTTCAGAACAGAGTACAAGTCTCTCTCCCTCAGGCCTGTCGATGAAGCCAAAGACAGTTCAGCATATCAACGCTTTGGTTATTATATCCCTTTAAATATTATAGCACTTACAGCAACAGCAAAAAAAAGCGTGGTCATCTTACCAGCGGTGCTGACAGTGAGAGCTGCCAGAGCCCCACGAAGTCCCAGCATTCCTCTGTACTGGGAGCAGACTCTGTCCAGGCTGTACTGCACCAACTGGCTCAGAGACTGAGGCAAGCCCTGAAGGCTCTCCTTCAACTGAGACACAGAGACAAAGTATGTGAAGGTAAAGCAACTCAACTGGTAGTAGGGTGGTTTAACATCTCCACTGATCTTGAATCGGTCAAGATCAGCAACATAAAAAAATGTCTGCCTGTAGGAAGAGACTCCAGTCACAACCAATAACAGTGGATTAAAACTAAATAAATTATGTAACGTGCTATATATTTCAAACATATGCTGTGCATTCATAAATCAATTGATAGCCCTATATGTCATACCTGCGACAAAAATAGCTGTACAGAAGAGTGCATATACACCGTTATATCTCTTTTGTGTTGTATGACTAAGAGTGGTAGGTTAAGGAATGGAATAGGTTTGGGGATTTAAGGTCTCTTGTTATGTTTTGTTTATGTCTTTAAGATGTCTGTTTTATTTTTTGTTTTAATTCGGTATTTTTATATTAAATGTTCTACATACAGATTAATGTAGTGTACTTTTACTTTCCCACAAAAATGAGCACTGATTCAACTTCTGTATGTCACCGAGTGTTCAATAATCTTTATCTCAATCAAAAATACTCTGCCATTAATTTATTTATTTTTTTATTTTTATTTTTCAGTCTGCCAGTGTGTAGCTTGGTCTGCACACCACTTCACATGAAATTTGCTCCCTACGACCCTGGAGGCTTCATTCTGTTGACTAAGGTGATCCTCTGACTTTTCTTCTTCAACTATTAGATGGATTGTTCACATATTTATGGTCTAGAGAGGAAAACGTTGACCACCCCCTGGCCTTTCATTTAGCTCCATCATCAGGTCACCATTTGATTCTGTCCTATACTTTGGTTTATAATCCAATACCTGTTAACCTACTGGCATTCCATCAGCCTCAGCTGCAATTTGTGTGTAGCGCTAATCAGCAAATGTCAACATGCCAACACACCACATCTGCTATTGCATGATCATACTGTCATTATCATTACGAGCATGTTAGCATGCTGATTTGAGCATTTTAGCTCAGTCTCACAGAGCTCCAGGCAAATCTGGTTTTAATATTGACAATAATGCTTTCTGTTATTAGCTTTCTGTACCTGTGTTACATCAGGTTACAAATAAGCATCTACCCTTTACAGTACATAGCATTGCTACTTCCAACACTTGAAATACAACCAGTAAATACCACTGTGGAAGTGTCTAAAAAAATGTATATAATTTATATATATATATATATATATATATATATATATATATATATATATATATATATATATATATATATATATTTAACCTTATCAAAAGAGGCAAAGTTCCTCAGGTCTTCACAGGCTAGGTGCAGGTAGAGAGGACTGGATGCTCCCTTCTTCATTATCAGCACCTGGAGCTGGATGAGCAGACACAGCATAGTTTGAGGGTTAGATTAGCATTAGATTAAAGAGTGCTTTACTGCTAGGGCAGCATATGAGCAATGTTTGGAGATGCACAACTGTCAGAGTTCACAAAATAGTGTGAAACACATGAGAAGTACCTGGTTGTTGAATGCAGAGTCACTGAGTTTCTTCCCAAAAGTGTCCAGGCCCTTCTGAACTATCTCCCTCCGGTCCGGCATGGTAAGCTGTCCCAGTGAAAACAGGACGGTGCTTCTTTTCTTGGCCAGGGTTTGTAACAGCGCTGCTTTGGTTGGGATGCTAACTACCAAACAAACACCCTGATAAGAGAAAAAGAGAATCGGAGTTTTACTGTAGCACACAAACGCGTAAAAAATTAATCAGTGTAGACAATACATTTTGGAACTGCATTCTAACCATGTTCGGTTTTGTTACATTGTCGACGAAATATTAGAATGTCTCTGCTCTGACACTGTACACACGTCAGATTGTTTATGCTGACAAGATTTTAAAAGCATTTCTCGGTAAAAAATGACCTGTAACAAAATTCAGGCCTATCCATGTCAAACAGTAAGAAGACATTTGGTAACACTTTATTTGAAGGTATTTACTTAAGAGTGACATGGCACTGTCATGAAAACATATCCCAGTCATGAAACATGAACCTTAACTTTTTACCCTAACAATAACTTGTCATGACAAAACCGAATGACATTTACTAAAAGAAGTGTTATGTCATAAACGTTTAAGACTTGTTTATAATGTTTTATGACATGTTCATGACATTGTTATGTAGATACCTTGAAGTAAAGCCTAACCAGACATATTCACTGGGACAGTTTCTACCCACAAGCCATCTCTCTGGTGAACAGCTGACTTCTGACCCACAGTGTCAGGTTCAGTTCTGGTCAATAACACTGTAACACTGTCTATACAGCACCTGTATTATTCCACTTATTTAGTATTACTCATCATTCCCACTCTCACATCTCAATTATATATTTTATTATTTATTCATCATTCTCATTTCCTATTTTTCAGAACTGTTCATATGTTCATACTGTTCATACTGTTCATATTGTAATATTATAACATAATACTATTTTATCCCAGTACCCTTGCACTACGCACATTTAAATAATTGTATTGATCTCTTCATTGCACTCATGCCTCTATATTGTTTCTGTTTAGAGTATGTACATATTGTGTATATATTAGTGTGTATATTCCTGTTTTGGTTGATATGTATGTGTAAGCACAGTGTGAGTAACGATGCTCCAAAGACAAAATTCCTCGTATGTGTCCTCATACCTGGCGAATAAAGCTGATTCTGATTCTGATTCTGATTTTCAAACCGCTGTAACATTGATCTTTATTAGTTGAATAAACACATTTGAGTTATGATTTTGCAGATTTAGACGGCTGTGGGTCAGGAGGTAGAGTGGGTCGTCCAATAACCACGAGGTTGACGGTTGGATCCCAGGCTCCTCCTGTCCCCAAATTCAAAGTGTCCCTGAGCAAGACACTGAACCCCAAGTTGCTACAGATGTCAGGCCAGCCTCTTGCATGGCAGCTCCGCCATCTTTGGTGTATGATGTGTGAATGGGCAAATGAGAAGCACATTGTAATGATCTGGATCCATGTATCGATTCAATGATCCCGGATCTAATATTATCGATACATATCGTCAGTAAGATGCCCCTTTATGTTAGATTCCCATTTCTTATTTATTCTAATTAATAAAAAAAACTGTTTGTTTTGAACTGAGGTAAATGCCTGGAGGAGCTCAGCTATAAAACTGACAAATCATAATTAAGTTGGTTTTTTAAAGTTTATATAAATGGTTAAATTGGCAAATTATATTGTCTCATATCGATTGCAGGCCCCTGAATTGAATCAAATCAAAATCATATTGTGACAGACTTTCAGCTATTAGCAAATATCATATCGTCGTCCGCAGAATCAATCCAATATTGTAGTGATAAAAGACGAGAAATCAAATTGATCGTGATTCTCTCTAGAACAATTCAATGCTTTATTCTGATAAGTTAATAGTGGATTATTAAAAGAATGTATATATTTAAAAGTTACTGTCTCCAGACATGTACAAATCAGAAAACAGAGTGACTGAAAGAGGATGGGATAATGGACAACAACTTAGAGTTTAAGCAAGAGTTCAGAAAAACAAAAATGGCCTAAAGGAAAAAATAAATAAGTTTTGTATACAAACATGATCTAATAAGACATTCATAAAATAATTAAGCAAAACATCTACGGTTTCATGTTCTAAAAAGCCAATTCTCCACCTTTAAACATGACAGAGCCTCTCACATGGAAGAGAGAAGGTGACTCAGCATGTTTAAGGCTTAAGCATGAAATGACTACAAAATAAAAACCTCAGTACACAAAACATTTCATTACAACTTGTGTGTGACAAACACTGTATATGTCAAAATCTAACAAACTCAGATTTATATGTATATTGTTTTAAATCACGCATTGTTGCATTGAGATGCATCGAGAATTGGTTTAGAATCGAATCGTTGGCCTTTGAATTGGAATCGAATCATGAGGTGCCCAGAGATCCCCCCCCCCCTCACTATGTACCACCTCACCAGAATAAGTGAACGTTTTCCTTCAGTTTCCTAGCCATGTAACTGACCTGCGGAAGCTGCTGTGGGATCCAATCCGAGCTGAGCTGACCTCTTCCATCTTGGACAAGATCCACCCCATCGACGAGCAGCACTAGAGGTTTAGTCTTCTTTATGTCACTCAAACTGGAGTGAAATTCTGACAGCAAATCTCTGACAAAAAAACAAAAAGCAATAGCTGTTAATGCATAGACAATATGACATACCTGTAAACTAGTTTAAGGACAGTTTTAAATCTTGCTACTTGTTAGAACGGGGAAGAGGTGATTCCTCCTCAGTGTCCTTCATCTTCCTCAACCACTGAACGAGGCATCGAAGTAGGTTTCCCACAGAGCGTGCTGATTGGCTGGCAGCTGTAGAGTAGGAGATGACATCACAGACAAGGTTTTTCCTGGACTTCCCTCCAGCCCTGAGGGTGTCTGCTAGAGCAGCCTGTGTGGAAAGAGATAAATGCAAATTTCCCATGTCGACAATTTACACAAGTTGCCTGTTTATTAGTTAAACTGAGCTAAAACTAATGCAGTCTACTAGAACAGTCCTGCAATGCATCCTACCGTTAAGGTGGGTTTGGGGTTATAACTTTTAGTTTTTTCAAGCAAAAATGCACGAAAGTAACTTGTTAGTTAGTTTTGTTGTTAGTTGAAGCCCTACAGTGGTTCTCATATGTTTACATGCCCATGCTTAAGTCGTCTAAAAAAGAGGAATAAAGAAAATCATGTTTTGGAAATTTTTCTTGAAACCTTAATTAAAAAATGAGGTAAAATCCAACCTTTAAGGACACCAATTTTCTTTGTGAATGAATAATGTATTGTAAATAAATAAATGTTCTTCCTTAAAATACAGAGGGCATAAGTATACATACCCCTATGTTAAATTCCCCTACAGGCAGGCAGTGCATAGTATCCTGGATCCATGAAATAACTGGCCTTTAATAATAAAAATCTGCCTGCCTGCATGGGTTGGATTTTACCTCATTTTTTAATTAAGGCATTAAGATCAATTTCCAAAACATGATTTTTTTTATTCCTCTTTTTAGTCAACTTAAGCATGGGCATGTAAACTAAGTAACACAACTGTATATGAAACCAGGCAGCACTGATGATCGCATATCACATTTAAATCCATACAACCAATATTTACAATTGATTAAGAATAATAATGACTTGGACTATAAGTGATGACTATCGAGCATATCAGTGTTTCTCCTACATGTGGAGTTTCAAGCAAGCTTTCAGCAGTCAGATCTGAGTGTATACATATAACAGGTAAGAATCCCTGATAGAAAAATATGGTAGAATATCATTTCTTTAAGAAATTTACCATGAAGACAGTTTTGCCCTCTCCAGGTCCTCCCTCCACCACCATAATACCCCCTTTGGCCTGGGCCTGCTCCACTATCTCCACAGCCCCAGACAGCTGCTTGGCCCTGCCGAAGAACTGCCTCTGCAACGCCCCCTGGTGCAACTCCTGCTCCATCACATCGGACAAAGCCTCTGCCTCGGCATCCTCCTGTCACACGGAGAGAAATGAGGGGTTTATTTACTTCTACTGAACGGTAATTGTGTTGACAAATGTCCTAGGATACCTCTTTAGTTTAAAATTATATCAATCAGTATTGATTAAACAGTTCTGCCATGTGGACGTGCTGGACCACTTTAGAAAAGATACATTATCCTAGATTAAACTATCCAACAGTATATAAAGCAGTTTTAAATAGATCAAAATAAACCAACTGAAATAAAAGAACTGTGATTTTCCTCAAACTGCTGTCCACCATCCCGTTGAAAACCTCTTCCTCTTTGGCTTGTTAACTTCTGTTCAACTTTCCCTCGTTCATGTGTTGAGCGCCAACTCGAGGAGCCATGAAGTAGCCACCATGGGAGCAGGGAAATCTATCCATAGGGCCTTATTTTATTCATTAAAATATCAATAATTGGCGCCAGTGTATCAATTCTCTCATCGCACAAAAGACAACAATATATTGCCGTATGGAAATTTTGTCCCACCCCCATAAGACATCCTTAATAACAATAATCCAATAACAAAATAATATAACACTGACAGGGGTCATTATGTATATTAAAGCTATAGTGCGTAGTTCCTGTCTCCCCATGAGGAATTCTAAGTAATGACAACAACACTGTTGGCATGTCCACATGCTTCTTTTACAGTGTGGTATCGCTACTTTTACTTAAGTAAATTACTATTAGAATTACTTCTTCCACCCCTGGTTTCACATAGCTTAGTCTGCTTAATGAGGAGTTTGGAAAGTGTAATCGATTGAATGGTCAGAGGGACTAACTTCCACAAACTGCTTTACTACAGCCGCCCACAGGTCTTCCAGCACAGCTTTGCCAAAGTCCTCCAGGTTTTTCAGATAGGGATTCCCCCCCACAACGCCGCCCCACTCACACGAGTAACTGGGACAGAAAAACAGACAAGTAGACTCAGCTTAGGCACTTCAAATTACGATTTAGTGGCTTCATTACAGAAGGCGATTGTCAGTTTGTCAAAGAATATTGTACTTTACCAGTTAATACTAAAAATACAGATTTAACAAATACTACTTTTAAAATAAAAGTCTTAAATGAGAAGTATTCTTAAAGAAGAGTAACTGTTGTTTAACTATTTGTTAATTGTTTTTGGGACAGATGACTCACTTTTCAGTGACTTTGACTCCACTGGCCCTGATGCTATTCTTCAGAGAGGCCATTTTACACTCAGCCTCCTTCGATTCAGCAACAAAGTCAGATTTCCACGCCACAGGAACTAATCTGAGAAACATCGGAGGAAAATTAAATTATAACATAAAATACTTGAATAAATTCACAGCAAACAGTTTAGTATAACAGCCTTGAAACCAACTGAATGGAAACATAGACATCCTATGTCTGTTTTTAAGATGTTTTTTTCATTTTTTATTAAATGACTCAGTTATTCAAACTTAAAAGTTTACATTACCTATACTCAACACCTTTAAAATTCACTTAAAACTGGCTCCTAGAAAACCAAAGATGACCTCACTTTCAATTGTCACATGTCATCACCCATGCACTTTCCCATTTAAATTGAATGCAGAATAGAGGTGAATGAATAATGTCTTTGTCATCATGTATTTTTGTTTTGTTTTGTTTGCTTTGTCAATGTATATGTCACCATTACGTGTACCTTTTAAATTATAGTGAATGAGTGCTGTATGACTGCTGGCTGTCTTTATGTTAGTCCTATGTCACCTGCCTAGGACTACAGATGGAAAGTAGCTATGTTTTACTAATTGGCATATTTACATGTTGTTTTTATACAGCAATGCTCATAAATATGCATGGTCTCATTTCAAATAAACCTAATAAAAAAAATATTGTCCTGATAACTAAGGTCTAGGGGCTACGTAAGTAGCGTAAAAGGGTCAAAACGGTCAATCTACAGTCAAATGCACAACAGGCTACAAGTTACCTGTGGTTGACCTGGCCTTGCGTCACTCAGAAAACAATCGACCAATCAGAAGAGAGGACCATAACTATAAATAAGACCTGCTCTTAGCAGAGCTTCTAAGAGGCAGGAAAAGTTAGACGAATGTGTGAATGTGAGCATGGATTATTATTATACTTGGAGATGTTTGGATCTCTGAAGTAGCCGAGCATTCGCTGTTGTACTGTGTCGGGGTAAAGAGCCTGGAACTGACGAATCTCCATCTCTGTGATGGACAGGCCTGCTGGGGCCGACGCCAGCTGCACAACAACAAATAAATCATGCATTCTGTCATTATTTTAGAGAGAATATCTTAAATAGAAATTCAAATCTAAAAACAGACACTCTCATCCTCTTTTACTTTAAATTATAAAAGGTAATTTGATTATATGAATCATTCATGCAAGACTACCTCTATTTTCTATATTTTCTAATTCTAGCTTATCGCGATATTCAACAATATATCATATTTCCATCATCTCATGCAACCCTTATATTGACACTGATGTTATAATACCAAGTCTTACCCAGCTGTGCTGTGGCAGGTCAGGCAGGACAGGCTTAGGAGGCACCAGGCCGTACCTCTCCCCCAGGATGCCTACCATCATTTGGCTGCGACACACCTCTGACAGGCACAGCTCGGTGGCCCGGCCCGACTCCTCCTCTGTCACGCCCCAACGCAGCTCTACCTCCTGCAGGTATAGGCAGTGCGGCGCAGCACGACGCCGGAGCTCTGGGAACACGCTCCGCACCAAGATGTCGCGCTCGGCATGCATGTCTCTGAAGGTGGAGGAGATAAACACACGAACGCCTCGCCACCTGACAACAGAGACAGTGTTAAACCAGCAGGGGAAAATAAATGTCTCCTGGCCGTCAACGTTAAGATGAAAGCTGTTCAGATTTGCTTCTTTAAGACAAAATAAAAGTTACCTTAAGTTGGGGCTGGCTGGTATTGGAACAACATTATTTGCGGTCTGAGGGCCTTTATGTCCCTCTGGTGGTGGGACGTTGTACAGTTTGTCTAAATGTTCAACATGGTCCAGCAGCCTGGATGATCCTCGTTCTGCCACAAACCTGGTCACAAATAGTTAAAGAAATAGTTAAAGGTCCCATATCATGCTCATTTCCCCGTCCATACTTGTCTTTTGGGTTTCTTCTAGAACATTTTTACAAGCTTTAATGTTTTTTCAAACTGTCTGTCTGGATATAGCTGTATCTCTAGCACTCTGTATGAAACACTAAGTTTTAGTGCCTGTCTCTTTAAGCCCCCTTCATGAAACAGCCCACTCTGCTCTGATTGGTCAGTGTTTCCACATCTTCTCAATCTGCACCGTCACTGCATACGGGGTCACGCCCCTTCCGGTGGACCTCATGGGACCTTAATTCGCTTAAACAGTTTACCATTAAACTGAGACTTTCCGCGGTGGAAAAATTATCTTTTAAATTGACGAACATCATATTTGTAATCCATGCCACAATTCAAATGGGATAAAAAATAATTTGCCTCCCCCCATTCATATTTTTTCCGAATAAAGATCCCTAGGACCAAAAGTAGAAGGGCGTGACTTCGGCTCTCATATATAGTATAGCTGTGACATCACAACCATACAGAAGTCCCGACGGTTCATTTAAAAGGCACAGTTTTTGAATACGGGCTGTGTGCATTTCTCTGGGGATTGAACGTCTTGATACTTTAACAGTATTTATACTGCACCTCAACTTGCTTTCTAATAAAAAAAAGACATGTATATGACACCTTTTACGATCTACTATAAACATCAGCTGCTGGCTCCAGCTTCATATGTAACAGACAGATAAGTATAAGTAATATAAATCCTATTAAGTTCCTATCACAATCAGAAAGCCAACATTTTGCTTTAAAGTGCCATCGGACATTTCTTCCATTTATATAAATCCTCTAATTCTGTTTTTTGGGACAAAAGTGAGCAAACAGACATTTTACCTCAGCATTTGTTCACTGAAGCCGGACAGCTTCACACAGTTCCTTTCAGGGATTACCTCGTCTGGCATACTGCAAGTAGAGGATACATCAAGAAATACGTTCAAGTTAGACACAGGAAAAAACACAAACCAGCAGAAAGCCAAATGGTATTGAATTTCATTTGAGGCTGTTCTGTACATTTTAAGTAACAAATATTAAAAATTACCTGTCTATGCTAACAGAAACAATGCAAGAAAGCAGAGAGGGCATGGTTAATTCATGGTTAATTCATTACCTCTGTAACAAGAAGATCTGAACCACAAGGGCTTTGTTGTTTACGTCCTTCTGGTAGCTGTTGATGGCCCACTCCACTTCATGATTGACACAGTGGTCAGTTAGCATGATGATGTTGTCCACCTGAGATATATAAGCATGTTAGGTCAAAGATAACAAGGACACAGTACTGTCTAAAGCAGCGGCCTTTGATTTTTTATTGTTAAAAATTGTGTGACCTGAAACTCCGACCGGTTATTAGGACTTATAGTTCCAGTCCAAATTAAGCCAGTATTTTATAACTGCATGTTAATAGGCAGATGTGTGCCATCTACAGACAAGAAACGTACTGTAAAAGCTGCTGCAATTGTGACACGAGTGCCCCCTGCAGGCAAATAATATTATAACTCAAGTGTGTCTTTATTTATTTTAATAAAGTTGCTGTTTATTCCTGAGGGAAGAGGGGGTACACCTGAGGGGGATCCTAACCATTTTTTTTTAATTATTAGAAATAACAGCAGAGGGTGGAGTTGGTTAAACTACGTTCTGTCTGAGGTGCTATATTTTGAATTATCATTGAAGTATCATTGAAATAACTTTAAAATCAATTTTTTTTTTTTTTTTACACAGGTGGTAGGAGTATTAACTGTAAAACCTAAAAAACACAGAAAGACTGAAAATAAAATAAAACTGACTTAAACACCTATTGCCTGCAACAGCTAGAACCTTCTGTGGCAACAGGGACAAGTGTAAACTTCTGAACTTCAACTGCCATTTTTTTCCTTAATAGCTTTGTCTTCGTCTGATAAATGTGCATGACTGAGCTGCAGGACAGTCAGGTGCTTCATATCTATTCAAATTGGTTTTAAATTAGATATTTGTACATCCTAGCTGTTAAACTTTCTACACATATTTGTTTGTCCCTTTCAGGCAACGTTCATCATAGAGTCTTTGAGATGTTTAACATTTGTTGTGTTAGCATATATCGTAAGAAATAAGGACAGCATGGTCTTTTTTTATTTAAAAAATAAAACAACTCTATATGTACAAATAAACTAACCTTGTTTTTCTTGGTTAACATTCTTCGGATGGTAAACCGGTCCAGGTTTTCACTTGGCGTCTCTGTTAGTACCTGTGAAAAAAAATGTTTTCATTAACAAAGGCAATTCAGTAGTGTCCATCCTTATCTTGACACTGATGTTTCTAAAGTTAGAGGTTTTCTAAGTTTCTTTCTTTGATATGCGACCCATTAATGTATTTAATTTTGTATTTTTAATCCTAACTGTTATTGAATTCCCTGTTGTAAAGTGTTTTGAGACCATGTCTTATGTTGCTACTGCACTTGAAATAAAATAAATTTGAATATGCTGAAGGCTGAGTCCTTACTACACTGTCCTATCAAATAAAAGGCAAAAGGCCACCCAACAAAATCTTTTAAAAAGTACTTATTTCTGTTTACTCACTCTACATGAAAGTTAAAATTACATGTTTCAAGTTAAAGTCGACCACACAAGAAGGATTCCTCAGAAAAAAGCCCTGACCTGTATTTGCTTCATCACACTCCTGACATTATCCAAAAGAATATCAGACTTCAGCTTGACTTCTTGACTGCAATTCCAATCGTAAATGCAGATCTGACTGTCCTCTGCGCTGCTGCCAATCATCAGAGAGAGCAAAACTGCCACCTCCATTATCTGAGAGAATGTAAAAGGAGAGGAGAGATAAGTAATGAGTTAAAGAAAGTACAGTTGGAACAACACTAATGGGGGTTTTAAGCTGAGTCAAATAAGTCAGTCTTCCTTTGTTGCTAATCAGAAGAAAACTCACAGAAGGAGTCAGCTTGTCCTGCTCTTCCTTCTTCTTCTCCCTCCCGCTCTCTTCTTCTTCTTCCTCTGTCTCCTCATCGTTATTTTGCTCGGGGTCTGGTGGGAGGCAGAAGTCTTGTTTCTGACCCCAGTCGTCCTCAGCGTACATCCTAGCGGGGAGCAGGATAATGGTGCGTCCAGGGAGCGGGGGAACATTGTAACGACAGGAGAGCTGCACCGCCGTCTCCAGAGCTTTGCGGTAGCGGTCCAACAGAGCGACAGTGTACCGCCTCTGACTGGATGCACAGACACAGAAACAGAAACAGCAAGCAAGCAAAGTTTATTCTTAACGCACGTTTAACAGACACCATTTACAAAGCACTTCACAATCAAAGAAATAGCATCTAATACGTGGTAGTCATGTAGTGTAGGCCTAAATAAAGCAAAGACAAAACACCAAATAAAATACTGAAGGAGACGCACATTTAACATATGTACCACCCAAAGGCCTAACTGAACAGATGGGTTTTTAGCTGCTTTTTAAAAGAGCTCACAGAGTCTAACAACCTTAGGCGTACTTTTCTTTTCAAATGGTCAAATTGTTCCTTTAGCTGTTCTAACCATACAAATTTTGCACCTGAGCAAAAAAATAATGCTTGGCTGCATCTTTGGTGTGCAGCAGTTTTGCTGCGATGTTTTTTCACCTATATTTGTGATTATTTTTGGGCATTTTTAGGCCTTTATTTGACAGAACATCTGAAGACATGACAGGGGAGAGAGAGGGGGGGAATGACGTGCATCAAATGGCCGCAGTCGAACCCTGGCCCGCTGCATCGAGGAGTAAACCTCTATCTATGGGCGCCTGCTCTACCAACTGAGCTATCCGGGCGCCCCATCTTTCACTACTTGTTTGAGTTTCTATAGGTGCTGCTCTTTGCCTTGCCTTTTTAAAGTCACAGCAGCCATCACTGGTCGAGGTGACTAACCAATTGTTTTGCTGTTTATTTTAAACTGCTTTCACTTCTCTCACTTCCTGTGCACCGGAATAAATATATATATATATATATATACATATATATATTTTATTTTTATTTTTTCTCAGTGTTGCATCAGCTACAGACAACAAAAATAAAATTAAGTGTACATTTAAAATGCAATAGATTGGGACAGAAACAGAGAAAATAGCTGGAACTGAAAAAAACATGTTTATACTTGGCCTTTAGTAGCTGGTCCTTCTTGGCTCGGTAGAGTCGATAGATAAATGGTACTCCAAGCGTCACCCTCAGCCGGCTCCTCGGAGTCGTGTTCCAATCCAGACACTTGAAGCGCTTACTTTTGGGAATCTTATTCAGGATGCCCTTCAGGATCTCTTTAACAGGGGGGACAGCTTTCTCTGATGCTGAGGCTAAAAGAGGAGGAACAGCATGTGTTCTTTGTTGCAGTACGTCAGAGGTACACTTGATAAAGTGGCCTTCACGTGATCCATGGTAAAACTGCTCTGCGCAGGCCGTTCCTATGGGTAGAGCCGCGTTGTCGCTGACCTTTCAATTCCAGATCAGATACCGACGCTGCGCTTTGGCTCTCTGCTCTGCGCCCTAGCTCGCCGTTTTACCACGGATCATGTTTAGGCGGCATAATGCCAATATCTTAGTTTGTCAAAATTCATCTTGGTTAATATTGGGTTGTGGTTTTATGTTTGAAGCTGGCCAATCATTTGGCATTATTCAGATTTTTTCATATTCTCAATAAATCCAATGAAAGGACCAAAACCAACAAGGTGTTAGTCCGTCTCTCACTAATTTCACCTACCCTGACTGGGGCACTCCAGTTCAAGCCATTTTATTTCATATTAATGTATAAATTAATGTATGATGTTAATGTATGCACCAACCACCGAGGCATATTCCTTGGCAATAAATCCTTTTCTGATTCTGATTTTGATTGGTTCCTACTGAAGATGTAAATCTTCAGTGGATCTTCTTTCAATCTTCAATCTTCTTCTTTTTTTTTTAAAACAGCTTACAGCTCAGTGATTTCTTTATCTTAGTCTGATAGCAACCTTAACATTTTTGAGTTTTGGATTTTAGGAAACAAGACATTTGAGGACGTCACCTTGTGCTGTAGGATTTTGTGTTGGACATTTCACTGCTAAATTAATCAAGTAAATACTCTGCAGATTAAATTGATAATAATAATAATAATAATTAGTTGCAGCTCTTTTCTTTACATAAAATGTGTTGACAATAAGAACAATATAAAATATCACCTGCTTTACTCTTTTAAGACCACAGCAACAGAAAACATACTTCTGTTACAATAACATGCAGTTCTATTCACATTCACAGTTTTTAAATTATATATACAGTATATATACGGTATATCTTACCCAAAGTGTTGAGTTCCATGATGACTTTGTAGGCAGCGAGAAATCTGATGGGAAACTGACGGCTCTGAATAACTGCTTTCTGTAAACAAATCAACCACACATAGTTACAAAGATATCTTTAATTACAAAAGAAACACAACAACAAACTGATGAACACAAATATGACTCTTTTCTCTAACCAAAGCCCAGTTTACTAACTTTGTTATAATCGTTACAATGAGGATGCAGTACATGCACCCTGCTGGATCTCACCTTGTTGGTCAGTCTGCTGAGGATCTTCTTGTGATGAGCCTCACTGATGCCTTTAGTGATCATGTTCCTCAGGTTCCTCAGCATGGCCATGAATGGAAGAGACTTATTATCTGCACGGTAGAGACATTATTCATCAGTTTGTGTCACCGTGGATAGTGGGGGTGTACGATTCAGTATCAATGTTGGATTAAAAAACGATTCTCGGTTCAAAAAATAATTCACAGTATGTAAATGTAGTTACTTTTCCCATGTATGTATGTAGTATGTATAGCATAGTATATATATATATTATTCAGGTGGATTTGTTGGTTATTTGTTATTTTATCAGCCTGTGATAATGTATGTGCATGTTGTGTGTGATGTCTGTAATCCCCTTGTTTCCCCTTGGGGAAAGCATCTATCTATCTATCTATCTATCTATCTATCTATCTATCTATCTATCATATCTATCTATCTATCTATCTATCTATCTATCTATCTATCTATCTATCTATCATGTGATTTTTTTTAAAATATTAATCGCTTATTGGAATTCTCCGAATCAATTTTGAATTGGTTGAGCTCAAATCGCAATTTGAATGTGAATTGATTTTTTTTTACACCACTAATGGATAGGACTGGGTACTGAATTAAATACTTTTTAGGCCTCAAGTTGGCTAACCCTAAATATTGAGTATCGAATGCCAAATTTCAATACCTAGGGAGCAAATCTCATCAGAGTCAGTGAGCCAATAGGTTTGCAGCATGCTTTTACCAAGCTCTAATTATGCTGGTGATTGCCTGTCAGCAATACACATCGTAAGGATGCGCACAGGGACGGGGCTTACAAAGCAGGAGCTCACGAATGGATAAAAAGATTTGTGCCGTAATGTGTAATGTTGTCATATCTTTTTGTTTAAATGGTATAAAATTAGTATCTGTACCAAAAATTTCAGAATGATACCCAGCCCTAATCTTGGATGTGTGTTTGTATGTTTTTAAATGTATACATCCTTAGACTTATGTCCCATGTAAAGTGTGTTGAACCGGATTTGAATAAACATATTTAATAGTTGTGTGCTAAAAAAATGCTGGATTGAATCTTTGGATCAGATTGGAAATAGCCAGTCAGTAAAGTTCTGACTGACAGAACTTTTTCCTATGACAGAACTCTTTCCTATAGTGATGCACTTGGAACTGGTGATACAGTAATTACACTCATCTGGACAGCAACTGATAACAAGGTGGGGCTTTACTACTTTACTTTTAACAAATGTGAGGAACTGGAAAAAAAGAGTGTTAAATTTCCCTGGATTAATGGAACAGCTTGACATTTTGGAAACAATTGTCTATCTGTCTATGTATGTGTGTGTGTGTGTGTGGTGTGTGTGTGTGTGGTGTGTGTGTGTGTGTGTGTGTGTGTGTGTGTGTGTGTGTGTGTGTCTCTTGCTGTTTGTGTCTCTGTGTTTGTCTCTGTCTGTGTGGGTGTCTGTGTGTGTGTTTCTGTGTGTGTGTGGTGTGTGTGTGTTGTGTGTGTGTGTGTGTGTGTGTCTCTTTTGCTGTTTGTGTCTCTGTGTTTGTCTCTGTCTGTCTGTCTGTGTGTGTGTGTGTGTGTGTGTGTGTGTTTGTCTCTGTCTGTCTGTCTGTCTGTCTGTCTGTGTGTGTGTGTGTGTGTGTGTCTGTGTGTCTGTGTGTCTGTGTGTCTGTGAGTGTGTGATAGACCTATGAGCTTCTCCCAGGTGGAGGCCTTGTTGCCCTCCCGACTGAGCAGCCGTTCCCACGTCTCTGGCTCTTTGAGCTTCATTCTCTTCCCGGCTCTCTCCCTGTCCCATGCACCCTTTATTCCACTGTGGGTGAACGTCTTCAGATCAGCAGGATACCTGCGATCAACACAACAACACAACAACAATCACATATTTAAAATAGAAGCAGGACATGCCGAGTGGTACGACACTCGGTTACCCACCTCAAGGAAAATATGTCTTGATAGGAGATGTTACAAATATTTAAATTATTGTGCCACGTATAACTAATTTATAATGCATTATAAACAATTTATTACAAGTTGATGCACTGATTATAGATGATAAATGTGGAGAGTGGAGTTTAAGTAAACTGGAGTCCTGGAATAAACTGACAGAGAGCAGGTGAATGCTTGTCATGGGCTCTGGGAAAAATACTTTATCATAACTAAGTTCAACCAACTGATAAAGTGTGATGAGTCCAATGCACTGTCGGAGCCTCTGCGGGAGTCAGCAGGGTGTGAATGTGATTGTGTGGCTTACTTTTTCCCCAGAATTGCCATAACGTGTTCAGCCGGTTCTTTAATGTGTAGCCTCTTGATCATCTTCTTAATAGTGAATTCACTCTGCTTTTTATCTACCACCGCCTTGCTGCCGTCTCCCTGCATCTGTGCACATACACAGACACACATACACCAGTGTTACACATGAGACCAGGTTTCTTCAAAAACACCAAGAAGATGGGTCTTGATGTTTAGAATAATTCTCTTTTATTAAAATCACAATTTCTGTTAAAAAGATCCCATTTATGCTAATTTCCTGTTTTTTGTTTGTATTTTGGGTTTCAACTAGATTTTTTTTTTACTTTCTTTAAAGCTTCAGTAGGTAACTTTTGTAAAAATGTATTTTTTACATATTTGTTAAAACTGTCACTATGTCCTGACAGTAGAATAAGAGACAGATAATCTGTGAAAAAATCAAGCTCCTGTGTCTCCTCTCTGTGCTCCTGCTGCCACTTGCAGAAAAACACCGCTCCCGGTCAGAAACAGCCAATCAGAGTCAAGAGGACTGTCTTAGCAGTGTCAATCACTCGTGTACGCGCTGCTCATACCCCTCCCCCGCACAGCGCGTAACAGCTCAAGATTGCTAGTGCACTGCAGCTGTGCTAATCGCGGAGAAACAACTTTTCAGGAAAACTGCCAATTTCTCGAGTGACACTGCTCAGAAAACAAAGACGGGAAAACAGAAGAAGACCGATGATGAAAAGCGAAATAAAAAGACAGAATTAAACCGAGCCCGAAATAAAACGAGGGTCAACATCGAAGCGGCTTTTCAGAGGTGGAGGGAGCTACGCCTACTGGAAGGATTCAACACGGATTCTGAGCTAGCGTTAGCCACATTTCTGCTCGACATGTAAGTATCCCTGCTTGATTTGTTTAATTTTTAAAGAACAAGCGTACACAACTAAGATATTGATGGTTACAGTACACTGGTGATAGCGCAAATCTCATTTAACTCTGTAGCTTGTTGCTAAATCTTACAGTTAGCTTGTAGCACGGCAGGACTGTTGTAGCAGGTGAAGATTAACTTTACTTGCTAACTCCTTCACCCTCAGTATAAGTAATATTGTTTCGATGCCTACATTTAGTAAGCCAAAAGGTGTTTTTGTTGATCACAATAACTGTAGCTATGGTTAAACTACTTTTATTGTGCGCTGTCCCTGTCAACGTTTGGCAAGGCAGACTTCTACTTTTGATTATTTTTTTACATACACGTTTTCTTCCCCCTGAGGATGTAATTTGTAAATCAAATGTCTGACACACATTCTTTGTGCTCCTTCAACAGGTCAGACATGGCCCAGACTCAGAGGCACGTGAAGGAATCGTCTTTCAGTCCAAATCAAAATGTTCAGGATTTCCTTGTGCAGTAGTACTTTGCAAAAAAAGCTGATTTATTTTACCCATATGCAAAATAAAACCTAAGATATATTTCTAATATGTTGTTATTCCTTGGCTTATTGAGCTTCCTCACTGATTCATCATTCCTACTGAAAGTTTACTGTTTTAAATTGATCCAAAAGGTAATTCAGTAATGTATTGTGTAACGTGCTACTTTTGTTCACACAAAGTGTGAGCGATTACATAAAAAATAATTTTAAACCCTTTATTGAAAAAATTTACAACACTTTTAATACAAATATTTTAAATAAGCAATTTTTTTACATAAGCTATACCCTCCTCAGAATAAATCCCCTCTACTGTCCATGAGGATGTGGAAAGCATCGGTGGCCCTGCTTACTAGCCTGCGCGTTCACGGCAAGCTCCGCTGTGGGGGAGGAGCTGTGGAGGGGGGGGGGCTGTAGAGCAGCAGAGAGCAAGGGGGAGGGACCTGTAAGGTGTGCTTGTTCAAATTTTTTGGCTAAGTCCACGTTTTCTCAGAACTCCCTACTGCAGCTTTAATGTTTAAAAAACAGTATTTTACCCATACTGTCTGTCTGACTGTGCCTGTATTCCCCCTCTGTCTAAAATGCTCCATTTTACCGCCTGTCTCTTTAATACCCCTCCTTAAAAAGCCCAGTCTGCTCTGATTGGTCAGCGTTTCCAGGTATTCTGAATCGGTGCACTCAGAGTATCTGCACTGTCATTGCAGCCGGGGAATTGCTGAAACGATACTGTAGCAGCATTCTCTACCTATATATAGTATATCTGTGTCTTCACCACTGCACAGGAGTCTTAACGGCTTGTTTAAAGGCACAGTTTCTGAATTTGGGCTATGTGCATTTCTTTGTGGATTGAGCGTCTTAATTATTATTTATACAGCACTTCAACCTCCTTTATATTAAATAAAGATAAGAACATCTCACTATTTACAATATGGCACCTTTTACAATCTGAACTAATCCCATATCTGCATACACAATAGAGATGGATCCAACTAAATGTGCCTACCCCTTGCTAATCCCCATTTTTAACATTACTATGGGTGGCACTAAAAAAAACATTCAAAAACATTATTTAGTGACAGAATAGTACTGCACATTGACTTACAAACTTCTTCAGAACAGATTCATCTGATCTGAGCAGGTTCGCCCACTGTTTCAGCTGCTGAGCATTTGGTTTCTGGAAATCAAATATAGTGTACATAATGAAGACAGTATATTTTAGGCACAGATGCACAAATGATCTGTCTGTTTATTACTGTAACAACAGAGTAAAATTTGAGACCAAAATGTATGCTTCTGTACCTTGGCTTTGCGCTTGTTGCGGCTGTGTTTACAGCGGTGTTTGCGTGTGTTGTATTTGGCCAGCTGATACTCGTTGAACTGCTTGAACTTGTCAGCCATTGCCTTCTTCAGGCACATTGGCAGGGAGCGACTGAAGCACTGGAAACAAGACAAAAATGATGTGAAAACTGGAAAGAACTAACAGAACTGACGCATTCAGATTCCATCACTGGCTAAGACTTACTGTACTAAAGATTCTGACTACTTCTAGCCAATCGGAGGGCAGCTGTACAGCAGCACAGAAGTATCTGCGCACATGTGGCTTGGTGGAAGGCTGATTGGCAGCCAGAGCCAATAGGAAGTTGGCTGTGATCCGGATGTTCAACTCCTGTCGAGTGTAAACTGCCACCTGAATTGTAAAAGAAAGAACAAGCTCACTGTGCATAAATTGATTGAAATTTTTATTAACTTTTTTCTATCATGATCATGATGATCCACTGGCTCAATTAGATGGAAACACATCTCTTAGTTCAAATAAAAGTTCAGGAGCTACAATCAAGTTTGGCATACAAGTAAAAAATGGCTTCAGATAGATATCCCCACACGCACATTAACAGAAACCTGCATACACACCTTAAGAAGAAACTGTGGGTCACAGACAGAAATGTCCTTCGCCAGGTTTATGATCTTAGTCCAAACACTGTTATCTAAGTCCCAGTTCTCCTGGCCTGGAGCTGTGTTCTTATTGACCAGGGAGCAACACACCAAGTTCAGCAGGAGGTACTGAGGCACAGAAAGTATGTATTCACAACTCAGAGTTATAGTCACTTTAATCAACACATAAAACAAGCACACAGGAACATCTTTTGGGAGCACTGATAGAGAGAAATGCAAAGACAGCACCCAACAGAGACCATTTCTGTGACATGCATACACAAGGGGGTGCTCAATTAAAGAAAAAAAAACCTTATCACGGATATTTTGGTCAATAATGAAATCACGTTTATTCAACACAACACGATCACTCATTGTCTTTTGGAACGATTCTGCTACTGAACTTAAAAAACTGTGAAACAGTTTCAACAGTGAAAACACCAAGGATCTGTGAATTTCCTCTAATACTGTTCCTTGTTTTCCTTCATTCAGAACAAAAGACAAACTAAGAGTTCAATTGCAAAACGTAATGTGCAAAATATTCGTTTTAGTCGATTACTCCAATTTGCGATCATTAGGAGCTGAAATTGTAATCCCGATCAACATTCGGATTAATTGCACAGCACTAATACACACAGAATGCAGTGTAAAATATTTTCTCTGACCTTTTTATCTTTTAGCTCTTCTTCGATGTTTTCATTTCCTCTTTCAAGCTCAGCGAATTCCTCCTGTCTGATGACCATAGTTTGCTTGAGTTCTTGGCTGCCCGAGTCGGTTTCCAGGACAGGTAATTCCATGGTTGCCCGAGCATCCTTCTTGCCTTCCAGCAAAACATCCTCTTCTTCAGGATACTGCTGATGCAGAAGAAGTTAAAACAAGAATATACAAATTAAGTAATAAGAGATTCATTAAATATAAAGACAAATGGTCAAAAAAGCCTGTCATGTACCACACTTGTTTCTTCCAAACAGGACTGCATCATTTCAGATGTTTCCTCCCTGCCTTCATCTCCTCCATCCTCTCTCTGCTGTTCTCCACCCAGAGCATGATGAAGGAATGAAGGAGGATGAGCAAAGGGACTGAGCCGTGCACTGCTGGCCAGGGATGTGTGGAGCAGAGAGGCATTTGAGGCAGTTGTAGAGGAGGTGAGGGAAAAAGAGAGATCAGGGGAATGTCTGCTTAGGAGCTTGTTCTCGGTGCTGAGAAGAGAAGATGTGAGGGAAGGGGACAAGGAAGAGGTGGAGAGAAGGGAGGATGAAGTGGAAGACAGACTGGAGGGCTGGAGAGAGGGGCAAGAAGGCTGTGCTGCAAAGAGTGGGGAGCAGCGCTGGGGCATCAGTGTGGAGGTCTGAGCCAAGAATTTATTCTCCAGACTCAGAGGAGCATAGTTGGAGGATAGACTTCTCCCACATATGGCCTGATGCTGCTCTCCTTGGGCAACATTTGCAGTGTGTAAAGTCAACGCCCTCATGCCTGCAGACAAACACATCAATCAGAGGGTCAAAGGCACAAACACAAAAGCTTCATAATCCTGCAGGGCAGGTATTGAGACAAGCAATTCAGCAGCATTCCTTCAACTGTTTAAACAGTGTGCATTATGGGTGTGTTGGTGGGTTGCTCAAAGCATCATTAAAGAGGGCAAAGTCTAAAAAGGTTATCAGCATAAGCACTGACAGACTTTTCACAGAGTTTCACCAGGAGCACCTTAATGCATGGATAATAGGCAAAAATCAGCCAAACACAATGCCAATAAGTAATATCATAAACAGCAGTAAAATTCAGTTAGGTTCTGATCAAAGGCAGGCAATGCAATACCTTACTGCAGACCAGAAGCTCAGCTCTAGACCACATTCAACCTCTTTCCCTGACAGAACATATTTAAATAAATTAATAATCATTTTCAAGTTGTCCCAGGTTTTTGGTGTATCTTTTCTTCAAGTTAGAAAAGTAGTATTTGACAGCCATTCAATCAAAAATGTCTCGTATAAATAACTAAACTGTGTAGTAAAGTCTGGCATTTAACAATCAGAAAGAAAATCATATCACCACTACATTATCAGGACCAGCCACTGGATTTAACTGCTATATGTTAACTAAACTGAGACATTATCCATTTGTCAAGATGTTTTCTAGTGAACTTTGTTACTATTTTTATTGACTCAATTGTATATAACTAGCTAGGTGGGGTGATAAGCCACGAATAGCCATATAATATTATATGCAGAAAACTCACCGGAAAAAACAATTTGATGTACACGTGCTGCGCGGATTCTGAACAAACGTGTCCTCTTGTGTTGAATTTTACCATTCGATGTAATGTAGTGTTGGCATCTATTTCCATAGACAGTTGAAGTCTATCTATGAGCTATACGTCAAAGGCTTGGGTAACTTTAACGCGTAGTTCCGGGTTTATCAGAACAGCTGCCTGGCTACAGGCTACCGGGCATAGGCTGCCGGGTTCTCGACTGTCTTGAGAGCGCTGATTGGTCAGAATTATTGTGTACTTTTTTACCGTAATGGCACATATTTGGGTGCCTACTCTCAAATCACAGAACACTAAGTCAAATAAAAGCGGAACTGCTTTACATACAGTATATATTAAAAATACAACAATTACTATTACTGGTACATATGATTTTATGTTTATATTAAAAACTGCTCAGGTAAAAATAACCCCAGCATCCCCCAGCCTTTAGCAGATGGTATACTAACTTGGGTCAGAAAGGGTATTAGGTCAGTTGGCGACCTTTATACCAATAATGTCTTTGCCAGCTTCGATCAATTATCTGAATTATTTGACTTGCATAGGCACAATCTTTTCAAATATTTGCAGATCAGACATTGGATTAAGAGCCAAACAGTAGAAAAATTTCCAAATAAACCAGAGGAAACTCTGCTTGAATCATGTTTATTGGATCCCAAACGTACTACTACAAAAGGACTTACTTCATCTGTTTACAAAATTGTTCTTGACTATTCACCAGCTTATGACAAGCACTCAAAACAATCTAAATGGGAGTTGGACTTAAAGTGCAACTATGATGACAAAAGCTGGAACAGATTACTAAATTCTTCTCAAACCATATTAACATCAACAAAACATAGACAAATTCAATTTAATATTCTTCACCGCATATATTATACCCCATATAGGCTGAATAAGCTAAATGCTAGTATCTCTGACAAATGCCAGAGGTGTAGGATGTCTGTAGGGGATCTTCTTCATATGCTTTGGAATTGTGTACATTTGCAAATCTACTGGAATAATGTAATTCAGGCAACTTCATCAGTTTGTGGGCTACCTTTAGAACCTGACCCTAGGATATGGATACTTGGAGATGTTTTGTCTTTGAAATTAAATTCCTGTAAGAAATACTTTATTTTAATAGCATCATCTGCAGCAAAAAAGTGTATACTTAAAAATTGGAAATCTATGGAGCCTCCAAACCAAAAACACTGGATCAACGAACTGTTGTCGTACTGCACGCCTGAAAAGATTCTCCATTCAATACGGGGGACATTGGCTAAGTACGACCAGATATGGACTCCCTTCCTGGACATTCTTACCAGCCTAGACCTGAGAGACTGATCTGGAGTGATCTATACTGTCTTGTTCAATTCCTCTAATATTTCTGTTGTATCCTTTACTCCTTTATCTGACCTTTTAAGAATATGGATAGTGCTAAATATAATGTTATTAAGTGTGTTGCTACGCATAGAGAGAGTGGGTGGGGTGGTGTATTCTCTTCTTTTTATTTTTTATTTTTTATTTTTTTTCTTTCTTCTTTCTTTTTTGGGTGGGGGGGAGGGAGTTGAAAGGGAAAAAAAGGGGGAAAAAAAGAAGAATATTGTATCCTTGATGTAGATTCTGTATGGACACACATTCTGAATAAATATATATATCCAAAAAAAACAACTGCTCCGGTGACATGGTGACGCTACCGTAACAGTTTGTGAACGGCTCAAAAGAGGAAGCGAAACCGCTCTATTTCCGCTGCAGCAGTGTGAACGGGCACGTCAAAAAAGAAAGGAAAATGTGGACAGTTTGGACAAACTGAGGCGAGAGAAGGAACATCTAAGAACATATACCACCTTTATTGAACTCGGTTGCCAAGAAGTTGTTATTATTTAAAGTTAGCAGACAAACATTTGACAGTTTAAGGGTCGTTTCGAGGTTAACTTGCCCCCCTTGTTCTGTTCGCTCAGAGGAAGCAGCTCGGCTAGCCAGCTGAATTAGCTAGCTCGCTCGCTAGAGATGGGGACGAGAGCAAGTCGCCTGCAGGAAGACCCGGTTCCCCCTGCTTTCGGAAAAGATGGCACAAAGCGGGATTCCTATAGGCGAACCCGCTGTACCAGGCCCACCAGTCTTATGGTCGACTTCTCGGGGAGCTTCGATGACACGGAGGCCAACCGAAGCCGATCAGAGGAGGGCAGTGACTCGGACCTGGGGCAGCATGGGGCGAGCGCCGACGGCAGCCCCGCTGACCACCACAGCACCCCGTCTAGTATTAGCCAAGCGTCTCCTGCGGACGACAACAACAGCGAGGGGAAACCCGAGGACGACGGTAATATAAGCCCGGAGCGTCCCGTGGTAGTGGAACACCAGTCCGGAGAGGAGACAGGCCGCACGCCCCACCGCACTTTTTCCGAGCGGCTGCCCGGGAATAGGCACTCTTCCGCCCGCAGCGTGGGCGCAAGATCCGCCCGGGTTCGAGGCACACACCAGCGGCCGGTTTCAGAGGCTTGGATCGGCCTTTACCGTGTTAACAACCGTCATGGGAGTAAGTTAACATGTTGACACAGGGCAGTAGTATTTTATATACATGTATTTTTTATTGTTATTTGTGGCGCATAAATAAAGCATGCCCTTATAAGTGTCTGTAGGTAATGTTTTGTGATTTACCTTGTTTTTAGATGTCAAAACGGCTTAAAGGCATGTATTACATGGAATTTATGGATGATGTTGGAGCTTGGTAATATCATCTTAAATGTATTACTCAATGACTTCAACATTAAAAATGGGACGAAATTTGGGGATTAACTGTTGAATCGTCCAAATGACAGCTGATAGTTAACTGAAGAAGATCTGTGGGTGACGGGTATAGAGAAAATAATGGTTATCTGGATATGATAGTTAAGTACGGGTTAGAGGTATTCATTGTAAACTTTACTTGGTCATACTAGTCTAATAAAGTCAGAGATACTCACTCCAGAACAGCCTTTAAGGCCAATAACATCTAAGACAGTTTTAATAGTACATAAACTCAAAGACATTCAGTCTCCTATAACTATTAATTTTGCTTTAAAATGTCTCCCAGAGCCTAAATACCCAGTCAATAAATTTAAAATGGATTATTTGGGAAATTAACATTCCTGAAGAGATAATCTCTTTTCCCGTGCTTGCATACTGGCGAAAATCGTCAGAGACCCTATTGTACGAAGCAGAGCTGTGGCGTAAACCTGGAAGTGGCGACATACATGCCCTTTCATATCCCAAGGCCTGTTGACAGTGGTTGTCAGTCGCAAATCATGCGACATGCAAGTTGAAAACTTAAAGTAACCAACTACCTTGTTGTTAAAGTGCAGTAAAAATGGGAACTTGAGTTTGCAGAGGAAGTGAACATGCATACTTGGTCTGTATTAGATTAGACAAGATGGTGGTGGTGCATGACATTGAGAGCCAAAACACAACATTGTGGTGGGTTTTCCCAGGCCAGCCCTCTGGCAAGTGTTGTTAATGGGTCACAACTTCAAATGCCCGCTCACTGCTGGCAACAACCGCTCATACAAGAAGAAGGGAAATGTAGGGCAGCAAGGCACACTGTCTGTCCTTTCCACTCATGGCTCTTGTGCTGGTTTTACCTTCAGCCCTAGTCACTGTTTTGCAGTGCATGCAGTCAAATAAAGTCCCAAACTATTTTGGGTCAGTTGTACTCCAGGTCAAGTCATTTACACTATCTCTGGGATGATTGGGTTTCAGCCTGCTCTGTGGTTCACCAAGTCAGCCCGTGTAATCTAGTCGTCCAAACATGATGGGCACATCATCTATTATTTATGTCCCGCTGTGACACACAATGTGTTAATCTCAGCTATTTTGTGTCTTTGTTCTGTGCAGATATCCGCTGTCCTTTCTGCTCCAAGCCCTTCCCCGGGGGTCGGATCGAGGATCACCTGTTGAGCTGCCTCACGTCTCCTCCCCTACCATACAATAGTAAGTATCATATCACAGAAATGGCCTAACGCCTGTGCTTTTAAAGTCTAGAAATACTTTGTGTGTGTGTGTGTGTGTGTGTGTAGCGGATGTGCTCAGTAAAGACAGCGGCGAGTGCTCCATCTGTTTGGAGGATCTGGTACAGGGAGAGACCATCGCCAGGCTGGCTTGCCTCTGCGTCTACCATAAGAGGTAACAAAGTTCAGTTGATGTATTTGCATTACAATAAAATACAGGCAGATACAAATGCAAAGGGGAGCTTAAAAAATGCAAAATAGTGCTGTGGAGATTTAAGAACATGCGTTGTGCATTTGGCAGGAAAAATGGGTTTGTCTATTTCCTGATCTGAAAAAAGATTTTCAAAAATATGGAAACAAAGGTTGTTCTGCACTAGTGCATATATCACTGCTCATTTCTGATAACTAGAGTCCTTTTCCATGAAATGATGTTCTAAACAGCCACTGCTGAGTTAAGAATCATTATTTTGAACATTAAAGATAAACTGAACTTGAATTTGAATAATGGTGATATAACGGATGTATTTTATTTCTTCTCATTGGTACAATTATTAAAATGGATGAATTTGTTAAAAGGGATAAAATGGTAAGTTGAAAGTGTCCCTGGGACCTGCTACCAGGTACTTTTTTTAGTACTACCTCAGTCGAGGTTCCAAGCGAGCTGAGGCGATACCAAAAGGTGACGGATCACTGTGTTTTTAGCAAACAAGAGTGCGGAGTGTGTGTCCAGAACACACGGGACATTTAAAAAAAAAAATCTAGCCAGACACCGACAGATTATCTACTCTCTGCACTATTCTCACTTATTAACTGTTCAATATTTTTTTTTGGAAAACTTTATGTTGTTTCCAATATCGCACACTGTTACTTTAAAAAAACAAGACAATATATCGAAGAAAACTTTTTATTTAGCTTTTCAAGTAGCGCATCAAACCCTCCCGTACCTCCCTGCCAAGAAGTTGGGGGGGGGGGGGGGGGGTCATACTGTATTGACCCTGGCTGCAGTAATGAACTGTAAAGGGCTAAGGCAGCTGGGGTTACGACACATTTCCATAGGCTATGGATAATAATGCGTTTACTAGCCGCTAACTAAACCACAGAATCCACCGTCCCTCTCTACTCACCCTGAAGCTAGCTGATGTTCACCGTCTCAGGGCACGTTGTTGATGCAGAAACAGCTGCTAGTTCCATAGTAAAAATCTGCCAACTCTGCACCTGCCTAAAGTAAAGTAAACCGCAAAACTCGTGAATCCTCCGTGCATCTATGGTCAAACTGGGGTAACTCTCCTATGTGCAGCTAACAAGCGATCCCGTTGGATAAATTCGTCCAATTACATTTTATCATTTATATGCCTCTATTTTCTTAAACAAACAGGACCTTAACCATGGTTTTATAGTTTCTCTAAATGCACACATTATATAAGCAGCATAAGTGCTTGGATAAAATAAATGAGAGTGCATGACAGTAGGCTGCGCCCACACATACACACGCACACATGCGCACGCACACACACACACACACAAAAAACTTTTAAAAAAGCTATATTGATTTGTATAATTTTTTATTGTAATTTATTTTTAATTATTATAACAAACAAGTTATAAACATTTATTCTTTCAGTTCATCTTTAAGGAAGTGGATAGCCCAAGTGCAGTGTTAGAGCCAAAATTTGTTCACTTTATGTAACAAAAGAAAAGATTAACAGCTTGTATTTCTTTCCTCAAGTAAACAATGTGAATATTTGCCAATTGAACTTTCACAACTGTAAAAATAACTGCACCATCTTTACACTTAAATTAGATGTCACAGATATACCGCAGTTTCATAAGTGCTTTAAAACTTTTGAGTTAAAAAAAAATAATAATCATGAAGTTGTGTAAGGTTTGCATGTTTCAGCCCATTTAGTAAAATTTCCATTTTCAAGGCATTATGTAATGTTCAACACTTTCAAGGTGTTTTCCAACTTTTAAGGAGTCATTGGTTTCCCATAATTTCAGAGATCGGACTTGCTGAGACTTGAAATTTACGAAGAATAGATAATCAGTCATAGTGACGATCCTGTCTGGTATTTTCTTCCCATCATGTACACTCCACTGACACAATAAAAGTAGACATGAGAAAGTTGAAACCTAAAAAAACTTTTATCTCAGATAAAGCACACACATGTCTATCTTTTGTCTTGGTTATAGTGCACATAAGCTTTTGGTTTGGTGCCACAGTTTGTAGGTGTGGCTGCTTAGCTGTGTAAATTACATTCTGATCACCCAGTAGAGCAACTAAGACTTGCCTGGAGTTTTAGAATCTAAAAGATGACAGTGTTGAAAATGATCATGCAGTATATGTTCTACACTTCACACAAAAAGCGTTAGTTTTAATAACCAAATTCATATATTATTGTAGGGCTACAACAAGCCCATTTTTGACTTTTTTTCTTAATTAGTTTATTAATCATTTGGTCTATTAAAAAGTAGAGAAAATAGGGCATCACAATTTAAAGCTTGACATGTCTTCAAATTGTTATTGTTCAACTAAAAGTCCAAAACCCAAACATACTCTTTTAACTATCACACAAGAGAAAGAAAATGCCAAAAATTGTCACTATTGAGAAGTGGGAACTATTAATGTTTGGCATTTTTTGCTTGAAAAATTACTTCAACAATCAATGGGATAATTGAATTAAATTTCATGTATAGTATCAAGTCATAACAAGAGTTATCTCAAGACACTTTACAGATGGAGTAGGTCTAGACTACACACCATAATTTACAGAGACCAAAAAAATATATATTAACCCTCATGTTGTCCTCGGGTCAAATTAGACCCCTCAAAGTCATAAATTTGGGATTCTTTTAACCACATTGCTTCAAAATAACATGGATGGTTCCATGAGATGCTCTTCACAAAGGAAATTAAGGATCAGGTCTCCATTTTTAAAGAATTAAGGGTGTTCAATTGTATATCTATGATTATCCATTACCTTCATTACTCTAATCTTAACCATTAGTCAAAATCGTTCTTAATTTCTGCTTTTTTCTTACACTAAAATAAAATAACAGTTGATATGAATCAGGTTTATTGACCATGAATTCCAAAAAATAAGTGTGAAACTAGTGCACATAAATAATTGAGAATATACTGGTGTAATTGGAAAAAAGTGCCCAAAACGTTGAAATAAGCGTCAAAAACATAAAAATAAAAAATAAAAAAAGAAGAAGCATGCATTACGTGGGGGAAAAAAGCAACATAAATGTAAAAAATGTTGAAAAGAGTGCTAATTTTGACCCTGGAGGACAACACAAGGGTTAAAGTAGTTGCAGACTATTTACTCTGCTGATCAACCACTTAGGCAAGGCAAGGCAGCTTTATTTGTATAGCACATTTCAGCAACAGGGCAATTCAAAGTGCTTTACACAAAATCAGTTAAACAGATAAAACACAAGTACAAACAGTTAAAAATCATAAGCATTAAAAACTAATAAAACACATGAATAGACAGTTAAAAACAAATAGAAACATTAGGACACATAAAACACAAGAATAAAAGTTACAGTGCAGCATAAGAAAGAAATGAGCATTAATTTAAAGAAAGGCAGCATCATAAAGAAAGGTATTCAGCCTTGATTTAAAAGAACTGAGAGTAGCAGCGGATCTGCAGGTTTCTGGGAGTTTATTCCAGATATGAGGATTATAGAAACTGAAAGCTGCTTCACCCTGTTTAGTTATGACTCTGGGGACAGAAAGTAGACCTGTCCCAGATGACCTGAGAGGTCTGGGTGGTTCATAGTGTAGTAGCAGATCAGAAATGTATTTTGGACCTAAACCGTTAAGGGATTTATAAACTAGCAAGAGTACTTTGAAATCAATTCTTTGAGACACAGGAAGCCATTGTAAAGACTTCAGAACTGGAGTGATGTGATCCAGTCTCTTGGTCTTAGTGAGGACAGCAGCAGCGTTCTGAATCAGCTGTAGCTGTCTGATTGATTTTTTTTTTTAGGGAGACCTGTAAAGACCCCGTTACAGTAGTCAAGTCTACTGAAGATGAAAGCATGGACCAGTTTTTCCAAGTCCTGTTGACACATAAGTCCTTTAACCCTTGATATATTCTTAAGGTGATAGTAGGCTGACTTTGTAATTGTCTTAATGTGGCTGTTAAAGTTCAGGTCTGAGTCCATGACTACACCAAGATTTCTGGCTTTGTCTGTTGTTTTTGAAATTGTTGTTTGAAGCTGAGCGCAGACTTTTAATCTTTCCTCTTTTGCTCCAAAAACAACCACCTCAGTTTTTCCTTCATTTAATTTCAGAAAGTTCTGGCACATCCAGTCGTTAATTTGTTCGATGCACTTAGTCAGTTTTTGTATTGGACTATAGTCCCCTGGCAATAAGGTTATGTAAATTTGTGTGTCGTCCGCATAACTATGGTAACTTATTTTCTTGTTTTCCATAATCTGGGCTAGTGGAAGCATGTAGATGTTAAACAGAAGAGGCCCCAGAATGGAGCCCTGCGGAACTCCGCACGTCATATTTGTACGCTTAGATGCATAATTACCTATTGACACAAAGTAATCCCTATTCTTTAGGTAGGATTCAAACCCGTTTAATACTATGCCAGAAAGGCCAATGCAGTTTTCCAATCGGTCTAGTAATATGTCGTGGTCGACCGTGTCAAATGCAGCACTGAGATCAAGTAATACTAAGATTGAAATTTTGCCATTATCTGTGTTAAGGTGGATGTCATTAAAGACTTTGACAAGAGCCGTTTCAGTGCTGTGGTGTGGTCGGAAACCCAACTGAAAGGTATCAAAACTGTTGCTTAGTGACAAGAAATGGTTGAGTTGTTGAAAGACTACTTTTTCAATGATTTTACTTAAAAACGGAAGGTTTGATATTGGCCTATAGTTGCTCATTAGTGACTTGTCTAGGTTGTTCTTTTTTAAGAGTGGCTTGATTACTGCAGTTTTCAGGGCCTGTGGAAAGATACCTGAAAGAAGAGATGTGTTCACAATCTGTAGAAGATCAGAAGTCAAACAATTGGAAACATTTTTGAAAAGTCCCGTTGGTAGAATATCAAGGCAACAGGACGAGGTTTTCAGATGTTGTATAATGTCCTCTAGGTTTGTATGGTTGACTTAAGTGTAGACTAATGGTTTCAGCTCTATATAAGTGAGCAAAATAGAGTGAGTACTAGCCCAACAAACTAGTTGCATCTTATCTCTGGTCCTGTTGCATTACAGTGCCAGAGAGCCCGTTTTTAGAACGGTCATCACGTTTAGTTTGGTTTCACACCGTGAGTGGATTAAGCCTCAGGAGACGCCACATTCAAAACCCCACCATAGAGGTTCTGGCACATCAACATGACGTAACCAAACTGAATGTCTTCCTCCGTGCAGCTGCATTGATTGCTGGTCCAAGGTGAAACCCTGCTGCCCTGAACATCCCTTCGATTGACTCGCGGGTTACATCAATCTGCACAGTGACCAACCCGACTCAGGTATATATGTGTAAGACTCACTAAATGACCAGAATATGTAATTAGCAAGTGTTTCAACACAAGTGCCAATACCAATCTGAATGTTTGGTATTGTTACCAAATGCTCCTTTTTAGATGGCTGACTTTGGGCAAACACAACCATTTTTATTTAATGTAAAAAAAAAAAACAAGTAGCTCAAGTTCTAAAATGTAAAATGTCAGACCACAAAGAACACCTCCTTGATATGGTCATATTTGGATGGATATCATGAACTATGTGGTCAGAGAATAAAGCCCAGTTCAGACCAAAGATATGCCACGGCCACGAGACAAGCTGACACTTGCTGCTACATACAATGCGCCAGTCTGCACCGTTCTGAAAGCCGCCAGTTTACGCCAATGCCACTAGACATCTCCATAGCAAAGACTCACTGTACTTTTGTTCTAGCTTCTGACTTTTCAGGCTTTTTTTGCAGCTGGATATATAATTTATATCATCTAATAGGGTTGTTGTGGCGATTGTGATGGTTGACCGGCATCACGATGGAAAGCCACCATCGTCATGCCACGCCCCCCCACCCTGTCAGACACAAGCTTATCCTAGTGGACGGGAAATTGACAACTGCGTCGGTCTTAAACTAGCAAAGACCATAGACAGTGAAAGAAATGGACCAGTAGATCCCGTTTTTCTGGACGGAGACCAGTGAAGACTATTAGAAGCACTTTTCCGGTGAGTGCTGAGCGTTACTGGACAGCCTCCAACTGAGCTTGACGACGTAGTTGTGACTTGAGCAATCTGTCTGAAAGCATAGCTCCTATGGCGCCATTTTGACGCTAATTAGTGTTCCATTGACTGCCATTAATTTTGGCGCCACTTTGGCAGTGAATAACTTTACATCAGAAGCGTTTAAAGACGCCATTTGTCCGTTGTTTATTTCTAAAGAAACACGACAATGTATAAAAGGCTCCATTATCTTGTAGCTCACGTTATGGCTCCGTAGCAGATGTTTTTGTAAAAATAGGATGTGTCATAACCACGCGACTTGCTGTCGCATCGTTGTCTGTCGCTGTTTAGGTTTAATTACTAATGTTAACTAATATTTTAGTTAGCAATATTTAGCCTGTGCCTATGTTATCTCCTAACATATACTTACACTCTCTGTCTCTGCTGATTGGGAATTATTGAGATTTCTCTTGGAACAGCTACCAGAAGACTTACAACTTTCAGACAGGTTGCTCACGTCACATCCACGTCTTCAAGCTCAGTTGGAGGCTGCCCAGTAACGCTCAGCACTCACCGGAAAAGTGCTTTTAATATCCTTCACTGGTGTCCGTCCAGAGCAGCAGGATCTGTTGGTCCATTTCTTTAACGGTCTATGGTAAAAACCAGTTTTTGCCGACTTAAGCAGCTGAGACGCAGCAACACCATCAACCAGCTTGAGTCGGGCTGAAACTGCTATGTTCTAAAACGGTTTTGTTTCGTTGCAAATCTTTACTCTTTACTGGGCTTAAGTTAGCAAGAGTGCAAACGTCAGTTCTCAGTATTTGGTACATTCCAGTCTGTGATAAAAAGAAGTATTGAAGCTCAAAGCCCAGCCCAAGTATTGTATATCTAATGTAAATAAATCCTTCAGATGTGAACTGCACTGAGTCGAGATGCCGTTTAAGGACAGTATTTTAATAAATATAAGAAGCAGTTGTTAAGGCCTTGAATCCATAGCAACAGGCATCACACATTCCCCCAAGGAATTTCACATTGACACCAAAGTAGGGTGCAAAACACTTACCTTGACTATTTTTATATTTAAGTAAGACAGCAAGTTAGGAACATGCACCAACAACACCAAGACAGATTCCTTGTATGTAAAAAAAAAAAACGTACTTGGGAATAAAGCCCTTTCTGATTCTGATTCATATGAAACATAGTGTGATGATCATATTGTATTATCTTTTTACAAATGATCTGCTATCATATATCGTATATATCAGGCCACTAAATGCAACATTGAAGTTTTTGATGTGTTTTGAACAGACAACATAATTGAACATCACTATGTGGTTTTGCATGCAGTTGCCATATCATTTGATAAATTTATAAAAAATAATTTGAATGTGATATTGAGTTCAACCATGTTATCCAGCTCTGTTGCAGACTATGTTTAAATACAGTCATTACAATATGCGTTCTTTCATCTAATGGTCACTCTCTTTTCCCGCCCTTACAGGAGACTACACTGAATCCTAATAAAATCCCAATAAAAATGTGTCATTGAACAAATAAAAGCACACAGTCTATCTCCGACACAAATCTATATTTGAGTGGAGAACAGACGATCCTAAGAAGAAGCTCCTGTTAGCGACAACCAGCGTTCTCCAATTGGATCGGTCCATTTGAACTTGGTCTAGGCCTTTTCAAGCCAAACTTCAACAGTAGTAACAGTCACTCTGTCTCCGTCTAATCTCTGATTGGAACACAAGTCGGGGAAGTTCCATTTCCATGTTAAGGACTTGGCTTGAAGCCGCAGAACATACAGTATATATATATGTATATATATATATATATATATATATTATATAAGTCCAATAAGCAGTATCATCCCAGAACAATGGAACTCTCCCCAGAAAGATCTTGAATCTGGGGAGGAACACAAAAAAAGTTAACTGTGACTCTGGATCCTCTACTGTGTATTTTTTTTCTTTCCCACCAAACGGGATTGGTCATTTTATCAAGTATTTTGCAGAAAGAGTATTGTTCCATGTCCTACATTGGATGAATGTTTTCGTTCCTCGGCTAACCCCAAATGAACCAACCTCACACCGGAAGCGTGAACCATAACCACATAAACGTTGCTTTAGTTTGAACCGGCTGAAGGTTGAGGGCTTGTTTTGCTGAACAGGGGCTGCCGTTACTAGGTGTTTTCTTTTTTTACTATTACCTGTAAACATTTCAGGGAAAGTTTGGGGGCTATTTTTTTTGTATTTCTTTTTTTTTTGTAGGTCAGGTTTTTTGTAGGTGGTTAGTTAGCGCTGAGTTTAACATGCTGCTACTTGCTGAGTGTTTAGGAAGATTGTAGGTATTTCATAGGGCCATGGTAGCGCTGGTGTTGCCACCAATTTGAGCACTTTTGTCCTTCAAGGCTGACTTATTTTTTATCTTTTTCACATGAGGTTGTGTGTGTGTGTGTGTGTTTGTTTGTTCGTGTTCAGGAAAGTGTGTGTGCCCAGAAGTCTGCTTGGTAAAGCGGGTTAGCTTTTTTAATGCTAGTTGTTCATGCTGGCAAACATCCTGTTGCACATGGCATTGGTACGCAACATGGCATTCTGTCCCACTAACTCCCTCCTCCCTCCTCATTCTCAAACTCTCTCTGGGGTGTAGTCCGGATTTTTTTTGGACTAGACCCCAAGCGACAGTTTCGCCATCTGGTTACATTAATGCCAGATCGAGGAGGGATAAAGGGATGGAATGAGGGATGGATTTTTGGGGGCATGTTTACACAAAGTGGCATCTGCCTTTCTCCAACACTGGAGGCTATGGACAGCTGACGGTTAATTATTACATAACTAGCCCCCACCCCTTTCCCTTGCTTTATTTTTTAGATATCTCATCACATTATGATCATAACTATTTCTAAATGGGTTAAACGACTTCCCTTTTTTGCCATTTTGTGTGTGTTGATTGCCTTTGCCTGGTGAAGGGTTTTTCGTGTGCAAGCATGTATTTGAAGTGTTTTTTTGGGCTGAACTGAGGTGGAAGCCCAACAGTTAAGCTGCTCAACAGATGCTGTCTGATACAGGTTGTACACAGGCCAGGGGAAAGAACAAAAACATGAATTGATTGCTTTCGCTGCCTGTTCCATGTGTTTAAATTTCTGTGCTCACAAGTGGTATGGATCCGTTTGGTGGTTAGCCCAGTGCACAGGTCTCCTACTGGCTAGTTTGTTCACCCCAACCTGTCTTCCTTTTTTATTCTTCTTATTTTTCCTGGTCCCTGATGTTCTGCAGTCTGAGGTGCTACGACTTGTCCGGCCACTAGAGGGCAGCCCTGTGCATGTTTCTTATTTTTTGTATATCGGAGAATAAAAAAATAACGCCAAAAGTCCGTCTGTGCATTTGGGGGCATTGTGTGAGAGAGTGCAGAAGACGAGGTGCATTGATCATTAGATGTTACATTTGTTGTGGTGATAAGTTATGATGTTGTATACTTTGGTCGGGAGAAATGGGGGTGTTTGTCTGTGTGTGTGTGTTTGGGGGGGAAGGGTGTGGTGGTGGTGGTGGTTTGGTTGTCGATAAAGATAATAGACAATCTAAAAACCCCACGTTACTCTTTTGCTTTCTTACCCCCCCCTCTAAGCTGGTGTGGTGCAATACCTCAATCTTTACCAATGCTTACTAAACACTCTGTGTTAAATAGCTCTTCTCCAACCAAGGACACTTTTTTGTATAAATGTCCCTAAATCCTTGGTCTGGGATTAAAGGGCACTGATCCGCCGTCTGCCCTGTGCTTGAGGTCAGTGTATTAGATGAGAATCTGCAGCCCCAAGAAATGGACAATCTGCCTTTACTCTGGTATAAAAAAACAAAAACAAATTGAATTTTATTTATTAAATTGTAAATAAGTAATGCAATTTAAGAAAATGGCTTGGTCTTTGTCTGTTCATTATACTGTTTCTAAGCTCCAATCTTTTGTATGTCCCAGAAATTGTTTTTATATGTATTTTTTACAATAAATATGTGTGAGATATGTGTGACCGTCTGTTTTGTGTTTTTGAGTGTCAATGATGTGTTGTGGCTGTTCGTCCTGTTCAGAAACGGGACACACTGTCCCGAAGAATTGAATTGCTATATATGATGAGAATTTAAATTACTAATCTAATCTTTTAAACCAACTACTTTTAAAAGAGCAGCACTCCTCAAATCTTTTAAAGTAAACTAAAGATACAGTTACAATTTTGCAAATATGGGCTTTAATTATGTTTGAGCTGCAGCTAATGATTTTCATTATTGATAAATCTGCAGATTATTTAACAAATTGTTTTGTCAAATGTCAGAAATCTGAAAGACTCACACATTTACCCAGAGGTCAAAGGTGGCATTTTAACATTGCTTGTTCTGGCCAACAGTCCAAAACCCACATATTTAGTTCACAGTGAGATCTGTCAGAAAAAAGGAAGAAATTGTTACATATGCGGAGCTGAATCTGGTAAGTGACACAAACAATTGATTATAAATATAGTCGTATATACATTTTCAGTCAATCGATAAATCAACTAAAAGGTTGAATGAAAAACATTGAAAAACAAGGTGTTCAAAAGGTTAAAAACACCAAGTTTAAAGGCTTGTGTCCATTGTGGTCCTTTGGGAGGGAAAGTGAATAACACCAAATGGACTAAAACATTGAGGACAATGTGGGTCAACTAATCGAAACAAACAAGTAAAACAGATCAAAACCACAATCAAAAACAAGGGCTAAATACCAGACACACAAACAGACCGTACAATATTGCTAGCACTTCAAGGATCTTTTGATTTAATGTATGGTTTTCATGACCATTTTTTTTAGAAGACTTAAAATGAAAGTAGGAGGTGTTCAACAGTTTAAGGTTGGAAGGTAAGCCATTCCACTCGACAGCTGCCGAGTATAGGAACTAGTACTTCCCCATGCAGTTCTTAAAATGGCAGGGCCTGTAATCTGTGGAACTCCCCCTAGTGGAATAGCTGTGTGTATCACTAATTTTAGAAAAATAATTACATAAATACTTGGGTGCCAGGTTATTTCTATCTTATAAACTAATTACAGTTAAAGTTGGAAAACTATCTCCTCTGCTCTGAGCCACCCAAGACTGGAGAAATGGTCAGGAAGACGATGAGTTATAGGATCACTCTGATCAGTTTATTTTGACAGATTTGTAGCTTGTCTTTGAGGTCTTTAGTAGTGCCTGTGTACCAAGGTGTCCAGGCATGGACGGCCAGGATTTTCAAGGTGTTAGTATCTAAGAGGCTGGATATTCTTGCCAGGAACTTTTTACCTTTGAGATCATTTTTTGGGCCCTAAACTCCCCTAATAGTTTTTTGTCCAGTATACAGCCCAAGTAAGTGATTGCTTCTTTGGCCGTAATTTCAACATACCCTAAACCCCATTGACTTTTTCAGTTTAACTCTGGACCCAAAAAGAATCAACTCTATTTTGCCAAGACGGAGAGACAGCTTGTTGTCTGTTAACCAAGCACTGAGGTCAAGGAGCTCTAAACTAAGCAACCTTTCCACCTCTGATTTCTCTTCATGAGAGACTAGAATGGCTGAATAATATGCAAATAAGAACAAATTACAATAAATGGCTGACAGCATGTCAATAACATATAACAAAAAAAGAGATGACCTAAAATACTCCCCTGGGGATCTCCACAAGATAATTTAAGGACAAGGTCCCTTTAACATCTACTACCTGTTCTCTGCCAACCAGGTATGACCTCACCCACTGAAGAGATGTACGAGAAAAACCCAGAGCTTTGAGTTTCTTCAAAAAGATATCATACTGAACCGTATCAAAGGCCTTTTGAAGGTCTATTAACACCATGTCACAAAAGTTCCTCTTGTCTAACTCTTTCCAAATAGAGTCTGAACAATAAAACAAACAAGTATCAATGGAATGGGCTTTTCTAAAGCCTGACTGGAAGTCAAATAAAAGGTTCTGCTCTGCTAAATAACTGTCTATTTGTTCATAAATCTATCCTATTGAACACAGGATAGATACAGGACGAAAATTTCCAGGAATAGATTTGGGCCCCATTTTATATAAAGATATCACTCTTGCCACCTTAAATTTATTTGAAAAATTATTTTTTTCAATGGATAAATAATAAGGTAAGGTTATGACAGGAGTGATTATTTCAGCAGCATTCCTTTAGAAATCTGGGAGGGGAGTTGTCAGAACCACTAGCCTGAGTTTGTGTAATACCAGGCCCTCTGTTACTTGTTTGAAATAAAAAGTATTTGTCTGGACTCTGTTTCCTTCATAAAACTCATGCACCGTCTGTGGATCACTAAAAACAGCAGAAGTAGATGGAAGTAGATTACTTGCAATTGTTGTGAAGAAAGTATTAAAAGTATCTGCCACCAATTTGATTTTGTCAATATGGACCCATTAATATCTGGGCCTATTTTACCAAGTTTTTGCTTAGGGTTCTCTTTCGTACCCAGTTTCTTGCCCACAGTTTCTTGGGATCCTTTTTATGCTCCTCAATTTTAAACATAAAAATATCCTTTTTCGCCTCATCCACCATTTGCTGCACCTTATTTCTAAGTATGTTATATTCTTTAAAAAGAACAGGTAGTTTGGTTCTTTTTAACTCACTTAAAATTTTATTCCTTAAGTAAATGGTGTCCAAGATATCACTATTTATCCAAAGAGGATGCCTATTCTCCTGGACATCCTCCCAGTAACCCTCTGTGTCCCTGTGGCTGAAGGAACTTGTTTTCTTTCTAAAATTAGAGAAGGTGAAATGCACTACATTACTAATAACTTTTTCAAATGCTGGAAATCTTTTATTACTTATTTCAATGAGCTACAAACACTTTCCAAATTAGGGTGTGCATTCACCCACAACCACTTTTTACTCCATTCTTTTTTTATTTTTTATTTTATTTTAAATGTTCACTTAATTTGGTTTCTTAATAAATGTTTGTTTTTGTGTTTATGTGTGTGCGACTTGTAAGACCTATCTTGGGGGGGGGTGATATGGGATTGGGGATGGCATGGGCTTGGGAAAAGGAATCGCTATTTTATCCTTATTTATGTTGTATTACTATTGTACAACGTTTGAAACTATTGTCCTGACTTCATATAATAATAATAATAATAAAAACTTGAAGAAGATATGGTCAATAGCAGTTTGGCCATATTCTGGTTGGGACACTAATTACTTGGGTTAGACCATGCATCTTCAAGAAATCACAAAAGCCATTGTACAGTGCACCTTCTGTATTAAAAACATCAATATTATTATCTGCCATTAAGATGACTTCCTGGTTTAAAAAATCAGGACAACCTGCACGAATGCATTTCAAGGTTTGGATGAAGTCATTCTGATTTGGAGGTCTGTTAGCAACACCAAACAATGTGGGTTTGCTTTTCGGAAGTAAAATATCAATCCACATAGCTTCAAGGTTGACATTGTCCAGGTCCTGTCTTAAATTACAATCCATATTCAACCTCACAAATATGTATATCCTTCCCCCTCGTCTGTTCCGGTTTTTGCAAACGATGGAGTCAGTGATATGAGAATCTAACCATGTCTCTGAAAAACATAGTATTCTTGCCTTGATTTCCCCGGCCAGCTCACGTTACTCTGTGATCTTTGGCAGCAAGCTGCGAATGTTTAAATGAAAACAGAGCAAACCCTTCAATGTAAAAAAACGGATATGTGCTCCTCAGTGAAGTCCAAGGTGTTACTTCTCACTGTAGTGGCCTTGGGCAGCGGTTTAGTAGTCACTACTGGTGTCTCCAGCAACACACAGTGCTTGCAGCCTCCTCGCCTCCCCCGGGTAGCAGCCCCGTCAGTGACTGACTAATGGCTCCGTTGACCTCAGCAGAACACTGCGGCCTCCTTCTCGTCCGCCTCTGCACCCGGTCTCCAGTGACTCTTGAGTTTACAGCCGCGTTCGCACCAAGCTGCTCCCGCTGTGTCTGCCGCAGCTGCCACTGTCCGCGAGCCTCATCGCAAACCACGTTGGACGGTACAACATCCAGTAGACCGAGGTTTGTTGTCTTTGTGGGATGACTTTGTGGGGGTCTTTGCTAGGTTCAGCTCTAAATTCTAAGTTTTTCTAAGTATGTACCAAAGTTGCCTGTTTGATTTTAAATTACTTAACTTACTACTTGATTTATTAACTTTATTATCTTACTATTTGATCTATTGTGCCTTTAATACACATCGATATCATTAGAAAATATTCACATCTAACGAGCTGGCTGAGGAGAAGTTTGACTGTTTTTACATAAAAAAATAAACAGAATTATGGAGAATAAATCCAAGAAACGTTCAAGCGTCTAAGCGTTGTGGTTACCGAGGCAACATTATGGTTGCATCTACATCACTAGCCAAATTGGCCGAGATGAGGTGGCTAACCGTATCACATGCTGGCGCTAGCATGTTAGCTCGTTCCCAATGGCAAAACATTGCTACAATACACACTAGTTCACCATAATCTACAAAAGAACTACTTCCATGTCCCTGTTCTGCAGGGATTCCACAAGTGTCCCTCGTTTAGAAGAAGTCTCCCAGCTAATCCTGCCTTGCACTGACCAAAGTTGGAAAAACAGTAGCTAGCTGATGTTATCATCACCTAGCTACTGCGCATGTGTGACTCCCAACAAAGATAGTATAGAGGTGAGATGTCTCACGCTGTAGCTAAAACAAGTGAGATGTCTCACTCTGTAGCTAAAACAGAGACCTAAACACACAGGGTCAAAAGAGGATCTGCAGCAAAGTGCAGTAGAACAAAAATATGGTGTTTTTTGAAAATGAAACCATGGAAACCTATTCTGCTACAACCTCAAAATACAATTATGTACCTAAAAATTAGCATCAAATGGGCACTTTAATACATTTTTAACTTTTAGAATATGAACGTGTATGTAGTTGACAAAATAAAATCTGAACACAAAGTCCACTCAGTGGCTGTTCTGGAACTTTCAATGGTATTACATGATCTTCCTCTGCCTTGTTCTCTGCTGTTTCCAAGATTTAAAAAACTTTATGTTTAAATAATTTTTTTTTTTTTAAATTGCATTTTGAACATCTACCTTCATGTTAAAGTACAAGCTTTACTCCTAAATAACTAATCTAATTAAATTACATCATGCAGTATTGACACAAACAATACATACCTTTTGGCATGATCAAAGAGGTTACAATGAAATGTCATCTTGTATGAGCCTGATACTGTAATCTGACTGAATCGCCATTTAGTTCACTTTCAGTTTGAATTTATTTAAAGAAATCTGAGATGTGGGGCATTGAGTCAGAGGACTGGGAACAAGCTACACACTTATTACTGCAATTGCAATTTCTGCCTGGCAACAGCTGACACAAAACTTTGTCAGGTCAAGTATTCTCAGACAAAAATCGGATAATAGTGTGTCCTAAATTGTTCAATCTTTAATTTTGTACTGAGCTTGCAAACAGTGACAATCACAGGGTAAACTGTGAAAGTTGCAGTATAATATTTTATATGTATACTATGCTTTCATTGTAATCAAGTCTGGAAAATAACATATAGTTGTGGTCCCTGCTGTATTACTGACATGTTGACCCCGGGAAGTCCCCAGACCCTACTTTGATGACCTCTGATGAAGTATGAAGAAACGGTGGTGTTTCATATTTCCGCACTGAGTCCTTGCAGACAGGGAATGTTTTTTGTTTCACATTGCCAGGAAGTGAAACTCTACACCAGATTGGTGGAACAAATGACACCCAAATCACCACACAAGGTATTTTTGTTTTGTATCGTCACCATCTCAAACAGCACTGAGTGGTGTCAGAGACAACTATAATCCGGCAGCAAAGGTAAGAAGAACATTCACTTTATTCTCTATTCTTTTGTCTCAAAGCAATACCTACTGTTGCTTTACTGGTACTTTCAACAAGAATTCAAACATTATTTGGTTAAGAATAATCTTTTAAAAGGGTCTATACTCAAAGCACAAAACATATATTTTGCCAGTTACTCCTTAAGATACATGGTACTTGCGCGGTCAGTGATAACTTTTATCATCTACTGCACTGTTCAAACGCTGCACTGTTCACTGCACTGCTCACCATTGCATACAGTCTACCATAGTATCTTTCCTTATCATGGTCATTGCATCTCTATGAGTGATTTTTATTTTTACTCTTAAGTATGTGTGATATGTGTGTATATGTGTTAATTGTGTTATGGTTGTCTTGCTACTGGATGCCTAAAATTTCCTTCGGGATAAATAAAGTATCTATTTATCTATCTATCTATCTATCTATCTAGCTATCTATCCATCCATCCATCTATCTATCTATCTATCTATCTTAAAAACACCTGCCTAAAAAACCCCAAACAAAACACTCAATTGCTAGATTCTGCTGAGGTACATCCTATTTGTTTTGTGTGATTTGGGTGAATGAGAAAGGAGAAAAGAAAGCAGATGCAGCAGGTATTACTGCAACAATGGCTCTTTAAAACAAATTTCATTTAATTTTACTTTGAGTTAATTCAGTTTTAGATTGTCAATTCAATGATTACTTTTGATACTACATTTAAAGTACATTTTAATTCGGAATACATCTGTACTTTAATTTATGTAACATTTTGAATTTAGATAATAAGTAACTTTTCCGCATTAAAATGTCTGCAGTGAATCTATTGTCTTGTTACTATAACTTGCTACCCTATGTAAGAACTGTTGGAGAATCAAAAACCCCGGTGTTTTGGTAAAACCATAGTTTATATCATGACACATGACACACAACACTTGTTTTTCCCCCACAATGTTTGCTGAGTGTAAAATCTGTGTCCCCACAGCTGGAGTTTTACTTCCTAATGTTAACACCATTATTGGGCAAAGAGTCAGCAGTAGCTCTGATGTAAGAAACTCTGATATTGAAAATGACCTGTGTTTCATTAAATTGAACCAACAGAGAAAGACAGAACATTTGGGAGACAGATTGCCATTTTAGGTCAGACTCCAAAGGTAATGAGTAAATCGTAGTATATTAGCAGTATAGTACAGGAGGAGTCACCATTTTGTTTAATGACTCATTCCACTGTACGCAAATATGTTATGGAAATTTAGCTTCTTTTGAATATGTGGCTCTTCAGTTAAGGTCCTCCCCTCAAGCGACATTTCAAAATATCTACAGGCCACCTAAATATTATGCAACCTTTATTGATGACTTCACTGAACTGCTGTCTATAATCTGTATTAACTTTGATTGTGTAATCATTGCGGGTGATTTTAACATTCATGTTGACAACCCCCAAGACAGAGGGACCAAAGAACTGTGTTGTCTTTTTGAGAACTATGGACTGACTCAGCATGTGACAGAACCCACGCACAATAAGGGGCACACTCTGGACTTGATTGTCTCCAAGGGTCAGAATATTTCCAAGGTTGTGGTGACTGACGTTGCTCTCTCTGATCATTCCTGTGTTTTCTTTAACGGCACTATCTCGGTGCCCAAAAGTGTCCCAACGATGATAATAAGAAAACGGTCAATCACTGAAAACACCAGTGAAACATTTATTCAGATTTTCTCCTCCACATCCGCCCTTTCTGGGGTCTCAGTTACTGAGCTTGTAGATGATTTCAATTGTAAAATTACAAATGTTATCGATGCCATTGCGCCCACTAAGGTCAAAGTTGTCTCAGATGAGAAAAGATCTCAATGGAGAAATGTCCTACTGGTGAGAACAGAAAAAAAGAGTGTTGAAAAGCTGAGCATAAGTGGCAAAAAACAAATCTTCTGGTCCATTATAAAACCTATGAAGAGAGACTTCGCATTTATAATTTGGAACTGAAGAATGCAAGGAGGTCCTTCTTCTCTGCCATTATCTCTAGAAACAATAATAATTCACGTGCTTTGTTTGCTACTGTCGATAGGTTGACAAACCCTCCAGTACCAGTAGCATCTGAACTTTTATCTACCAAAGCCTGTAATGACTTTGCCTCCTTCTTCAAAGACAAAATTCAGAAGATTAGACAAACAGTCAGTGCCTCCATATCAAGTACAGGATATGTGTTGTCACAGTATTCAAGCAAAACTTGTTCCAATATGACAGAATTTCATACGATCAACCATAAAAACCTGGAGGACATTATACAACATCTGAAAACCTCCTCCTGTTGCCTTGATATTCTACCAACGGGTGTTTCTAAAAATGTTTTGAATTGTTTGGCTTCTGATCTTCTACAAATTGTGAACACGTGTTTTCTTTCAGGTATCTTTCCACAGGCCCCGAAAACTGCAGTAATCAAGCCACTCTTAAAAAAAGAACAACCTAGACACATCACCAATGAGCAACTGTAGGAAGATATCAAATCCGTTTTTTAGTAAAATCATTAAAAAAGCGTTTTTTCAACAACTCAACTATTTCTTAGACTTAGACTTAGACTTAGCTTTATTAATCCCTTTGGGATGACTCCCGCAAGGAAATTAAAGTTACCAGCATCCGATACAGCATATGAAGGAGAAAAAATAAGAGTACAATAAACACAAAGTAATACAATGATGCACAGGACAACACACAGTACATGTGGTTACATGAAGGGATTATTTGAGGTGACTAAACAACAGTTTTGATACCTTTCAGTCGGGTTTCCGACCACACCACAGCACTGAGACGGCTCTTGTCAAAGTCTTTAATGACATCCACCTCAACACAGATAGTGGCAAAATTTCAGTCTTAGTATTACTTGATCTCAGTGCTGCATCTAACACGGTTGACCATGACATGTTACTAGACGGATTGGAAAACTGGGCTGGCCTTTCGGGCTCAGTACTAAACTGGTTTGAATCCTACTTGAAGAATTGGGACTACTTTGTGCCAATAGGTAATTATACCTGTAATTATAATATAGCTGAGCATACAAATATGACGTGCGAAGTTCCCCAAGGCTCCATTCTGGGGCCTCTTTCTGTTTATCTACATGCTTCCACTGGCTCAGATTATGAAAAACAACAAAATAAGTTACCATAGTTATGCGGACGACACACAAATTTACATAACCTTATCGTCAGGGGACTATAGTCCAATATAAAAACTGACTAAGTGCATTGAACAAATTAACGGCTGGATGTTCCAAAACTTTCTGAAATTAAAAGGAAAAACTGAGGTGGTTGTTTTTGGAGAATAAGAGGAACAATTAGAAATGTCGGCGCTCAGCTTCAAACAACAATGTTAAAAACAACAGACAAAGCCAGAAATCTGTGTGTAGTCATGGACTCTGAACTGAATTTTAACAGCCACATTAAGACAATTACAAAGTCAGCCTATTATCACCTTAAGAACATATCAAGGGTTAAAGGGTCCTGTTATGTGTCAACAGGATTTGGATAAACTGGTCCATGCTTTCATCTTTAGTAGACCTGACTACTGTAACGGTGTCTTTACAGGTCTCCCTAAAAAATCAATCAGACAGCTGCAGCTGATTCAGAACGCTGCTGCTCGAGTCCTCACTAAGACCAAGAGAGTGGATCACATCACTCCAGTTCTAAAGTTTTTACACTGGCTTCCTGTGCCTCAAAGAATTGATTTCAAAGTACTTTTGCTAGTTTATAAATCACTAAATGGTTTAGGGCCAAAATACATTTCTGATATTCTACTACACTATGAACCACCCAGACCTCTCAGGTCATCTGGGACAGGTCTACTTTCTGTCCCCAGAGTCAGAACTAAACAGGGGGAAGCAGCTTTCAGTTTCTATGCTCCTCATATCTGGAACAAACTCCCAGAAACCTGTAGGTCCGCTGCAACTCTCAGTTCTTTTAAATCAAGGCTGAAGACCTTTCTTTTTGATGTGGCCTTTCTTTAAATGGTTGTTCATTTCTTTAATGTTTAATTTCTTATACTGCACTGTAACCTTTATTCTTGTGTTTTATCTGTTTTTATTTTTTATTTTTAACTGTTTATTCTTGTGTTTAATCTGTTTTTGTTTTTAACTGTTTTTTAACTGTTTTTGTGTATAGTACTTTGAGTTGCCCTGTTGCTGAAATGTACTATACAAATAAAGCCTTGCCTATATTTAAGTAAAACAGTAACTTCCCACTGCAGCTGCTAGACAGAATGTAACCCATCAGACCTGTGCTAGTGTAAGCTGATCCTTTTATGTGACTGAACTTCTGTCTTTGGCCCACAGTTTGACATCCCATCACAATGTCAGATACGGAGACACAGGACGCTCCTGGTTATGATGCGTCCTCTCCACCACCGTTGTACTCCTACGAAGGACAGCAACCTCCACCCTACTCTGCCACCCCGGCATTGTACCCTCCACCCAAAATAGATACAACGTATAAATATCAACCTACCACTGGGTACGTGTCTTTCCGGGACATCATCCCAGAGGCCTCGTCGGACACAACTCCCCTGATAGCCTCATCTTCTTTTAATGACAAGACAGTGAGAAGAGCATTTGTTAGAAAGGTTTGTACAATTTGCTATGGCCACTTTATTCCAACACCAGGATGGGAAATGCGAGACTTGTGCTGCACCATAAAAATAAATTATTTAATTGCGATTATTTTCACTGAAAATAGAAATAGAAAAAAAAAAAATATTCAAATGATATAGTGTGATTTATGCGAGGATCTGTCCCAAACAAAAGCATTTTTCTTCTAGTCTGTAGGAAAGGATTTGTACGCCGGGACTTCTCTGCAGCACAACACTACTTCATTCAGAACAGTTAGACACATATATTGCCTTTAAACCAATATTGCGCCCCCTTGCGATTTGGATACTGCAGAATTAATTGTGCAGGACCTAGTTAAGGCCCTCTCTTGGTCGCGAGAGAAATTTCAGGGATAGCAAGACGATTTGCAGGATTTCTGGAAGGCTAAGTCAGATGTAGTGCATGCTGGAAAGTGTAATCCTACAAGCTCTTGTAATAAACACTTGGCCAAGGAAAATTTTTCAAATCCATAAATACCGCACACAGATCACAGATCAGCTGTTTTACCTGAAAACATTTATATACACCTATAAGATCAGTTGCTGTGCAGAATATTTCGTAATGAGGCTGTTTATTTTTTATAAGCTCTTGTTGTTCATGTTTCCCTGTGCAGGTGTTCAGCATCCTGACTCTCCAGCTGCTGTTCACCTTCAGCGTGGTGTGTGTGTTCACCTTCTCCAGTGTGATCAAAGAAGGGGTGCAGAACAACATGGGGCTCTACCTCAGCTCCGTCATCATCTTCCTCGTAATCGCCATCGCCCTCAGCTGCTGCAAGTCCTTCAGTCGCTGTCACCCCTGGAACATCGTGGGACTGGTGAGTAACAACCACAGGAGCATAAAAACCCAAATATCTAACGGGGGGATTCATTTCACACAATATAGATACAGTAGTCATTAATATTGAAACAAAACATTTTAATAATAGGACAGTTTACCCTGAAAATATGATAAATTGCTTTGTAGTTTAAAAGGAAATATATAAAGGATATGAAACACTTAAGGTCACACAGTCACATCATGGAAAGAGAAGTGAAAGGTTTTGGCCAAGGAGGCAAATTTTATCTCAACTTAATTTACAATTGCGATGCCGGACCAGTACTTTTAAAACGATTCCGATTCCTAAACAGATTCTTGAAAAACTGAAAAATGAATGAAATTAAACTGAAAATTATTTACATTTGACAATATATTAACGTTTTAAAGAACTTAAATATACAATAAGTAAACCTAAGTTACCTAACACACAACAACAATAATTTAACAATATATAAAAGTTACACTATTAACAAGTAACAACAAAATAAATGTTGAGTTGGTATGCTAACCAGAGCCCAGAGGGAAAATCTGGCATTTTAAAAGTAGCCTACTTTTACGGTAGCTAGCTAACGGTAGACTACAGAGAAAGTGATATTTTTATGTACGTTTTGGAATGACAGAGGGAAAATATTTCAGTCAACACATTAAGTGGAACTGAAATGAGGAACCAAAATTTGCGTTCAAATCCGATCCGATTCCTACCGGCTACGTAGGAACCGGTTCCATAGTGGAACCGGGTTTCGATACCCAACCGTACTAAATGTTGCTTAATAAATTTGAGCATAAACTACCCAAGTAGAAGTAAAAGTATTAACTATAATTACTCCAAAACTATGTCTACATAAACAAATATATTATGTATTCCAGTACAGTAAAGACATCAAAGTACTAATGGTAAAACAGTTTGACCTCTTTGTATTTAAATGGGCTCTGACAAACTGGTACATTTTCTATTGTTTCCAAATAAAAACTTCAGTTTCTTCTAACACGCATGCGTGTGCGCATACGGACACACACACACACACACACACACACACACACACACACACACACACTAACACACACACACACAGATTCGTTGTGAGTCATTGAGGTTTTGTTGGCATAGAAAATAAGGACAGGCTCTTCCTGTATAGTGATCATTAAATACACAATGCAGAGGCACACTGCAAGGGCTAGGAGGAGTGTTCACCCAGCAGGGCTTCTGGTAGAAAGAAAAAAAAATGTCTGCACTTAACAAGTTTTTCATTAAGGTCTATAAAAGACTATAATTATTTATTAAAAACAATCTGTCTCTGTTTGGAGCAGTTCAACTTGTAAAGCTACCTATAAAGCAAACTAAGGAAAAAAGGCTTTGTGAGATATTGTTGGCAATGTTCAATACACTGAATGTTGTGCCTCCAGGTTGTGGTCACCCTGAGCTTGTCATACATGGTGGGAACCACCGCCTCCTTCTACAACACCACTGCTGTGGTTATCACCATGGGAGCCACGCTGGCCATTTCTGTCGCAATCATTGCGTTCTCTGCACAGGTCAGACAGCCAGGCTGAGCCAAACAGCTGCCTTTCTAAATACTTCCTGTATACAGACATCATGTTCAGCTTGTTGTAAAAAATATTAAATGTGGGATGTTCAATTTTTTAGGATATAAAACAACTTGGTTTTATAAATGCATTCTTATGTATATTGATAAGCATATCATGTGTGGTCTGTAATATATGTTTGCTGTATTATAAAGAACATTTATTGATTTAAAAATTATGAAAAATGTACTTAAAAGCAGCTGTATAGTATATGCAATATGTGGACAAATTTTGTATTAATGAAATCAATGAATGTACTAATGTGTTGCTGTTATTTACAGACTCGTTATGATTTCACTATTTGCTACGGCATTCTGCTGATTTTGTTTGTGGACATGATCATGTTTGGATTCTTCTGCACCTTCTACTACTCCTACATCACCGATATCGCCTACGGATGTCTGGGTGCTCTGCTTTATTCACTGGTATGGGAAAAAAGAACAATGTATACATATATAATAATACTACTCTCTAAAGGGATTTACAAACAAGACTTATACAGCATTTCCCTGCGTAGTAGAAGGCCAAAAACATCTAATACAGGTTTTTTCTGTGCTTCTGGTCACCTCAGTAGGTTAAACAGTTATATTACTGCTGCTTTTACTTTGACCTGTTTTGCAGGTTCCTAAGCTCTGTGTGGAGTCACATTGCACAGCTCCACTTAAAGGTGCTTTAAGCGATGTTGGGTGATGTTACTTGTTGTTGATGTTAGAAGTATTTTCAAACAAAATGAGACTAGCTTACACCTCCCTCCTCCTCATCCCGTCCCCTCCCTCTCCCTTGTGTGCTTTTGCGCACTAACACCCCCCACAACCCCCACCCCCAAATCCTTCTCGTTGGTTATTGGCTGGAACGCTGGAACACTGTTTTGTGTATGCTTCGTGGTGCAGGTGGGCACAGTTTGTTTTTGTTGGCGTTTGTAGACCCTGGGTTGTATAAAGAGACTGCATTTTTTTACAGTGTGTTTGGGGAACAGGCAGCTAGCGGATAGTGAGGAGATGTTCTTTTACAGTGTGTTCAGGGGAGAGGCAGCTAGCGGATAGCGAGATGTTTCTGTATATGACAACAAATGTAGCTTAAAACACGCGTGATATTGCTTAGAGTACCTTTAATTTAAAATCTTTTTTTCTTTTTTAACATTTGACCTCATGACTTGGCAGTGAAATAAGGCCCTGCACCCCCACACGGGTGCTTTAATTAACAGCTTCAGCAGAGAAAAAGTCATGAAGACCCAGCCTTGAGAAGAGATCTGATCAGGCCAAATAAATGAAACCCCCTGTGAGCAATTAGTTAGCCAAATTAGGGCTTTGAAGGCAACCACGTCTAAGTGAGTGCAGTGGTCAACAAGCCAGAAAGTGGGTGTAATAACTAAGATAAAACAGGATTTCTTTGGAATTCATCCAATCTCACACACAAAGCTATTTCTAAGTTTTAAGTGAAATCATCAATCTGTAAGCAACAATAATAAAGGGTGACTGAGCAAAAAAGACATAAATTATCCATCAAGAGGAATAAGCGGTCAGAGAAGATACTTCATTAAATATGCTGTATAATATGTATATTAAACCTTTTTACAGCAGGCTTGTCATATTAGAAAAAGCACAGGTGTAACTTAAAACATCAACGATCTATTCAGGTTGTGGCTAGAAAGGATAAAGCTACAACAGGAAGCAAATCTTTTTAATACTGTCACCCAGGACGTGGCTGGGTTAGCTCTATTGGTAGAGCAGGCGCCCATAGAGGTTTACTTCTTGAAACAGCGGACGCGGGTTCTACTCCAACCTGCGTCCCATTGCTGCATGTCATACCCCTTCTCTCTCCCCTTTCATGTTGTCAGTTGTCCTGTGGAATTAAAGGCTTAAAATGCCCCCCCCAAAAAAATGTGTGTTTGCTTCTCCAGAGAGTTTTAATACAAAACAATGATATATTTCCTAAACTCAACTAGTCGTTTTGGTTACCTAAACTTAGTTACTTACTTTTTCTCAGCTAAACGCTGTATCCCTTCTATCCTTTGAGTATTAAGCCATGACAGTGTGGCAGCGAGCCAGCATCTAAAAGGAATTCCATCATTCATTTGAGTTAGACTAGGGCTGAACAATGAATCGTTTTCAAATCAAAATCGAGATTTGAAAGAATGTGATTAGCTAATCGTGAAGACAGCGATTAATCTAATGTGCGATAGTTAGTTGAATGTTAGTTTAACATTTTTATTCCTCTTTTGATTATTTTTACTGTTTTTAAATGTTTTTTGCATTTATCCTGTTTTTTCACAAGATAAATGCTGGAACATTGTTACATATCACAGATTGTTTTTTATTGGAATACCGGTAGTTTTTGTGAAATCATTACAACTTTAGCTTTGTGATAAATAATCTGTGTTTGACTGTTTAATGTTCCATGCTTGTTAAAATAAAATATCTATGTTCCCATCCTTGCATAATAATATAGATCAGTTTTGAGTGTCTCATGTTATAATGCTCCGTAACATGTTGTATCTGTTACACAGTGAATATTGAACCCAATTGAGCCCTAATTCAGACCTACCTTTCCTAATGTGACATGCTACAATTTCTTCTATACTTTACTAATAGTTTATCTGGTACTGGCTCACCCTGTCCTAACTCTTCCTCCTCCTCTCCCTCCCTTCAGTTCCTGATGGTCGACTGTCAGCTGATGATGGGAATGATGAGCTACCGTCTGGATCCAGAGGAATACATCAACGCTGCTCTCATGCTCTACCTGGACATTGTTCTCATCTTCCTCTACCTGCTGGGGAGGAGGTGAAACTGTATACACTAAATATGTTTACACACATACACACACAGACCGACACTCCAAACTGTACCAGCAATGAAAATGTACTTTATTATTATGTATATACTGCAGCTCCTGTTTTAAGTAACAATGAAGGAATGATTATCAGTCTTTTTACAGAATCTTGTCTTTGTCTAAGTTTTAAATAAACTGAAATTAATAACAAAAAAATTTACGATATTTGTTGTTTGTTGTCAGTGCATTTTCCCCCATACAAACATTTAAGCCGACAATTATCAAAACAAACAAAAGCATTCTGTTTCTGTTTTTCTGAGCATTAATAAGACTTGTTCAGCAAAATGTAGGTAATTATTTAGTATAAATGTCCACGTCAAAACTGCTTAAAGAACTTCCAAATCATTTTGTTATGTAATTAAATCCAGACGCTGATAATCCAATAGATCCATAAAGCCATTTGTGTTTCATACAGCAGCAAAACAGAGACCAAAAAGCAATACAATACACTTACATACAATACAACGATATGAAGATCTACAAACCATGGACAAAAAGTAGTGCAAAATGTTCTGCATCTTTTCTAATTTTACACAGATTTTTCCTAATTTTAGGATCTCACACTTCCATCAATGTTCAGATATTTTTTCACAGGGCCCAAACATCATTTTCTAACTCAAAAAGAACAGAGATGCAATATTGTCCAACAAGAGAAAACCCACTGAGGAAACAAGTCAAAGCAGTTATGTCGGTGTTCTTTCACCAACCGTTTAAACCCCAATGATATTAGATATGACAAAGAAAAGCAGCAATAACGTTTTGGCATTCACTGACAAAATTACATATTCTTGCAGCTCTACATCACCAAGAAAGTAAAGATGTCTGTTAACCACCCACCCAGAATCATGAGTATTTGGGTTTAACATCCCTTTCCCCAAGAACCAGAATCTAACGGCATACAAAGAATGACTAGGTAAAACATAATCCCTACTTTGTAAAGAGCAAATGGACCAAAACCTCCAGATTTTACACATCTATACTGTTTGTAACGGCCTCACCACAGTGAAGAGTAGTTGAACTTGACCCGCAGCAGGTACCTCATGCGAGTCTGGGCAGGGTTGTAAACGATGAACTCGTTGTACAGGAGGGAGTAACAGTTGTTTTTACCCACCCCCGTCTTCACACCCGGCCCCATCGACACGGTCACACCATCCCTGAGAAAGAGAGAGAGAAGAATACAAATGTGAAGTTTTATTCAAGGACATATAAGTACAAATTGCTTTCTCTTTCCCACACTTCTTCTTTCAAAGAGTTAGTTTCAGTTTGTGCCAGCAGCACAATATGAAAATCAACTTGCAGAGATGAACTGAAACCAGTTGTTGCCAGGAAATCTAATCAAAAAAGTATAAATCTTAGAAATTGGTTGGTAGCAATATGAAGTCATAGATAGAGCTGCAACTAACAATTTTTTTTATTATCAATAAAGCCGACACAAAGTTGAATCAATTAATAGAGAAAATCTCTATTAATTGATTCAACTTTGGGTCCACAAAATGGTGAAAAGAAAATCTGATTTGTTGTCTTCAAATATTCTGTTTTGTGCGACCGTTGGTCCAAATCCAAGAGATATCTAGTTCACAATCATAGAAGACAAAGGAAACCATTAAACATTAGGAGAAGCTGGAACCAGAAGATTTTGGCATTATTGCTTTAAGAAACGATTGATTGTCCGAGACTACTTTCCTACCAATTGATTAATTGTTGCAGTTCTTTTGTACAGTAGATAATGGGCTGCAACTTACAATTATTTTTAATATAAATTAATCAGCAAACATTTGGTCTATAACACATCAGAAAACAATGAAAGTGCCCACACAACACAAGCAGATGTCACCAAAAGTCTCGTTTTGTGTGACCAACATCACACTCAACTGCACAAACAAGAAAAGAAGCAAATTCTCACATTTGAGAACATAGAACAACAAAATGTTATTTTTGCTTTTAAAAATATGACGGAAAAATCAAAACAGTTGCCCATTAATTGTATTTCTAAATGTTGACAAACCGGAAAAAGGAGCTCTGATAAGTAAAGTCTATGATTTTATACATACATATTCCACTTTTATATTGTTTCTAATTCAATCATTGTCTAATGGACTAATCACTGCAGCGCTAGCTAAAACATTTTAAAAAACTGCATTCTCTATTAAGGCTGATCCGACTTGGATTTGAAGGATGGCACTAGATGAAATAAGCAATGTTGCATGCTCAGATAACTGCTCTGTAATTTAAAACAGTTGTTTTTCCGACTGAGAAATCCACAGAGAGAAGAGGCACCAGAGCGGCAGAGAAGGCAGAACTAATGGGAGACAAACAGGGTCGGTCCATCAGAGGATGAGTCACTAGAGACACCAGAGTAAACAAACTTCAGCATTTTCTATTCTGACTTCTATTTATGTGGTTCTAATCCAAACGGCCTTTGTTTGGAGTAAAACCATTTCACTGTTTTTGTAGCGTTTAAATTAAAATGAACCCTAAGAAATTAGAAATGACATTATTTCACAAATAGCATGAGTATGATGGTTGTTAAATCAACTGTAAACAAGTTAAAATATAAATCTCAGAGTAGCAGTTAAAGAAAGAAGTCTTCAAAGAGATTCTTCATGGGCTACTTTTTGTAATGTTTTTATATTATATTTTTATTGAAATGTAGTATATTTACTTATATTTATACTGTATATACCTATATAGTAGACTTTACTAATGTAATTAACAAACTCCCCCTTTCACAAAATGTAATGATTTTGTTGTGTACCAGAAACCACAATTAAATCAATGTGTGTTTAGTATGAAATGTATGAGAGTAATGAGACTAACAGAGTGACAGAGTTTTTGGGGTCAGGTCCGGTCTGTCCAAGGCCCTTGGTGCTGTGTTTCCCAGGAGGCAGATTGTTGGCCTCGTAGTCGGCATCCAGCAGCTCGTTGCTGTCTCCCAGAGCGACCTGCGACCACACACACAGACACGAGGCATGGACCCTGAAACAGTTCTCCATCACATCTAGGGCTGGATACCCAATCCAATACTGAGTGTCCAAAATTGCACGGTCATTCAAAACCAAATGTTAATACACCTTAGGAGTAAATCTTATAAGAGTCAGTGAGCCAATAAGCACGCAGCATGTTTATACCAAGATCTAATTATGCTGCCGATCGGCTGTCTTAAGTCAAAGCCGAAAAATGTATAAAAAGATTTTGTGCCGTAGTGTTGTAATTTCTTTTTGTAAAAAAGGCTTTATAAAATTGGTATAGAAAAAAGTATCGTTTAGGAACGGGTATCGAAGTCACGGTACTGGTATCAGTATCAAAAAATGTTGAACGTTACCCAGAGCTGGCTTCATTGTCAAATATTGACACAATTTGCTTAGGATGTGATGTGCACTACCATCTCACTGACTGTCCACATAAAATGGTGAATCAGCTCACCTCACACAGCAGCAGCAGTCCAACGTTGTTGTTCTGATTGGTAAAGCAGTAGTTGCCACTCTTTGATGACATGTCGGCAAAGTAGATACCTTTTCCAAACTACATAACAGAGAATCAGGGAGATTATTATCACTGGAATAGGAAATATGGTGCTGTATTAAAATGTAGAATAGTTAACAGTTTAATTCCAAAACGTTAAGCACAATCATCATCTGTTGAATAATATAGCTTTCTATTAAATATGGCGTGGGGTGGGTCTTAGACCTCGCATCAATGTACAATATCATCCATACATAACAACCAGATAATGTATTTAATAGATGCCAAAATGCATTTTATGGTATCTATTGATTTAATTATTTTTATGTATGACCTTGTTTTTGTTACTAAAGCAGAGGACTGGGGTTTGAGACAAACATTAAGTGAAAAACGGTATCTGCAGTTATCTTTCTGTCCTACCATGTAACCAGTGACGGGAGCTTCAGGTGGGGCCACCCGGAGCCCCTGACTGAGGATACCAACATAGTTAGTCAGGCGGGAACCGTGCCACAACAGAGTCCTGGAAAACAGACGGACGCACACATACAGAGTGGGCTATATGAAATCAACATATGGAAATTTGTAGCAACACAGATTGCAAAACAGCACAGCACATAGGGTATGCCATCTGAGGCAACTTGAACCAGTAATGGTGTTTATCAAAGCCTACAGGTGTATTGACAAGTTATCCAAACACTAAGCCCACTCACCTGTTGTGCATCTGTGAGAGGAAGTTGTTACTCTCCCCGTCTCTGTCCACTGAGAAGATGTCAAGCACAGTCATGGTGTAGTCCCGATGGGTGGGAGCGTGGGTAGACTGTAGATACTTTTCTATCACCTTTACACAGAGAAGAGAAAGGTTTAGAAGGAAACAACACTGGCTACATAAACCATCTTCAGGTTATTGCAGCTTAAGTGTCATTTGGTTTACTATTTCGGTCTGACCAATTAGTAACCAATTCTTTTGTAAAAGTTTGCACCCACAGGATGATTCAAATCCTAAAACGTCTTGTGGCTGCAGTGCATTTAGGTCTGTTAGGGGCGCTGTCAGTGACAAATTGCGTCCTTCTGCTCTTACTACAGTGGATCCCTCCCTGTATGACAGTTTAAAGTTGCTAGAAAAATAATATTATTGCGATTTTAAACATATTGCGATATTCTGCAATATGTTGCAATTTATTAACTTTATTCCAACTCCATATTAAGGAAAACTTCTAAGGTCAACATCTGTTTTATCTAAAAAGATTAATTTCTCTGTTTGTTCATCTCACTTCAATTTTTATAGTCCAGTCCATCTAGTGGACTGAAAAAGCAATTCATTTGATTATTATAGTACTAAAAAGTTTAATTACCATGTGCAATGTATATGATAAAAGATAGATACTTAAATTTCACTAAAGTACAGTATATTTAAGACTAGATTTTTCTAGATAATGCTAAGTTTAAAGTAACAGCTCAACATTTTATATGTGGAATATATTTGTTGCCTTGGGTGATTTGATCTTATTGGGACAATTTGACTGACCAAGAACAAGTAGATTTCTATTAATTTGGTTTGGGAATACTAAACTAACCATGACTGCACTAAGTGCACCTTGCACAATATTTGCATTCAGTTATCTACAGCTTCATCAATAGTTAAACAGTTGTACATTTTTATTCCCAACTTGTATAAATTAAATTATTTGTTCTTATATTGTATCCTGTTATTTCAGGTATATTCTGTGTGTCTGATAGGTTGCTGCTGCAACACTGGGATTTCCCATTTTTTGTATCAATAAAAATCTATCTATCTATCTATCTATCTATCTATCTATCTATCTATCTATCTAACAAAAATCCTTGCACCCATAACTCCTGGCTTTTTTGATTTGACTGTTATGGTACAGTTTCAGTGACTTGGTTAAATAATGAATGCACCACATACATCTTGCATCTATGAACATAACAGCATTGTATTAGTCCAGGCTACTAAATCTTGACCTTTATCAATATAACTGAAAAACACCAACCGTGTACTCATGGCTGCTGGAGGCCAGAGGCTCCATTTGGCACCGGAGGGAGCTGTACTGTCTGTCCAGAGGATGTTCGTCACTGTCTTCACTGTATTGAACCATTTTCACTGCTATCTGAATGTCACTCAGAGCCTAAATATATAGATAGATAGTATATTATAGTATGGATGACAGATTCAAGTGAAAACTTAAACAGAATTATTGTAGACCAATTTGATTAATTTACAATCTCTCACTAAATGAAGAACCTCTTTACCTCCAACAGTGCAATTTTTTCCTTCAACTCATCTTCTGTACGAATGATTGGAGGAGTTTTCAACCTGGAGAATATCATCTTTTAGTCAGAGAAAGACAGATCAATGCAACATATTTCCCTGTCATCATTTTGACATTCATTTCTCAACAGCATTAGGATATCTCTGCGACTGCACAGCTACATAATTGTAGGGCTGGGACGATATGCTTTTGTCCCAATTCCATTCTTTCACCATACATGGCCGCTGATGGGATTTGTATTGCGATTTTCCTTTAATGCGATTCTAGAAGTATTGCAATTCGATAAATAATACACTTCTAAAGATAATTCATCATGTGACATTTGTAAAAACTAATTGTTTTCTAAGAAGAATGCACTTCACATGTCAGTCAGTCAGTCTGACATTTATTTAATTTATAACGTAGAACATAGCATGGATTTTCTCTATTTTCTTCTTTCGGTATATTTTGCTGGAAACGGATATGATGTAGTCGCTGTCAGTGGTACCGTATTAACAGAATACTTAGGTAAACCATTGGTAATTTTTTTTTTTTAAATAAATAGATAAATCCATTCTGGGGGAAAGAATCGGTTCTTTTCCCACCCCTAACACATTTCCTACCCAAAGTCATGAGGGATACGGGTGTAGAACTGGTTGCATGCTTCCAGCAGCTCGCGACTGCTGCTCTTCTTCTTCAAACAGTTCTCAATTTTCTTCAGTGCCGTGTAGCCTGCACGAATCTGCTCTGAGGTCAGCTTGCCTACAGGTGGAAAGAAAAAAACTGAATTTGAAATATGAAACGCAACAATCACAATTAAAGAAAAAAAAAAAAAACTGGACATTTGTTTGTCACCAGATGAATCTACTCAGAAGGAGTCTGGCGAAAACAATGACTTTGAAAACTTGTTTTGTTCCATCTTTAGATCACATAGCAGCATCTTGAATATTTTTTTAAATTCTAAATGTGCACTATAAAGAATTAGAAGAAAGTAGAATTCTAGGAATATTATGAGATATGGAGAAAATCAAATATCCCAATATTTTTGACCAAATACCTCGACAACAATATTGCAACAATATTGTGAGTTGACAATTGGTGCTTTCACAATACATTTACACAATGAGATTTAAGATAAATAATCATTGGTAATGTGAATATAATGACTAAGTGGGTAAAGGCAAATAATAAAACAGCTAAAACAGTCTGGTAAGTTCAGAAAAGTACACCGACGTACTGTAATTAAGCCTTTAAAACCAGGAAAACCCTGATTTCATATCACGATATTACGATATCCAAAATCTAAGACGATACTTTAGTCTCATATCACCATATCAATTGATATCAATATATTGCCCAGCCCTTGTTGAAATTATAACAGAATAAATTCCATTCCATTTCTGTTGTGATTTTGATTCTGTCAAACTGACCGAGAGGTGCTTTCCGGGTGTCAAACTTCATCTCCAGCACACACTCCTCCATGGCCTTGAGGTCGCAGATTAGCTCCAGGAGCGACTGGAGCCTAACATCCAGCTTGGAGGGCCTTTTTTTGGGTGCAGCATCCACTTCTGTTGGGCTCTTCTCCTGCTGTGAAATAAATCAGTAGACATATTGACAGAAGATATTGAGGAGATACATATGTTGTTGGTTCTTGGCCTTTTTTCCTTGCCTTTTCATTGGTGCTGTAGTCCACGAACACCATGTCATATTTTCCAGCTACTTTCTCAAAATTTGCTCGGTGTTCCCACTCATTCTTGGTCTTGTCTAAAAACCTGAGGCAAAACAAACACGTTTTTTAGGAGTTTCACACAATCTGGAAATATTTTTGCTAAGTACACAATCTTACTTTTTCTTGAAGACATCTTTAGCTTTTAGCAGGTCTACACCACAGGCTGTCAGACTGCTTTGACCCACTTTCCCCACTAAAAAAGACCAAAATATATTTAATGAGGTAGTTTACATGACTGCAGGCTTTTGTTGATTTCCTGCATAAATACAAAAAAATAGTCATGCCCAAGAATCATGGGCACATTAACTCACCTCTGCCCCATCTCATCCACACACTGTAAGCCTTGGAGTTGTCATCTTCCAAAAGCTGGATCAGGTAGTATTTGTTGTTGTTAAATTGAAGATTTGTCTGCAAGATAAGACAGCAAGCCTAAAAAACAGTTCATTTGAAAAATGGAAATTCAAATTATATAATTTTAAAGCCTTCGTAAGATTTTGTTTTTTGATTTTGATATCATGTGAGAAACAGCATCAGAGCTCCATTATTAGCTATGCAGAGTCCCACACACAAATGCAAATATATTTTGTTCCAATTCGTCAGTACCTGAAACTGTGGTTACTAACAGTGATTACTGTCATTATCTTATTATTGATTTCATTATCTAATAATCTATTCACAAGTACTATTTTTGGTGCATTATAGAGCACTATGGAAATAAAAACTTCAGCTTTTGAATAAGAAAGACTTCCAGCTTTGAGTGTAAGACCTTACATTTTAGGATATCTGTTTTGATTCAGTAGGCAGATCCTTTTGATTTTTTGAATTCAAATTGAATGTTATCACATATTTTACCTGATTTAGCATCACGTCGTAAACATCATTTCCTTCATTGTAAACATGTGCCTGAAAGAGAAATGAAACAGTTACTAATGTAAGGGCACTCCACTTGATTCATTGAAAACATTTTGTTCCTGTAAACATCAAATTTCTTTTTATACTGTTTATTAAGACAACAATCATTTGAGAAAGTATTTTATAAAACACAAGTGTAAAAGCTTTTTTACATGTAAAAAAACAAGGACATTGCAGGACAAAGATGTAAAATGCTATGTAAGCACTACAGATAAACAAGAAACAAAAACAATACTGATTTTAGGATTGCATGTAACAATTATTCTCATTATAGATTAAGTTGACAATTAGTTATTGCCCATTACAACTACCAAGAATCCAAAGTGACATCCTGAAACTGCTTGATATGTTCGGCCACGAGTCCAGGAAAAGGACAGATTTTATTTACTGTTACATATGACAAAAAGCAACTTCATTCATAAGAAGCTGCAACCAGCAAATTTGACATTTGAAAATCATTAAAATAATGAATTAATTATGAAAATAGTTGCAGATGTATTATTTTTCTATTGCCTAATCATTTCTGCTCTACCTGTTTGTGCTAATTTGGCTGTTTTATTAAAGAAATATGTTTGATTACTAATTTTGAACATGGAAATACATTTTTTAATCATTTACAATCATTTTGAAAGATTTGTTTGCCGAGTATTTTGTTTTTGTTGGTTATCTTGCTTGTACTGAAAAGTAAATATTCCTATTTAGCTTTTTATTTGTTTTTAAAATGTTTTTGTTTTTAAAATAAACTTAATCAAATCAAAATTAAATGACAATATGACAATATTTACAAATTCATAGACTATTAGGCATTTTTCTTATGTAACAGTGATAGCACTGATGAAATGTTAATTTCCAAGAACCAAACTCATCCTGAGTAACTTACATTAAACATTATTACTGTTAGTAAATATCAATAACCACAGTGTTATTTTCTTATCTCTATATGGCCTATTTACTGTGTAAATGACTGTTTGCTAGACCTGCACACACAAATGGATTTCTAAGAAGTTGCTCTGGGTACAACAATCATTTAAAAGATTTAAACTTAAATTCTGGTTTGATTTAAGGTCACAGATTAAATTAAACAGTAACACACACTCATGTCTCCTACAGGTGTCCAACCACAAGCATGAGCCATGTGATTTGGGAGTTTCATATCTCGTGGACTGAGCAGATACTGTACCTTTCCGAGTTTGGCTTTACATTCAACGTCCACTGGAGCTTTTCCCTTCATGACAACCGTCCTCACAACCTCTGTTAACAGCCAAAGATCAGAGATAAAACCATAAATGTGGTCAACTGACATTTAATATGAAGTTTGGGTAACACCATGTCCTTTTAACCTGTATATATTTCAAAATAACAAAAACCACCTGATGATGTTGCCATAGTTACTGCGCTTTGTGGGTCATGTGACCAGTTGCTCAACAACTTGGAAATTCTATTGCACTCTCTTTGGTATTACATTGACAACATAACACGATAAAATCCACCTTACCTTCACTTTTTATTTCTTCTTTGGGCATTTTTTCAGTTGTTGTCTGACTCTTGCTCTGCCCTCTCTTCCTCTTAGCTGCAGGCTGCTTTTCCGACTCCTCCTCTTCCTCTTTAACCTGAACCGGCCTCTCATTCTGAGCAGTCAATTCAGCAGCGTCATTCATACTTTCTGAGGAAAAGTATTTAAATAACTTCAGGAATTCTGATTTTTTTTTTAAACAAAAAACTAAACTAAAGAAAAACCATAAAGACTTTATATAACACTTCTACTAACTAGTAACTACTACATAAAGACAGTATTTGGAACCGCCTACTACATACTACCGTGGAACAGTGTACAGTATGTAGTACCTACTCCATACTGCATTAATATGCAGTATGAACATTTATTTGCAGAATGTGCTCATATTATGCTCTTTTTCAGGTTCATAATTGTATTTAGAGGTTGTCATAGAATAGGTTTACATGGTTTAATTAAAAAAAAAATTTTTTTTCTTGTACCGCATGTTTCTGCAGCTCTTCTTTTCACCCTGTGTGTTGAGCTCTCTGTTTTAGCGACAGCGTGAGACAACTCACTTCTGTTCCATCTTTGTTGGGAGTTGCACATGTGCAGTAGCTAGGTAAGGACTACTAGCCAGTCAGAAGCAGAGTATGAGGTTGTGCCCCGCTAGCAGCTAGGCGAGCATTATAACGCGTGTTACAAAGTGATGCATGTTTGTCTCTGAAGTGAAGGCTGGACAATAATAGAGCTGTTTGTGAACAGTGTTTTCTGTTGGAGATGGTAAGTCCCTTTTTGGGGGGGGGGGGCATTTAGCTAGTAGCTAGTAGTACCAGCATTTAGCTAGTAGATTGGACCCTGCTTTAAACTAGCTCTTAAAACACTAGAATAAAAACAAAAACAAACTCATACAACTATTGCAATTGAAAAATACAATTCATTAAGCTTTGATTTTTTTTTGGATTTATTAAAAATGTTTGTTTACTTTATAAGATTGACAAAAATGACCGGCCACTTTTAGTGTTTTTCCCCATTAAATTGCACCATTGACGTTTTATTAAAGGCTTTTATAAAGAGTTTTAAGCCTGGATCCAAGCCAACCAGCTGTGAGATGAGTCATGACCATAAAACATTACATTTGGCTCAAACATTTCCATGTTAACAGTTGTTACACTTAGAATTGTGGGTAGTGTAGTACTTCTCCCACTCCATTACATTGCAAATAAAACTTTTTTTTTCATAAAGCAAGGTTGATTTGATAGAGACGTGTGGCTTCTACAGATGCAGAAACCTTCGCTTCACAACTCTGAGTTCATGGTCAGTCTACCTTGGATGGTTCAGACATGGTTCAGACAGTCTGATAATCTAAATCCTTACGGAAAATGAATGGGATTTTTGGTTCAAGAACCCCACTGTTGAGCTCTATTGTAGCTAGTTTCAAAAACGCCATAAGTGCTAACTAAATGCTGTAAATCGAATCAAAACAACGGGATATAGGAGTTGGATTTGTTGTTTGTTGTTGGCTACAAGACACCATAAGAAAACTATAAGACACAGAGAAAACAACATAAAATTAAAAGAAAAAATTCAAGCGGAGGGGATGACAGAAATTAAACAACAGATGACTTTACGCACACTCAAATACCTGGTTTTACTGTCTGAGAGCGAATCTTCCTCTTGTACTTGGTGACAGGATTTATCTGGACCATCTTCTTCAGGTCGACTTCGTAGGGCGTCCCAGGGCCCAGAGACAGAGTGACAGATGTTTTCCCTGACGAGACGGCTGAGTCCAACAAGGCGCAGGCTGAAGGTGAGTATGGTTCCCACTGATCTTCATCTCCTTTCCACTGCCACACTGATCACACATAGAGAGAGTCAAGTTGTGGATACTTTATTACCAATGTAAAGCAGTTCTGGTGACTCTACTCAATATTTTCACAGTTTAAAGTCAAAGGTTAAAGTCTTAGCCAGCTGGGAGTTGGCAACAAACATTTTCAATTTATTGTATGATTCAAAGTCCAACTGCATCAATTTGAAAAGTTATGAATTGATTAGGTTAATAAACATGACAATTCTTCTTTTCATTGAAATACTGACGACAGTTGGCTCAACATTTCTGTTTCTCTGCCTTCTATCCCTAGATTATTTTTTAGAAACAAAGGAACAGTTAGCACTGGTAGTGCATTTTATGATATTGCTGACTTAATTTATATGGCTCTTTTTTATATCTAAAATCGAAAAAAAATGTAGGGAGTCCCATTACTGAAATTAAATCCGGCATTTAATATGGATATATTTTGAAGAGGTCCTTGCGGAACAAATGGAATACAAATTGCTAAACAAACAATAAAGTTGAATCAACACCACTCCAAAACAAAACTGAACATTACAAACTTTAGGATTTATTGGAGAGCTGTTGAATTACAACGTTACTGCAACACTTCTAACCATTAGTACATTATCAACTGGCAACTGGATGCATGTGGGATATTCATAAACATATTACATTTCTCTCATCTCCTTCGTATTGTCTTTACTGCATGGACTGCTTTATGCAATTGCTATTATCTGTGTTTTTTTGTTTGTAGGCCACATTTTGCTTAGCTGTAAATTAGCCGTAGAGGCTAAAGCTGCTTCTTTTACTGTACAGTTAATTAAGGGGGACTGTCCACGACATTATAAACTAATAAACTACCTTTAGGTCTGTGGTGGGTATGATGGCTGACAGTGGTTTTACTGGACCATAAATACATAACATGTATTCCCCTGCTCTCTTCTGTCCATGATATACAGGCTATGGTCCAGACATGTCCTCAACTGTCGTCGATAACGTTCCAGCAGCTAACGTTATCCTGTCAAGCTAACCTTCCTGGATAACAAGCACCAACCTGTTTTTGACTGGACTTCTTTAGTTTCTTGTGCACTCTGACTTTTGCTTCTTGAACTTCTTGTGCGCCTCATGGTGGTTTATGAAAAATAAAAAGCTAGTAGTAAGTAGGTACAGTAAATGTAGTAACAGACACAACAAAGAAGGCGCGGAAAACTTTCCCTGCACAGTTTCCTAGCCGGTGGCCCGGTGCCGCTAAAGATCGTTTAGTATCTCGAGGAATCCCTCCATGGCTAAACCCTGAACCATTTCTGTTACCATGGCAACACGTTACCAAAGTTGAGCGTGACACTCAAAGTAAGTTCCACGTTCTTCACATTTATAGTCCAACTTTAGCCTTGCCTTTTTTATATGTAGTACTTATGCGTAACTTTGTCCATGATAAAATGAACATTTGCGGAAGATGTTGCACCGTACCCGGATACAAGGGCGGAGTGAGCACTCCTGTACGTGCTCTCACACAAGGAACAGAACTTCGGGACTAAAGGTTCCGCCTTACCAAAAGTCGGACTTATTTTGTTGAAGGATTGGTAAAAAGAAAATCCCAACGCGCTTCCATGCTTTTGAAAAAGAGGATGAAAGTTAAAATTCAAGCCATTTAAACAGAAGAAGTCACCGCTCAGGCGCCGAGGATATGGCTTCACAGAGCTATAGCGCTTGTGTTCTCTGTCAGAGGGTGGCAGTCGTGAAGAGGATGTGCAGGGTAAGTGTCATTGAACGCAGCATCTTTACTATAGAGGTCAGACAGACAATCAGTACTGAGATAAATAAACTGAATTTAGTTTAGCTGTGTTCACAGCGTAGTAAACTTAATATGCATATACATTCGTTTATCACATTTCCTTTCTTTACTATGCTCTTCATACATTATGTGTTTGTGTGCATTGTGACCTTCTGAATTTCCTGTAAATCCGATAAAAAAAATATTGTGTTTAGAATAAATAGCCATGAATCTATTATTACAAATTCAGAGTGTGAGTTCATTAATGAATAAATGAAATCCAAAATAAAACATACTCGGATGGACTGCAAATTTTAAATTGAATACCAAAATCTTGGCCCCCATAATATATTCAATTATATTGTTTGTTTTTCTATTATTCAGTTTTAAATATCAGAAGGAGGTTGGTTATTGCTAACTCACTAGAGCTTAAAGGGGTGGTAAAGATAGACATTTATTGTCCCATGAGGGAGATTTGTTTTCACAGTCTGTTTCATGCACATGGCAATATACACAGACAAATACATCAACAGATAACATAAAGACAGGTGACACATAGATACAACCACATTCACAACAACGACACCGGATCTATACAAAGTTAGCAAGACAGTTTGTTCAGCAGTGCAATGGCAGAAGCGACAAAACTTCTGCCAAAGCGAATCCTCCTACACCTCAGAGTCCTGTATCTGCGTTTAATGCGTAAAGAAACATTTGTTTTCATTTTTTCATCCTCAGGGAATGAGTGCAGCTTCACAGCTGCAGTCCCAGGTAGATATCCTAAAAGGAGAACCACACAGGAAGCACCCAGGTGTGACCAACCTGAAGACTCTGCGCCTACCTGAGGAACTCCAGACGGCTGCACGGTCGATCATTCACAGTAGGTGACGTTATGAATGTGGCTGTCAGTTTGCACGCCAAATGTTTCTGTAGCTTCACCGTGCGGCTCTTCAATCTCTGCACCTGTAGGAGCTCAGGTGCCTCGGCTGCCAGATCGCTCTCGTAGCCTCACAAACTTCCTGTGGAGCAGAAAACAAGCCGTCGAGACTTTGACTCTGAGGCAGAAAGCTGTGAGCCTAGAGAAAGAACTTTGGGAGAAAACGATGGAGAAGAGAGGAGGTGGGTAACACATGAATTAAAGAAATAATAATGGCTGTATAATAACTGCAAAGAGATTATCTAATGCAGCAACTTACAAAAGTAAATGTATTTTATATTGCAGATATAGATGAACAGTTGCTGGAAGACCGCATCAAGAAAAAAGTGTTTTCAGAGCTCAGAAGAACCACGTATCACTGGACTCCCATGAAGTAACATTTCTCAACAACTAATTTTCAGTTTGATATTGACACTAGCTTTATATAAAGTTTGTACACTTATTGTCATCACATCTTTCTGTTAATACATCAGGCTCTGAACAAAGCCAGAAGTGGAGCCCTTCTTTAGTTGTATTTTGGAGCGTGTAACTGGTGTGGATGGTTCTCTGTACAGCCCCCGCTCTGTGTTTCAGGTATAATGAAGAGTTAGGTGTGGTGTACATGACGGCTCGGCTGGCTGGGGGCTATGTAGCAGTGAGGAGAGCTATGAATGAGGTAATGAACGAGTTGTGGAGATCATAAGTAAACTGACCTGACAATACCAGGGCTGAGTCAGTGCACCCATGTCACAGAAAAACATATTTTTATACTTATAGTGGTAAAGCATGGAAGAAATGGCCTTATTACTGAGGATGAGCCCTGGATGTAGCCGGTCAGACTTCTGCCTTTTTCTGTCCTAAACGACTGTTGTTGTACTTTCATTTCAGATAAAGAAGAGGGATCCTTCTTTTGCCCCGCAGTCTCTCCTGGATTTTGGATCAGGGCTGGGAACCGTTGTCTGGTTAGTGTAAAACGTTGCTGCAAAAAAAAGAAGAAGAAAAGGAAGACATACTTTATTTGTCCCAAGGGTGGACTTTTTTTTTCAGATCCAAAATACACACACATGCACAAATAGGACCTATACATGCACCAATGTAGAGATGTCGGATGAAGGGGCTGTCCATTAAAGACACCCCGAGCAGTTGAGGGTTCGGTGCATTGCTCAAGGGCACCTCAGCAGAACTGGTACCTCTCCACCTACCAGTCCACAGTCCGTACTTGGTCCATCCAGGGACATAAACCCAATTCCCTCAAGTTCGCAAGCCAAATCCGTACCGACTGAGCTACCACTGCCCCAGGCTGTTTTCATGTAAATTACAAGACTATGAAGCGAACCTCTCTCTTTCCCCCGCAGGGCGTCACACTCGTGCTGGGGCGACACTTTGAAGGAGATGGTGTGTGTGGACAGCTCCGGGCCCATGAACATTCTGGCAGAACGACTTCTCAAAGGTGCTGCACACACAGACATGACTTGTATCAGTTTGGATTTGTAACCGTTTTGTTTTTGGGCTTTTGTCAAATACTTGATCAGAAAATCGAAGCGTTTGTTGTTTTGTTGAGCAGGTGATGACGAAAGAGCTGAACCTCACATCAAACAAGTCTATTTCAGGCAGTTTCTCCCTGTCTCTCCTAAGGTAACCCCCCCCCTCACTTTTTACTAAAGGAACAGAAAGACACACTCTGTGTTCAGAAATAAAAGGATTTGCTAGCCTTCAATTGCAGTTGGAGTGGCTAAGAAACTGTAACTGTGTTTTTTTCTGTATATTGCTGATAATGCCAAAGTTATATTTGTTGACAAAAATCCTCACAAACACAATCAGCTTTTTATGCTTCTTAAAGCATTTGAAATAGTTTTTCAATTTAAACTTGTTAGTCCAGGACTACATTTGCTACTCAACCACAGGAGCGTTGTTAGGATTTCCTTTTTTACAGTTGGTTCTGTGCTTGGATCATTTTTATATGAATGGAGTGGCTCACTTACATCTGGAGGATGAGTAGCCCTGACATTTTCTGTGTTTCTCCTTCCAGGTGCAGTTTGACTTGGTGGCAGCAGCCTTCACCCTGTCGGAGCTTCAGAATGTGAAAGAGCGAGAAGAGGCAGTGTTAACCTTGTGGAGAAAGACAAACTCGTACCTGGTTGGTTAAAATTAGGACAAAACTTCTACCTAACTTAACCTATAGATGATTTGCACTTTACTGCCAATTTCATATCGTCCTTTTGTAGGGCTGGGCAATATATAGAGAAAATCAGATATTTTTGACTAAATACCTTGATGTTGATATTGTAAAGATGACTGTTGGTGCTTTCACCAAATATTTTCACAATTAGAGCTGAGATAAATAATCATCAATAATAGAACAGTCTGGTAAGTTCAAAAAATGACATCATTTTAGTGGGACGCAGCCTTTAAAAACAAAAAAAAAGACAACACTAAAGCCATTTTACAATATCTAAAATCTAAGACAATATTGAGTCTCATATCACTAAATCGATATACTATCAATATATTGCCCAACCCTAGTGCGTTGGACTGTGTGAGGGCCTGTTGTCCTTGCACATTTAGTGAATATATATACTAGATTTGAGATATGTTGTCTCTAAATAGCAACTTGTCTTCAAAACTGTTCTGGTACATAGAAGTCCTCACCTTTTTATTGACATTTGATTGTTTTTTTCCCTGTTTTTTTTTTTGCACAGGTGCTGGTGGAAAATGGGACTAAAGATGGCCATCAGATGCTTATGGATGCCAGAGACACTTTGTTAAAGGTATTCAAATACAGCAGATAAGATGGCACTTTAAAACCGTCGTAGGATAATATGTTAATGATAGTATGTAGTGTAAATGATCTGACACAGTTTATGAAAACAGACTGATGACGTGCAGTTGTCTATTTCCAGAAACAAGAGAAGACTGTCTATGACACCAGACCAGCATCAGTGTTTGCTCCGGTACGTTTTAAAACTGAGCTGCTAAACAATATCATGGCGTACTTTCAACCAGCTTCTTGATATGCTATGTTTTTTTTTGTTTTTTTTTCAGTGTCCTCATGAACTGCCGTGTCCTAAACTGGCCCATGAACCCACCACACCCTGCAACTTCCAGCAGATGTACCAACCTCTGCCTCTGCCCGGGGTAAGAAGCCGTTGCCTCGTTCTTTTCCCGTTGTCCCTTTGAAAATCTCTGGTGTAAAGCATCTGTAGGTGGGCCTAGTTTCTTTGTTTGCTCAGGCACTGTATCAGTATCATCACTGCTCCTGCTGACTGTGTAAAACACACCGATAACAGGGTAAATCATAATTGTGTTACACCAGTTACTGACTGAAGGATGCAAAAGTCTAAACAAATAAAATGAAGGAAAAAAACCACATCACTAACACTCACAGATCACTCTCAGGTTGAAACTTGTAGTTCTGAAAAAGTTCAAGTTGCACATCTTTAAGATGTTAAGATCCATGTTTTATATGTTATATTAATTCATTAATATTGGTGTATGCCATTATATTAATTCATTATTAATAGTGATGTATGCCTTATGTATGCATTTCAGAAAGTTGTCTTTAAAAAAAAATAATAATAATAATAATAATATGACACTTAAAGCAACACTAAGGGTCATCTCCCATTCCCTTTAAAAGCCTGGCGCGTTTGTACCTTGGCACATTGCTATTATGATGGCGGATTTGCACCGGAATATTTTTATTTGTAATCTTCTATGTGTGTGTGTGTGTGTGTGTGTGTGTGTCAAGCATAGTGTGCGAGCGCTGTGCACGAGCCTAGGCACATTTTACTAATTAGCTGTTAAAATAACAATGAAATGTTGCGTTATTGACTTTAGACCAAGTTTTTGTTGGTCAATCACTTTCTGCTGCCGCAAGATAGCAGTATGCCCAGAATGCACCTGAACACACCTCCCTGGGCGCAGGTGCATTTGCTATTTAAACGACGTGGGCGCTGGATGAGAAATTAAAAACTGCGTCGGTCTTAAAATAGCAAAGACACTTGCGTCAGGCTGTGCGCCATGCCGCACCGTGCCCTATGTCCCTTGTCCAGCTTTGGTCCCCCTACAGGTTGTCTCATTGGAATTACAGCTTGCACGGTGGCCGTAGCTCCAATGAGACAACTTGTAGGAGGACCATAGACTGTTAAGATTGATGGACAACACATATGGTTTGGCAAAGTGCTGCAAATGTGGAAGTGTCTTAAACCTGCATTATAGCTTAATTCCAGCAGGGGGCGACACGTGTGGTTGCAAAAGGACGTCTGTTTCTGTAGACGTCTGATAAAGTGACCCACTTCTCACTTGATTTATTATCTCAGTCAACATTTTCAGAATGAGATTATGGTCTCAATCGCTAGTTTTTTAGGAATTCTGCAACACAGATTGTTCATTTTTTGAATTATGTTCTTGTTGATTTTAAAATGGGCAATAAAGCAGGGGGTGTTTTAGGGCGTGGCTATGATGTGATTTTCAGTGAAAGTATGTAATGCACCGTGGCTCCTCCCTCACTCACTCCTCCCTCTCATCTAAAATCGTCACATCCACAACCAGGATGGCTGCGCCCGTAACGACAAACTCGACGACTCATAGCCGGTCTCCACAAAATAATGGGTGACGACACACACGCGCTCTGTCCAATAATATACAGTCTATGAGGGGGCCTGAAGCGGTGGGCTGCGGAGCTGTAGTTCCACTGAGACAACCTGTAGACCTGTAGGGGGACCGAGGAGGGAAAAGTTAGTGTTGCCGTGCAGTAAATAGGTTAAGACTTTTGACAGATATTATTGTATACTATTTAAGCAATTAAAATTTAGCTTTTTCCCCCCAAATTGTTTTTATTTTTTATTGCTTTTCAATAAAAGAAATGTATTGCTTAACCAATGACTTGATAGAACTATTGGTAGAATCCTGGATTACTAAAATAATCAATAACTACAGTCTGAATAAATAGACTCCCCTTATTTTATATTCCAGCACAATGAGCGGCAGACGGAGAAGTTCAGCTACCTGATTGTGACTCGGGCAGAACCAGCGCAGGCAGAAACAGAAGGTGTGGACTGGGCCAGGCTGATCGCACCGGTGCAGTGCAGAACAAGACACGTCCACTGTCGAATGTGCTGCCCTGATGGACAACTACAACACCTGGTGGTGACAGCACGAAAACACAGCAGGTAAAAGGTCCTGCTCCTCATCGGCAGAGTCAGCATGTCTTTACAAATGTGTAATTGGGATACAAAGCTTGGGTTTGATTTGTTTTTTTCTCCAGAAATGTGGTTGAGGAGCTGTAAGGGACTGTATTAGTGGCAGCAGTATTTAGTATATGGCATACACATGAGAAATATTTTTTATTAGAGGTATATGATCAGATATTAAGTAAATAAGACTACAAGTCAACCGGTCATTCAGTGCCAGCTTTTGGTATTTGGTCGTTTTTAAATACATGGTGCCATAGACACATTCAGCATTGACCATGGTATCTCTCAATCTGACTGAAATTTGTTTAATTTCCGTCAATCAGAGATGAATACCGCTGTGCCCGGAGCAGCGACTGGGGAGATCAACTGCCAATGATTCGAAGAGTGGAAGACGACGTCCAGAGTGATTCAGAGCGTTGAGTCAAAGAGGAAGAGACATTCTTTACTTTTGAAACACCCTAAAACTGAGATATGCCTACCAACCAAGGAGTAATAATTATTTAATTCACCAGAACATCTGCTTTTTCTTACTGGAAATGTTAAAATACTGACTCATGTGACAATCTGATTACTTCACTAAAAAGTCATAAGGAAGTACTTGACCCAGCTTTATTGTGCACCACCTTTAATAAACCATAGTCCCATTCTTATGACAAGTTTGCTGCAATTTGGACAGTAATGTGATATTTAACAAGGGACAACATCTGGATAAATAGCTTCCCGTTACTGAAACAATCCCAAAGTCTAACAGTTTGACATTTTTGTTGGGCTACGTAGCCCTTCAATGCATGACCAATCAGATTCCAGCATGCCCTACAGTAAATGTACACAGGGATGCCGTCACAACTGTATTTGTCTGAGTCTCGTTTTCTTTGATCTATTTAAGTGCTTAGTATGAACAAAGTCTTAGAAAACCAGATTCACAAACTGGTCTCATGTGGTATGAAACCACTTTCCAAGCAGTCTTCAGTCCCATGTGTGATCCTCAGTTCTGAGTCGTCATCTTTGTAATTCAGTGAATATGTACACCCAATTCCTGAAAACCTTAAGTCAGCACACATTCTTTCAACATCGGTTAACTCCCAACGATCTCTGTCAGTGCTGAAGTCAAGTCCGGATACTTGTACTCAAATCCGGCCTCCAGAGTCTTCTTTGGTATGACTTTCTGGCCCTGCGTGAGGACCACGGCCCTCTCTGAGCCCATAAGGGTGTTCATGACAAAACCAGGCACAGGGAAAATGGTAGGCCTCCTCAGGATCCGGCCCAGTTCTTTAGTGAACTCATGGTTGGTGTTCAGTGCAGGCGCGACCCCGTTGAACACCTGTGGTGGAGGGGAGGGAGTGTCGGACTGAGCGGGGCGCTCCAGGGCGTGGACGATGATTCCTGCCAGGTCTGAGACATGGATCCAGGGAAACGGCTGTCTTCCTGACCCCAGGGTGCCTCCGAGGCCGAGCCAGAAGGGGAGCAGCATTTGCTTCATGGCACCGCCATCGCGGCCTAATACTACCCCTGGTGGAGAGAGGGAGGGAGGAATTGATTAAGAATGGTTTAGAATGGCACTAGGCAAGATTTACATAAAGTTAAACTCTTTTCACCAGCCTAAATCTGAAAGAAGTACTACAACTAAGAAGAGTTACGCCGTCACTATCCACCCGAGACCCTGCTGGTACAAGTTTACTAAAAGAAATGTCGGATTCTAAAGAACGACAAAAGTACTGAGATTTTAAATTTTAGAAACAAAGCATTTACGGTTCTCAACACAGCAGTGAGCAAGCGCTCCATCCACAATAATGAACTATTCTACATTTCTCATTGTTATGGTCTTTTGTGCAAAATATGATGAAAAGTGCCTGTTAATTTCTTGGCAAAGCGAGGCTACTGTACATTAAACTGCCAGAATTTTATAATGTAACTTCTGGTATCCAAGTCAAATACCTTTATTTTATTTTTTTACATACCAGACCTGATGACGACTTGTTTGGTGGTTTTTGTCACATTCTCAGGAAGGAGTGCAGAGTCCTCCCACTCTTTCACCAGCTTAGAGAATAAGTCAAATGGTGTCCATTCAGTATCTTCTGTATACTCAGCTGTCAGACCGGGCTTGTAACAACCTGTTGGTCGAAGAGCAAAGTAAGAAATTACAGCAATAGATTTCACTGCCTACTTTCATTTTCTTCATATACGTTCACATTTTGGATTGTCTACACTGTAATTTTAATGTTGGTTTTCCAAAGAGTTACCTGAATCAAGGGTCTAAGGACAGAGGGTGTCGTATGCTGTTCAGATTCTAAAGGTCCTAGAGTGGGGCTGAACAATGAATCGTAATTTCATCAAAATCGTAACCTGGCCAACTGCAGTTTTCAAATTGCAGGAGGCACAATATTCATTAAAGGCTAAATGTGTTGCAAAATAAAAAAGAATGCAAAGAAGACCTGGCCCACACATCATATTTAACAGACTTACATCTTTGTTTGGTACAGAGCCCTGCAAAAATCACACCATGATGATTTTATGAAAATGTGAATAATGATGTAAAAAAAAAAAATCTTTTATCCGTGAGGTTGTCTAGTCTGACCACTAATTTGACTATAAACTTTATAGTACGAAGTTGTATTATTAGGCAGAGAGACTTACCTACGCCCGTTACCAGGACCCAGGACTGAGGAGGACTGGGAGAAGCAGCAATGGCTTGAGCCAGAGATTTTGTAGTGTCGAGACGACTGGAGAACAAATCCTTTTTATAGCTTTCATTCCACCTGAGACCACAAATAAAAACAGATCACGACATACTCGACAACACCACAACAACACTCATTTGCAGACATAAGTGTCCATTAGTGGCGGTAAGGAATCTGTACATTTTTAATGGATCTAGACAAATTCAATTATATGGAAGAATTCAAAGCTTTAACTGAGCAGTACAAATACCCTTCATGGCCAAAATTATGCGGACACCACTGCTATCATTGCCAAGGACAGACTGCAGCATGTCACTGGGTCTGCAGAGAAGGTGATTGGCTGAAATCAGATGCCTCCCGGACTCTGAAGTGTGCTGGAAAGATTGTGGCTTATTCCTCCCACCCAAAGCCACAAACCCTTTGAGTCACTCTCCTCTGGCAGGAGGCGGAGGTCCATCACGCCACAAAAACTGTTTTTTTTTCCCCATCCGCCACTAGCTTTATGAACAAGGACCAGAACCCACCCTGACACTCTCCACACTCCTCCTCTGGCTCTACGTGCCACTGTACCTAATCTACTGAACTCTTCTTTTTATTTTTAACACACTATGTGTGTGTGTATACAGTATTTATTATTTATATTTTAATACTTGATTTCTTATCTTTCTTATATTTAGAGAATGTGTGACAAACACCTACAAAAACAAAACAAATTCCTTCTACAGTATGTGTAAAAAAATGTACTTGGCAACAAAGCTTCTTCTGATTGTTACATGATTGTCAAACAGCTCATTCCAAAGCTATAGACATCAGTCTGAGTCTATAACAGCCTCCACTCTTCTGGGAAGCCTTTCCACCAGATGTTGGAACCCTGGCTGCAGGTTTTTGGTTCCATTCAACCACAGGAGCGTTAGAAGTCAGCCACTGATGTTGGGTGATAAAGCCTGGCATGCAGTGTATCTCAAAAAAGTGTTGGATGGGGTTGAAATCACTGCTCTATGCAGGCCTGACAAGTTCTTCCAAACCAAACTGGGAAAATATTTTCTTTATGAAACTGGCTATGAGCATGGGGGCACTGCCATGTTGAAACGTACAATTACCTTTCCCAAATGGCTGCCACTAAGTCAAAGCAATAAAAAGCCTCGGGCCCACACCACGGTTCTGAACAGGGTCTCCACAAACGTTTGCTCACCATCGCAGTGGGTTCATTAGATTCTCTCCAGCCAAATTGACGGCGCCCTCGCATGGTGGGAGGCCGTGAGACTCCAACTCACCCTGCAGAAGCACAGAGGAAAAAGATGTTTATAAATGGCACTAGATTTAGAGACAAGTACAGTGATCTGCAATACAGAAAGGGGAAATTCAAAAGACTAGAGACTAGACTAGACCAAAATTAGAGCATTTAAAAAAAATTCTTGCAGGAGATGAGAAAATGACCTTTGTCTCTAGTGTTTGACTACAACTGTAAATTGACCTGAGATTATATTAAAGACTCTGAAATAATTATGATTATTTTTATTACTTTCTATGGATCATACCCATGTTATCTTCCCCGGACCAGGCTGGCGAGATATCACTGTGACATCATGACCTCTGACTGTGAGCAGGCGAGTCAGCTCACGGCCCACGAAGCCAGATCCCCCTCCTACAAGTTAGGCAGTAGAGAAATGCTCATACAAACAGAGAAACCAAAGATGCACATGGAAACCATCAGTTGCCAGTTAAAATAAATGTGGATGAGAGAAAAGACCGTTTAGGTTATATTTGCACTAGTTTGACTAATATCTCATATGGATTGTGCTGCACTATTGTGTATTTACACATATCATTTGATGCAATCAGGGTGTGGTTGCCACCATAGCATGTTTATAATTTCTTTAATATACAGTCTATGGTTGTCACATACTAAAAGCACAAGGTAGTCAGAACGTTGCACAATGCGCATGCGTACTATACATGCTTACAAAACAGGAATTTAGCAAACATAGCTTTGACTTACTTAACGGTTAAAAAAACAGTGACAGTTTACAACGTTTAACCACATAGCGCGCTTTTTACCTGTAACTTGTCTGTTGAACAGTATGCAAACACAGGTTAACTTATTTTGTACATGTACCTACATTTTGCATGCAATGCTAACAGTGCTCGAACAGTGCAGAGCTAACAGCTAGCTCGAGTTGTGTCACGTTGACCTTTCTGAAGCGTATACATTTAGCTAATATTTAAATAACGTACATACCTATTAAAACTCTCATGGTAGTTCAATGAAGAAAAAAGTAATTTTACAGCTGAACGTCGCTGCAGGTTTCCCCGTTTTCTTTTGACTGACTATACAGTTCTTTCTCGCCTTTTTTGGACCAATAGGCGCTCCGTAAACATGTAAATACGTCATTTTGTAGTTTATAATGGGACTTTTTTTAAAGAAGAGGTGGAATAGTCACTGGCTAATTTATTTATACATGTATCTGGTAAAACAATAAGCTCATTTATTATTTTGAATTAACTCATACAGTCTAGGTCTTTTATACAGTTCGGTCTATGCCAAATAAGAGAGCGAGATACCATATGGGGATTGCAATAAGAGATTATTGATGATTGATAATTTGCTTTAATTTAACCTATAATGTTAAATGCTGGAATCATGGTCAAGAAAATAATAAAAAAAAATAATATATATATATATATATATATATATGATCTTTTATCACTTATTAATATTGTTAATTAGTTCAGAATATGTTTTCTTATGCACCTTTAGCTGCTGGGTGAATGATGTCTGTATGTTGTTTGTACATTTCAGCCATTATTCTTATCCTTGTCTAACAATGACATGCACTGTTCATGCTGCTTGTAATTTCTGTTAACATGTGTTTTGTATTGGCTATGGTTTTAACCTATTGCGAAAGACCCGGAAGCTGCCTGTTTTCCGGTTCTGATGAAGAGATAAATTGAGCCTCGGCTTCATTAACAGCCTCTTGTCTTGTTGCTGTGATGCAGGTCGGCCGCGTTGCGGCGTAGGGAGACACAAAACAACGTGCGACTGGCTTCGACGGTATATATTCACGTTTTGTATTCCTGTTTCCTATTAGTTTATGTCGCAGTTAATGTGTTTATCTATCTGCTTGTGGTTGTTTGTTGCGGTTATGTCCATTTCCGCACAGACTGTCGTTGTTAGCATTGTGGCTTCAGTAGCGCCAAACCGACCGCACGTGGTCCGCACGTTCCGTGTTAATGAGCCGAGCTGGGCCGTTATTAGACGAAGTAACTTGTCATTTGTTTACAATCTATTTTAACTGTTATACTGACCTCCTAGGTGTCTTAATATCAGTAAGGGTAACGCGTTAATTTAAATAACGTTAAAATCTCTGTATAATGCAATAAAGCTAATCCACACCACCAGCTACATCCTCAAAGACCTTCAGTTGAATTGACATCGTTCTAAAACAATATTAAAATTGAACATTACCACGTTATCGGTTGTATTGGACTGCAGTTTCAGCTAGGCTACTGAGTGCATTGAGTTTATATTACCATGCATTTCCACCTGTTGCAGAGGTAATGTGCTCTTATTTTCATCTGCATCTCAGAGCAGATGCAGGTCAATGGGGGGGGGGGGGGAATATAAAATTTGTGTAAATCACTTTGCTTTAGTTCTACATTGTACGGTCAAACCTTAATGATGAGTTGCATGTGAGTCCGTGTTTCAGCTGAACCTCATGATTATTCTTTCACTGCACTGATGGGTTTGACAGTACGGATACTATTGAGGAGGTTTATTGTGTTAAATGTTGGGACTAACCTCAAGTGTTCTTCTTTTTAGGATTTTTAAGAACCTGGACTGGATTTATCTTGATAAGGTCAGTATCTGTCTCTATCAGGACCCTGTAGGTTAAATAAATGCAGCACTGAAACCTTCATTTATATAAATTAGGTGGATGCAACTCAATTACCCGCTATCTTCAGCCTCCAAGTGACCATAAAGTTGAATTAAAATTTCAACTGAACTTTCTTTTGCTTCTACAGGTAACTGGAAGACGACGTGAACTGAATCCACGGCTGGATCACTCTAGTTTGGTATTTTGAAGTTGGGTGTTATTTATACTGTGTTCAGTTGTAAAGCAGTTTGAGCCCCATTAGATTTATTAGCTGCCTGACAATATGGAATGCTTTTTTTTTTTTTCTAAATCTAGAAACATTTATAGGGTTAAAATTGTGACTGTATGAACTCAAATGCACACTGGCAAATAAAGTGACTGTTTTAAACTGCATTGTTGGAATTTATTTGCCGATAACACAGGCATACAGAATATGGTTGGGATTTATCAGTTGGATAATAAAGATGAGGATAATGTATGGCGTAATGAGAACATACATAAAATCCGGATATGAAGAAGGTAGTCTTCAGCAGGTAGCTTTGACTTGACCTTAAGGGACCTAGACCTAGGTGCTACAGTTTACAGGCCATAGATGTCTATTCAGATGCCTGATCATGTCTAAGATCAACAGGTAGTTGGCACTTAATACAAATGCTTCAATGAGAAGCGTTTTGGAATATAAGCATAAATTTCAGTTTTAAGTAAATAACTACCTGTAAATTTCTTGACCAATTGTTTAAAAGAATTTGAAGTTGCGTAACTGTTTTAAAAGGAATAAATCCATGCAGAAAAGAAGCTGGCATCTACTTTTTGCTGCTCTTTAAAATGCAAAATGAGCTGCTGTTCATAAAATGTGATGCTAACATTACATACATGCCTGAAATGCACAACACTGATGTCAGAGTGGGGACTGTCCCTGGGCAGGGACTAGGAGGTGAACTGGCATCTCGGCTACCAGTCCACTCTGTACAGGGATTTGAACCGGCCACCCTCTGGTTTCCAAGCCAAGTCCTTGAGGACCCTGACAGGGCCAAGAGGAAGATTTCCTCTAGATTTTAATTATGAACAAAAATGGGTGCAGTTGCGTAGAAAGTGGATGCAAAGCTTTTTAAAACATGTCCTAATGAGTGACATAGCAACAAAATGTCTCCTTTTGGATAAGTTATTTCTAATGAATATTGCATAAAAAAAGAAACATGTCAAAAACCCTTTATTCTCAGAAATGCTATATATGGAGATTGACAGTGTTAAATGATACAAAACGAGTAAGTCAGTTAGGCAGTCTCTAACTGCCACAAAATGTAATACATTTTTTTTACTAAAAGTGTTTGCAGTTTTGAAATTCAGCAAGGGTAAAACAATTTCATTTCATGTCCTTGCACTGCAGACGTTCAGTAAAACTTTCCTTTCAATACTATTTACAAAACAAAATCCTCTTCAGTCAGTTGGTGCTTTGTTTTAGTCAAATGTTGCTTTACCCCAAATCTACACGCTCCACATGTATTTTTTAAAAACAAAATGTAACTGTCATAGAGAGCTACACTGTTTATTTAATGCTTATCTGCCATTTTGGCTGAAATGAGAGGAGGTCCTGCGCCATTTGTGGAGTCAGCATTGCTGAGTCCCTCAGTGTCTTTATTTTTTTTGGTTCGTGTTTGGTCCAGCGACGTGCCCTCGAATAGCCGAGCCATGAAGGCGAAGCCGTTCTGCCTGATGTAAGACTTTCCAGCAAAGGTGTAGAGAATGGGATTGGCACAGCTGCTAATGAAGGCCAAAGCCGAAGTCACTGCACGGCTGTTCGAGGAGATCTTGTCCAATCTGCAGATAAACACAAGATGTTAGACCACAACTACAGCTGAGACTTATTAAAGGTGCCCTGCCACAGAAAACCCCAAGCTCATATCTCACTTATTATTCATTCATCATTCTCATTTCCTATTCTAGAGCTGTTCATACTGTTCATATTGTAATATAACAACAATACTATTTATCCCAGCATCCTTTGCACTATGCTCCACATTTAAATAATTTTTATTGCACTCTTCATTACACTATTACCTCTATTTGGTTTCTGTTATATGGTTCATTATGTATATATTAGTGTGTATATATTGTTTGGTTGTTTTGTGTGTGTAAGCGCATTGTGAGCAACGACGTTCCAAAGAAAACTTCCTTGTATGTGTCCTCATACCTGGCAAATAAAGCTGATTCTGATTCTGATTTAGTATATTAATGAATGGATTACTCAATAGGCCCATTGGGCACAAGTCATATACACTCACCTATAGGATTGTTAGGAACACCATACTAATACTGTGTTTGACCCCCTTTGCCTTCAGAACTGCCTTAATTCTACGTGGCATTGATTCAACAAGATGCTGAAAGCATTCTTTAGAAATGTTGGCCCATATTGATAGGATAGCATCTTGCAGTTGATGGAGATTTGTGGGATGCACATCCAGGGCACGAAGCTCCCGTTCCACCACATCCCAAAGATGCTCTATTGGGTTGAGATCTGGTGACTGTGGGGGCCATTTTAGTACAGTGAACTCATTGTCATGTTGTCGAGAAACCAATTTGAAATAATTCGAGCTTTGTGACATGGTGCATTATCCTGCTGGAAGTAGCCATCAGAGGATGGGTGCATGGTGGCCATAAAGGGATGGACATGGTCAGAAACAATGATCAGGTAGGCCGTGGCATTTAAACAATGCCCAATTGGCACTAAGGGGCCTAAAGTATGCCAAGAAAACATCCCCCACACCATTACCCCACCACCACCAGCCTGCACAGTGGTAACAAGGCATGATGGATCCATGTTCTCATTCTGTTCACGCCAAATTCTGACTACCATGTGAATGTCTCAACAAAAATCGAGACTCATCAGACCAGGCAACATTTTTCCAGTCTTTAACTGTCCAATTTTGGTGGGCTCTTGCTAATTGTAGCCTCTTTTTCCTATTTGTAGTGGAGATGAGTGGTACCCAGTGGGGTCTTCTGCTGTTGTTGCCCATCCGCCTCAAGGTTGTGCGTGTTGTGGCTTCACAAATGCTTTGCTGCATACCTCGGTTGTAACGAGTGGTTATTTCAGTCAAAGTTGCTTTTCTATCAGCTTGAATCAGTCGGCCCATTCTCCTCTGACCTCTAGCATCAACAAGGCATTTTCGCCCACATGACTGCCGCATACTGGATGTTTTTCCCTTTTCACACCATTCTTTGTAAACCCTAGGAATGGTTGTGCGTGAAAATCCCAGTAACTGAGGAGATTGTGAAATACTCAGACCGGCCCGTCTGGCACCAACAACCATGTCACGCTCAAAATTGCTTAAATCACCTTTCTTTCCCATTCTGACATTCAGTTTGGAGTTCAGGAGATTGTCTTGACCAGGACCACACCCCTAAATGCATTGAAGCAACTGCCATGTGATTGGTTGATTAGATAATTGCATTAATGAGAAATTGAACAGGTGTTCCTAATAATCCTTTAGGTGAGTGTAAATTAGTATCTCTTATCAGGTGTTGTAGTGTTATTGCTTAAATATGCAACTCTAGTACATTTATAAGTAAAGTATGAAACAAAAAAATTAAAATCACTTTGTTTTAATACTTTTATAGTTTTTTCTGACTGTTAGTTGTTTAAAATCAATTTAAAAAAAAAAAAAAAGAATACCAAAAAACCCACTTTGTGCAAGAGAGTGGGTAAATGTGTGTGAGTCTTGTGTTACTCACGTTTCTCTTGCTTCACTGCCCTCGGGGTACCACTGAGCTGCCACCTTGGACACACCAAAACATACTGAGTGTTCATTCAAATGATCAGATCATACATTAGTAACATATTTCATGTCACCAGTAAAACAGTGCACACGCCCACACACACCTGTAGCATGTTGATCACGTGGTACGGCAACCAGAAAAGGCCAAACATCACCACAATAGCCAGGATGAGTTTCTCGCTGCGGACCTTTCGGCGGAACTGCGTCTTCCTCAAGCGTCTCAGGATGAGGACGTAGCAAGTTATGATGACGGCGTAAGGAAGAATGAATCCCGCCGTGGTCTCTAAGGCGTAATGAAACCTCACCTGCACACAGGACAATGCAAAACAAGTATGGGAAAGGAAGTAATGATTACATGTGTTTCTGTAGACATGACTGACTGGATCCATCAAAACAAGGTGTGAGCTATAGAAAAAGAAGACTGAATCTGTTCATTCATATGGTATCTACCTGAAGGCACAAGTTCATTGAGATATAAATTAGTCCTTTTTCATTGTTTCGGGGTTAGAATTAGGATACCCAAGCTCGGATTCACCAACAAGATTCATTTATTTATTTTTTTGTTATTTCTTTATAAGCCCACTTTGCATTACCTGCTCAGCAGCCAACAGCAGAACAGACATAGTTAGCTCCAGTTATTCTGGATCAACGACATTTCATTTACCAAATTATTCTGACGCCAACGGAAGTTCCAAAAGGTGTCTATCACTCAAGAAACAGCAACCACTAATTCCGAGCTAGCAAACTTACGTTACATGTGAAAATGGCAGGGTTTGTTGTAAATGTTCATGGTGCAATAAGGCCTGCTTGGTTCGGGAATATTTGCAAGGATTTACAAGGAATATGTTTACGGTATTTATTCTCAAACCGGGAACTTTTTTAGGAACGATTGGTGGGATTGCTGTGGTTGTAGTCCATACAGTGAGAGAAAATAAGGGTTAACCACCTATCTACCTAATATAAGTAGCTCACGTTACTGTATTGTGTGAACAGTTAACTTCATAAAATGTTGTATGTGCCGTTTTCTTTCACGGAGTGCAAATGTTTCACCCCAGAGTTATTTTTCACCTATCCTAGAATGAACAGTATGGTGTAGCCAGATCTTACTCCATTTTACTGTGAGACTAGCAACTGGCTGGTGAACATAGTGCAGCATTTTGCAGCTTGACCCTTGTATGGTATTGGGTCAAATTGACCCATTTCAAATTTTTACAAGAAGAAAAATGGTACAAGTTACATTTTTTTCTACCTGAAAATCAATGGCCTTACCTTATTTTTGGTAATAAACATGTATTCCGGACTCAATTCAGAAAATTATTCTGAATATGACCCTATGTTTTTCCATAGTGGATTTTTAACATGAATCATTACATTTTTACAAAAAACAAATCACAGTTCCATTTTTAGTTGTGTTCTAGTAGAGACTAATTACATCTCAGTTGTTTGAAACTGAGATAAAGACAACATTTGTTTATAGATTATAAAATAACATTTTATTTCAGAATTGTTTTTAAAACCCCAAATAAGTCACGGGTCAATTTGACCCGAGGGACATGAGAGGGTCCCAAAAGTGAAGACAATCCAAGGGTTAAGAGACAAATATTTCCTTTAGGAGTTGGTGGAGACCAAACCTAGAGCTAAAAGAAAGTGAACATTAGAACTTTTTTTTCCAGGTGGTCAAGATCATGACTCCAATGGGCTTTTTAAACTAAATAAATTAGTCAAGAAAATACTAGATTAACAGCAGATAATGAAAGTAATTGTCAGTTGCAACCCTGATGTACTTACGTGTTGAGGCAATGTGTGATTGGCCACACACACAAGTTTGGTTGTATTCCACCCATCGTCATTGTCCTCTCTCACCCCTCGGAACACCAGTGAGGGGATGGAAATGACCATCACCAATGCCCAGGTGCCTACGATCACTCTCTTCATAATCTTCCTGCTGACTTTGGAGGACACTCTCCTGGGCAACACCACGACCACCATCCTGTGCACGCTCATCAGCGTGATCATAAAGATGGAGGCGTACATGTTGGTGTTGCACAGGTAGAACAGGGCTTTACACATGGCTTCACCAAAAACCCACGTCTGTTTGGCCAGGTAGACGATGAAGAAGATGGTGATGGCCATGAGGAAGCCGTCGGCACACGCCAGGTTGAAGATGAGGAGGGTGGTGACCGAGCGCTGTTTGATGCGTGCCAGGATGCTCCAGGCAATGAAGAGGTTGCCAGGGACGCCCACGAGGAAGACCAAGCTGAGGATTAGAGCACCCAGGACTGTGGCGTTGTCATTGCTCACGGGGCTGTCATCTTTGTGTCCTAAGCCGTGTTCTGTGCCATTGGATACGGGCATGCTAGACGGAGGTGGGATCCTAAGGATGAGAGAGAAAGTTAGATCCTAAATATTTTATCTTTTATTATCATTAAAGTAAAATGAAGAATGGCTGAGTGGAAATGGGTATTTCATATTACACAGGGTTGGGTGCAATGATTGACATTTGTATTTCTGTGTGTTTGGTTCTATGATTGAATATAGTATTTAATGTATTTTGGAGTTGTATTAAGGATGCTTAGATACCAAGACTCTGGCCGATATGATAACCGATATTTACCGATGTTGATATGACCTGTATAAAAACTAGTGTATATGATAATCATAATCATCTTTCTTTATTTGCAAAACATTTGGAAAAGTCCATGAATCACAGATTTACCGCATTGGACCAATCTGATGTATAAAACCTGACAAGCATTGGACAGATGACGATATGTTGCTGATACACAATATTGTGCATCCTTAATTTGTATATTGCATTTGTAGCATTATAGTTTGTGTCTACTTGCCCAGCATGTAGCTAAATCTGTTACAAATATGTTGCTCTTCTCTTTGTATGAACATCAGGTTTTTTTGCCCATGGTCCTTGATCTATAAATGTCATAAGCACATTTTCCCTAATATCCATAGTCAGGGAAACTTGTGGATGCCTTTTCCATGACTTTCCTGACTTTTTTTTCCTCCATTTTACAATATGCTATCTCACAATGAGGATTTACCATCTCATTTTTATCAGAAACCTTCATTGTTTCTCTACTGATGGCTTCAAAAAAGTTTAGGACTAAAACCCGATGTCAGACATCTCTTTTGAGAGCCCCCTGGAAATATTTATCCCAGTCCTCTACATGCTTCAGTAACCTTTTCATCTGTACGATGTGGACTGCCACCAATGAGTCCTCTCCAAGATTAAGGAACATTAATTTGGAAAAAAAAGTGTGATAGAAGTTGCATTAACAAACAAAATTGTCCTTTGGCAATGTGGTTTTTTACAACTCATCTAAGACAAAGATGGTGTGACAGTCTGGAGTGAATTAAATAGTGTGCCCGTTACTGAATATAAACATTACAAAACATTGTCCATCAAAGGTACACAAGCTGTTTCCAGATCTAGCGGATGGCTGGCACACTGACGCAGCCTCTAAAATATTCACATAAGACTCTGTGGCCAACAGTGTAGCTCAACCTCAGACACAGCATGCTAAAACACGCCAAACATTAGCACAACTGCGTCAAAGAAGAGCACTATTTCGACACAGTCTTTGATTCACTTTGATTTTTTTCTTCTTTTCTTGTCTCTTCTTTTTGTAATGGAAACCAGTAACATGGAGTGCAGAGGTCACAGAATGTTGACCTTGAAGGAAAAGTACAGTTAAACATGGTGTGTCCCTGACAACCCCTAATTATTATTTATGATACATTTTGGCCTTTTATGGTCTTTAACAGGCAGGATAGCTTTAAAACAGGATTGGGGAGAAAAGGCGGGGTAAGGAGGTTGGATTTGAACCCCAACCACAACCAAGGGCTCTGTCTACATGGGGCGCACGCTCCACTGGGTGAGCTAGCGGTCCACCCAAAGAATCCCTTTTTTCTGGGAATATTTTGGCCTTTATTGACAGGGTAGCTTATCACAGGAGAATGACATGCAGCAAAGGGCTGCAGGTTGGAACTGAACCTGTGGCTGCTGCAGTGAGGGCTGAGCCTTGGCACACGGGGTCGCACATTCAACCAGGTGAACTACCCAGGCGCCCCCCGGACCCTGACCTTTATTAAATACTAATATTCCTATTAGAAAAATGAAACATGAGTTATGTAGAGAGAGGAAAGATCTGATCTCCACAAAAAAAAAAAAAAACATTTCCCTTTTGTGAGAACAAACCCTTATTTATTTGATTAATTTATTCATTGAGTCCTCATTTCCTTGCTCTGATCCAGCTAAAGCAAACTGTTTATTTTCCCCGGATGGATGAAAACAAGAGTGAACGAGAAAACAAAGTGAAACTAAGCCACTCTCTACAATCACTAGAAGAAAAATGCCACGGAAAGCCGAGCCCGAGCAACAAAGTGACGCTGTCAGGTGAAAGCCTTGTTTTACTGGAAATACAGCTTTCTTGTTTCTGTCTTTTTTGTCATTTAGTTGTTCCAACCCACAGACAACCATGCCAATTTAGGTGAAAACACAAGCGTCTTATTTTATAATGGATATACAACATAACTGTACTGTTGCAATAGATAAACTGCACTAAGGATAACACAAATCTGACGTAGTTTGTGTAAATGACAAAGTAAGGAAAGGACTGTATAAGTGTATGTGAGAAAATCAGACCAATTTTGAAAAAATACTATGCGCATTGGATTTACAAAAATAGGATTTTTCACAATTAGGGTTCAAAAACAACAAATGAAAATGTGAGAAACTTTGAAAAGAATCTGAAAATCCCCACGACACTGCAAATGACTTGTTCCTTCAAATGACTCTGTTTGCCAATGAGGAAATAGTGATGGATTATCTTGCAATCCAAAGATAAAATGATGAGTCATAGGTTTGTAATAAATCTGCTTTGTGTAAATAATCAAGTCAGAAAAAGTAAATTATTATTATGAGATGAAAGCAAATAATGGGAAAGAACAGATGTTTATGAAAGAAAAAGTCCTAAATTAGATTTTCCAGTGAAGGTTCAAAAGTGACTGACCTTTCCAGGACTTGATGTCTCTCTTGGATGAGTGTGAGATTCAATTATCCAACTGCTGCTCTCCTCTCGGTCTGACAGTGTTTCCCTTGTGTGATGGTCTCTGTTAGCTCTGTCCATAATAAACTGCATTGCATCCTGGCCCACAGGCTGTAACATGCCTTGGTTAAAGAAGAAAGAGAGGCATAGAGGAGTGTCCTTCCTAAACTTTTTCCCTCCCTCCCTCTCTCTCTCTATCTTCAGTGACGTGCAGTCATCTCCATGTGTGATTATATCCATGTGCATGCATCTCAAGTATCTGTGCTACAACACTGTGTCCATTAAAAATGCACATTTGTGCGAGTGAAATGACTCACAGAGATTGAAGAATTGGTGATTCAAATGCTTGCACAAGCTCCTTGTGTCATGGGTGCTGCTCACACACACACACACACACACACACACATACAAACACACACACTCACTCACTCACTCACTCACTCACTCACTCACTAGTTCATACAGGTTTCTCAGGAATGAGTTGCCGGGGAAATTGGAGAAATGAGAAGGAACACAACCCACCCTTGTTCAGTTTGTTCAGTGACGTCATGGCTGACATTCATGCATCTGTCAGCATCTGTCTCACAGAGAAGCTGGTAAGCCAGAATCGCCTATGTGCTCCATCACTGTCACTTTGAAATCTTGATTTTAAAAGCTGTGTTTCAATGGATGAAAGTATATGGTAAATGGACGACATTCACACTCTGAACACTTTACAACACAAGCCAGCACTCACCCATGCACACACACACACACACACACACACACACAAACACACACACACACACAATGGTGGCAGAAGGCTGCAAGGTGCCGACTGCTCATCATTGGGAGTGGAAGAATCAACATTCACACAAACACTTACACACTGCTATCAGAAGCCTTTTGGGGTTCAGTATCTTGCCCAAGTTGTTGTGTCTTTGTAAATTATAGAGGGTGGTCTAGATCTACTCCTTCTGTAAAGTGTCCTGAGATAACTTCCGGTATGATTTTACACTGTCAATAAAATTGAAATGAATAGACACGTTCAACATGCCTTCCAGATTACATTACACAGTTTTTTACAACCACTTTGGCACTGATTTCAGAACCTTGACGTCATTTTTCAAAACTCTAGACACAAAACTTACAACCAATGATCAAAATGCACTTTTGTTTTCATATGCTTGGATCCAACATACATGAACCTCAGATCATTTGTTCATTTAACAAAACTCACCTGTTCAATATGACACAATTTAACATCAAAGTACTACTATTTCAAAAAGCAATTCACACATTACATTTCAAATGAATGTCTATTCATTTCATTACAGTGATCAAACTATCAATTGAAACAACTGCTCAAAATGATAAGTAACAGTTGTATTACTCTCAATGCATAGTTGTATGGAGACAGAAACAATATTCCATGTTTAGATCATGAAAATTTCCAGATACTGAGATATATTGTCACCAAACAGCGTGGTGCATGAACCAATTAGACTACATTATGTGTGGATGTAATATTTCATCATCATTCTTTACTGTAGTGTACTCCTGTTTATCAGACACTGTTTCTATGGTCCTGTGTACCACCTTTACTGTAACACTATTTACAGTATTGACAGTACTGCACCATATGCATGCAGGCCCTTAGAACTGCCCGTCCAATTCTGCCAACTCGTTACTGATGATTGAGATATATACTTATATAAAGTGCTATGTATATTTACCTACTTGTACCACATTGTTCGCCATGCCCAAAGGCTTTTTTTCCAAGATTTTTGGCTAAATGCAATGTAGCTGAGAACCTGTGGCCAAATCCACGTGACAGAGTTGATGAAGATGTAGAAGTACAGAACACTGCATTTGATGTTTCACAGAACTGTCTTTTCTTTTCTATTTCCTAGCTGATAATTTAGCTTTGTTTCAAATAAACCTATGTTGTGATTGTACATATTGTCTTTCATCAATACAATTCAGATTTTGTTCAGTGATTCCACTGTGTCTGTAGTATTCTCTACTACTGCAGTGCTTTTACAGGGATGGATTTTCATTTAGTATCATCATGTATCACCCATTTTGTACTGCAATATTTTAATGATTGTACAAACAATGACACACAATGTTTTGAACATTGGACAGCCTGTGTTACAAGTGATGACCGTTTTGTGTCTTTTTTGAAAAATGACATCAAGGTTCTGAGATTAGCAAAGTGATTGTAAAAAAACATATCTTAAATAATCTGTGTCTTTAGGTTGTGAGAGCAGACAGTTGAGGAAAGTGACAGTAAAACTGTTCTGTGTTTCACCACATGATGGCAACACGTCCACAGGAATCTTCTATTTTCGCCCTTCCTCCCATAAACTTGACATTTAGCAGTTCCTCCCTTTTGTTCCTCCTCCATCACATTGCAGCAGTCCTTTAACACAATTTATTAGCATTCAACTGCTCAGTTTCACAACCCCCCCAAAACTTTCCATTTCTAGAGAAGTTCTGAGCCTCAACTACTGAACATGTGTATCCACACCACACAGTGTACCTGCATGTAGTTCAGCTTTACCCCAGTGTTCATTTAAAGTCTTGCTGCAGTTCTTTTGACCGCTTTGGCAAACCAAGTTCCTGTAATTCAGGATGTGAAGAAAATTGTATTGTTAATGGGGACTTAAATCTGAAAATATGTATATAGGTAACCGGATATCTTCCTTGTAAATATATATACTGTATATATAATATAAATATACAGTATACATTTGATTTTTGTACTACTTTTATATAACCAACTTTGTTCTATTTTATTGTTTTATTTCATTCTCTTCTAATTGAAATATATTTGAACATTAGTTTCCTGTGTGTGGGCTGATCCACCGATCCTGTGTTGTATAAGACAATGAAGCTAAACATCAGTCTTGAACCTTGACCTTCAAAAAAGATTTGCCGCTCCTTGCAGCTGAGAGAAGCCGGCTTCCATTGAAAACGAATGACTTCCGGTAACTTTAGACCAGTGGTTCTTAACCTGGGTTCGATCGATCCCCAGGGGTTCGGTGAGTCAGTCTCAGGGGTTCGGCGGAGGTCAAGACACACACCCGACTCTTATGATTCGTGATGACACGCCCCGCTTGGCCATCATCAGAAGGGTTCGGTGAACGCGCATATGAAACTGGTGGGGGTCAGTACCTCCAACAAGGTTAAGAACCACTGCTTTAGACGCTCAAGCCGGTGGCGGTGTGAACGTACGGTCACAGGGTGGCCTGAGCTTCTTTGCAGCTCAAGTCGGCGGCAGTGTGTAGGTACAGTAAAACGGAGACATCTGGGAACAGTGCTGCCTTCGTTTTGGTTTGAAAACTCCCGGGTTGCTTTGTAGTCTGGACAGGCGTAAACAGAGACCTTTGGAAACGCGGTCTTATCAGTTATGCAGACATGCCTTTCTGCCCACACCTTGTTCTTCCAAGCAAATAAATCCTTGCACTTAATTTTCGCCATTGTCGGCGTGTCCACATGATACAAGCCTTCCGTCCCTGAGGAGGGTGGTAAGGTCAGCTGAGAGAATCATCGCGGTAACGCTGCCACCTATTGAGAAGCTGGCCAAACAACATGGCCTTTCAAGGGCAACAAAATCATCAAAGACTCTACACCCTCTACACCCCCCCCCCCCCCCCCCCCCCACACACACACACACACACACACAGTTTGTTCTCTCTCCTGCCAACCTATTGCAACCTAAGGAGCAGGTCTGTGTGGGTCAGTGCCTTTTTTTCCCAACTGTAATCAGACTGTTGAAGAGCACCACACTGTGAACCAAGACAATATGGAATATGCAATATGCAACATGTGTAGCACTGGGCATCGTTTAAAATCTTGAGATCCGGTGCTAATTTCAATACCTCAGTTTTGATACCGGTTCCTAACAAAACTTTTTTTGATACCATATGTTTTAAAATCCATTTCAACATCAACAGAAATCCATTAAAAACAAAACTTCTATTTTCTACCTTTATTGTGAATCAAATTAAATGAAAACAATTAAAACCACTTTATCAGCATTGCGTGATTCCCTTGACTAAACACAACTGCAGAGCCGACGTAGATCCGCACCTTTGCGTGTGTGTGTGTGTTTGTGTGTGTGTGTGTGTGTGTGTGTGTGTGTGTGTGTGTGTGTGTGTGTGTGTGTGTGTGTGTGTGTGTGTGTGTGTGTGTCGAGCTCCGCTCTCTGTCAGTAGAGCGTGCTCAAAGGCCTTTTGGAACCAAAATTTGGCACTGAAAGATAAACAGTTTTTATACTGATAGGATCAGAGTATTTCTTTCAGTACCATAAAAGTATTGATGTTCGGTGCCCAGTATGTGTGCATATGATGTATGTATATGTATGAGTATGTGTGGGATATGCGTTTATACATGTGTATCTCATATTTTTAAAATGCTAGCTATCTCATTTATATATCGTATTTTTACATGATTTATATTTGCATTTTTTTAGCTGCTGATGGGTTTCTATGTCTGTTTTTACGGTGGTCCAATGAAATGTAAATTTGTTCCACACTGCACTTCCCAAAGTGTTTTTTTGGAATGACAATAAAAATAATCTTGAATCTTGAATATTGACGTAGGGAGATATTAAAGCCAAAGCTTTTGATGAAGGACACTGCAGCTGCCGGTGCGGCCAACATGTTTGTCGTCTTGTTTCATGTGTGGTGTGTGTGGATGTAGTAGTGTGGATGTAGCCTGTGACATACTGTAGACTGACAGGCTAATTAGTCATAACCAGTAGCAAAATGAATGGCTGATTAGAAGCCCTCAACCATCACGGTGTCGCCAAACAAACTGAAGACTCAAAAAACTAAGTGAACTTTCTTTGGATTCTTTTTTTTCACCGCTGGTGTCAAGGAAATGTGTTCACTCCACTTTGTTATAGTGCCCTATGGGGATCACATTCTGCCTTGGGCCTCAAAACGTCTTGCGTCGGCCCTGCTGGTAGCACTTTTTTCCTCTCCCTGACCAGACTGCAACATCTTGAGATCAAGATCCAAGGCCTGCCCACAAAACCCCAAGAGGATGACAGGGAGAGTGAAGCAAGTCCCCAGTTCCACGCCAGTACAACATACATAATGATTGTGAGAATCAGAGGAGGACAAGGAAGGAGGACAGAGGGGAGGGGGAGGGAGGAGACTGAGAGAGAGAGAGAGAGAGACAGAGAGAGTGTGTTTGTTTAACTTTTTCGTCTCCTGACTCAGACAGAGAGCAGACTGCAGAGGATAATGAGAAACAGATCTTTGGTGGAGAGGGAGGGAAGGGAGGGAGGGCTGACTCAAGAGAATGAGGGACGAGGAGGAGTAGGTGGGGAGAAGAGAGGAAGGAGGAGTGGGGTAAAAAAAAGCAGAAGTGGAAAGGGGGAGGAGAGGGAAGAGTGACAGCCAAAAAAGGGGGGGCTGTCTTGTCCATCGCCACAGGAAATAGGCCCTCTCATGTTCACTAAGTGACAGTTAATATCCAGCCCTGGTGGCCATGCAGCCGGCCTACAGTGGCTACAAAAGTTTAGGAGATAATGAGCTACTTGCCATGAGTCCTGCACATGATTGATAATAATAAACGTATCGTTTTGAGCTTGAATGTGTGAAAACGTTAGATAAATCTAATTCTAGTGGAGAAACACTAAGACAGTTATGTGTGGGGGATGCAAAGTAAGAGTTGCAAAGGCAAGCAATGTGTGTAGGGTTTAAAATATGTGGTGGTGTAAGCTATAAAGTAAATGTGAAGTGAGTCTGACTAAAAAAGAGAAACCTCCAGGGTGAGTGAGGAGAGGGAGAAGAGGGAGGCTGGAGGTTGGGCAGGGGGGATTCATGACTGACAGGCTCAAGGTCCTATGGGGAATGAGTAACGGACCAACTGGAGCTGGGAAACCCACCCAAAGGCAATTAAGGGTAAAGGACGACACAAATATTTGATAAACTTTTTTTTCTCCCTCTCTCTCTGTCTTGAACGGGGAAGAAGGAGCTACAGGGATGGCGATGGAGCTAGAATGAGAGACCCGACTGTGTCTGGCAGATATGTTTCGGTAAAGATTGTGAGATATCCAGAGCGACGATTGGATTTGGACCGCAAGGCATCCATCCTGAAAAAGTTGCAAATCCCCGAGCAAGAAGCAGCTCTCATAGTGTGGAAACAGCTAGCAAAAGTTGCTCAAGTTACTTCAAAAACTTTTTAAGAGGTTGGATATTTGCGCAATGACACGCACATAGGAGAAAGTCAAAGGTTTGGGGAATATCTCCGGGAAACTGTCTTTTTTTGTTTTGAGGCGCACCAAGGACGTTAAAGTCGTTACGCAGGGAGAGATTGGATCACTCTCTCTGTATCCTGTCCCTGCTGCCGGAGGGCGATGGGGGCCGCGCCGGGCTCGGGCTGGGAGGAGGGCGAGTTCGAGTTCAAGTTGGTGTTTGAGGAGGACCCGCCGTCGCGGCAGAGCCAGCGGCCATCGCCGGTGCGCACAGCCGAGCCGGAGAGCACCGTTCCCGGAGAGGAGAGTGAGTGCGCCCCGCTGCACCTGGACTCATCCAGCAGCAGCCTGGGTTAGCGACATTTCTCTGATGGTTGATTGTACACTAGATACAGGAGGTCTGATCGGCCGGACAGTGTGGCTTCTAATACATGGGAACAACTGTGTGTGTGTGTGTGTGTGTGTGTGTGTGTGTGTGTGTGTGTGTGTGTGTGTGTGTCTGGCTGTATGTTGCATGTGCTGTGATGAAGGCCTTCATCAGCATGCCTGTGCTGATGTGAAGTGTGTGTGTGTGTGTGTGTGTTTGTGTGCGCATGTGTCTGTGTGTGTGTGTCTGTGTGTGTGTGGGTATGTGTGTGTTTAAACTTGCATGTGAATTTTGTGTGCGTGACTCTGTCTGCAAGCATGTTAGCGTTAGTATATTGTTATAGTGTGTTTGTTTTGTGTGTTTGTGTGTGCATGTCTGACTGTATGCCTGTTTGTGACTGGATTTGCGTGTGTGTTGTGCATGTGTGCGTGCAGCCCCAGACTCAATATGTTTCTAATCAGCTGTGCGTGTGAGTAGAGTTAACAGCTGCCATCTGGGATGGAACCTCAACCTCTGTGTACTGAACAGGCACCACATCCCTCCCTCTTTTACTCAACCTCCATCTCCCCCCGTTTTTCACTACGCACACACACACACACACACACATACACACATACACACACACACCTTGTATCCTCACATCCACTCTCTCATTTGTTTCCCGCCCACACTGGCATACAGTTGTATTACCACACCCAAGGCATGAAAGCGAACTTTACGACAAACAAGAGCGCAATTCTTCACTCTATGATGAGGTTTTACTTTTTAGAGCATCACAGAAGAGTTTTGACTACTCTTCTGACATTTAAAATGCACCTCTAGTATTCAGATTGAAGTCCTTGATATAAGATGCTAACCAGAAAGACACAACTGTTCATGCTTGTGACCCCCCTAAAACAAAGAAATGTTAACTTGCTTGTTAACTGCTCGACATGTCTACCAATTGTGACCAGTTCAACCAAACACTACTTTTTGATGACTGAAGAGGTCAAATGTAGAACAGTGCTGATCCCACTTTTTTCATTTCTGGTACTTGTACGCTAGTCTCGCATTGCCAGACCTGTGTGCACAGCGCTGTGGAGGAAGGTCTGGCTAAACCAACCACAGATTCTGGAATTGGAGAAAAAAAACACTCTGGGTTGTTTGCATCTCTTTAAACAATCTCAATCGTCTTGTTGTTTCCCGTAGCGTAGGGATTTTGAGAATGGCAATACACAGAGAGCGGTAGGTGAGGGACATGTCTGGCAATTGTCCTGGAAATGTACTCCCATTAATCCGGACTACCTCTACGTAGATACAGAGTACCAGTCCAGTACCAGTGCTCTATTTTTCCCAGATTTAGAATCTTTATATCTTGCTGTATGGAACTCATTGGAATCCGTTTTATATGAGATAATAAGATTAGATAAGATAGATCAGATACTTTATTGTCCCTGAAGGGAAATTTGTTTTGGACTCTGTCCGTTCCGCAGCTTTACAAAGACAACACAAAATACAGCAAATAAGCATCTCTCAGCACAAGCTCTCATGCAACACACATGCTTTCATATACGTTAAACAGGTATCTATATAGTAAGCACGTTCACTACTCCTTCCATTGGCACTTTGTAATTGAACAACCCCGTTGGCTCCATTCTCTGCGATAAGTCCAGCACAGCCCTTACACAACATGAGGTAACATGAGGCCACAGATGTTTGCGGTGCTAAAAACTCAGTCTGCAACACAAAGTGACCTAATGAAGGGAATTTAAAGCGAAAACTAAGAATACTATGACAGCGATGAAAACACTGCATTTAACGTTGAGAAGTCATGCCACGTCCGCAAACTGAGGACTGTCTAAGGCCGTAGTAAAATGACTTAAAATTCACAAGAAAAAAAGACATTTATTAGAGAAAAGCTCGAGAAAGAAACATTTTTGCAGAAAGGAATACACACATGGTGCGCAATAACTGTCAGGTACATTTTACTGAATAGTGTAAAGAGCCTTGACGAGGTCAAATGATATTACAAGAAAAAAGCAAGGAAAAAGTTTAAAAAAACAACAACATTTTTTGTTCAGTGTAGCAAAAATATATATTTTTTCCTTTGCTATGCTGCTAATCACTCTGCGACCCCTTGTGGGGTTCCTAATTACTTTTTTGTGAGAGGTTCAGCTCAGGACACAATAAAATATTACAGTTAGACTTGAGATTAGCTTTATTGTGTTCAAAAGGTGTTAGGTATGTTTTTGTGGCTAATAAACTTCTCTGCTGGTCCGCACACAAACATCTATAATCATTGTTTCATGTAAAAGAGTATTTGCCCCAGCACTGCAGCTTTAACCGCTTGGAAATATTTCTGTTGCCAGGAAACATTTGAAGAGATTTTTCAGCCGAGTCTTAATTCATTGGCAGTTACTGTTTGTGTGTCCGTGTTGCCCAAAAATTGCACTGCAGCGCAACAATGATCAGTTGGAGCCTCGCTCATTACAGAGTAACTACTGTTTGGCTCCATGTGGAGGCCGACCACACCACGCTGAGGTAATGTTGTGATGAGGGCTGTGGTCTTCACAGGTCGTGTCCTAATACGGATGATTGTTTTGCAAAAAGTCCCAAAAGTTTTTTTTCTGACTAAAAAAAGGAGGAGATGTAGAAAAGGCCCAAATCATCTTCATAGCTGTCATAACAAGCAGCAGAGTTGGGTTTGTTGTTGGCGTTAGAAGATTTATGATGATCTATGAGCCAAATGTTTGGTTACAATCCCACTTCACCCTCTACTGTATTGGAAGTTATTTACACTGAGAATAGATTAAAAAAAAAAGATGTTTACTAAATTGTTGCCATGCAGTATGAGAGATGTGTGAGATTATAGAACTTAAAACAAATCCTTTTTGTCATGTGTTTGTCATTTGTTTTTGTCAACAATGCCTGTATATTGTCACAGACTTTAGAAATGTATCATCAACCATTGTAAAATAATTGAACAAAATGCAGCCTTGACATACATTTTTTGTTTTTAATTTGTATCTAGTTGAGGTGAAATAAATACAATATAAAGACTAACACTAAATGATAACAATATAAAATAAATCAATATAAATGTATTTCATTCAAAGGAATAGTTCTACATCTTGGGAAATATATATTCACTTTCTCACTGAGAGATAGATCTTCAAATTGATACAACTCTGTCTGTACGCTAAATATGAAGCTACCACCAGCAGCGGGTTAGCTTGGCTTAGCATAAAGGCTAGAAACACATGGAGAACCGCAACCTAAAACCACAACGTGTCATATTTTTGTACGGACTAAACAAATAAGATATAATGTAATGAGCTTAAGTTGTGCTGTTAGGTGAATTTTTAACAGTCAGGCTAGCTGTTTCCCTCTGTTTCCAGTCTTTATGCTAAGCTAAGATAAGTTAATCTAATCATCTCTTGGCTTTGGCTTCATGTTTACTGTTAACAGATATGAGAGCTTCTCATCTAACTCTCAGCAAGAAAGTTATGAATCATATTTTACAAACAGTTGAACTACTCCTTTAAAATAAATGTTACAAAAATGCTGCATCGTTTCAAAGACATTGAGTGTGCGCTTCCTGAAGAGAAGTTCCAGTTGCATGCATTTTCCATATGGAACCAATTTGTAGATCAGGAAAAATCAAGAAAAGTAGATGTGTGAATGAATGATGTAGCCATGTTTATGATTAAAAAAAAAAGAATCTTTTTCGTACCACAAAATGTGTTTACAGTATTTGGATGGATATCTAATGAGTCTTTCTTGTGCCAGATGTGAAAGAACAGCACGTTTTGAGAGCTAACTGTCATGTTGCGGTAGAAGAAAAAAATAAAGATTAATGTGAGATCACATGACCCCAAAACCCACAATGTATAATATAAAAAGAACAAAAGAAAATAAGTTACATTTTGTTTAGTGGAAAGCAGCCAGGAGATAATTGTTGCCATGTGGAATAAAGGTGTATATTACTCACTGTAAACTCTTCATTAGCAGTATATTTATAATAGAAAGTGCGACCAACTTTTGTCCACAGCTTTGACACTTTTGCCAACCAGAGCATGCTGTGTGTGCTCTCAAGTGTTTTCAGCCGGTGCTCTGAACTTGTGATGCGTGCCACTTCCTTTTCTTAAAATAATATTCTGATCCCAGTGTTTTTCATTTCCACATATTTCCACACATTCGGTCTTATTATTCTTTCTATCAGTTACAGATAACCACCACTCAATCAGCACCCACAGCCCGCCATCCTCGGCCAATCAGCGGGCTGGGATGCATTCCCCGCCACCCCGGAGGGCCCCCTCCAGAGAGTTCATTGGGACCTATGAGAGCCTGCCGGCGCGCTCTGTACAGGTGAGACAAGCTGTTTACAAGTCCTGCTTGATCACAAGGAGACATACCGGTATTTTGGTTCATTCTTGTATTTCGGGTATCCACTAGAACATGTTCACATGCTTTAATGAAAAAAAAAAACACATTTTACTACTTTCACTACTATCTTGTCTGTCTTAATATACCTGGATTCACCCTATGTCTGAAACACTCTGTTTTAGCGTCTGTCTTTTTGAGCCCTCCTTGCAAAAAAACCCAGTCTCCTCTAATTGGCTTGTGAAAAAAATATGGTACACCTTTGCAAAGGCAGTTCTCAAGCCGTGGGTGGAGATACGCAGAGGAACAGCTTATTGAATCCCATGTTTTCTGATCTAGGCAGCCCACAAAAAACTGTCTGGGTTGTTCTTATTCGGGGTTTGGTAGGCACTCCAGCTACCTTAAAGCACTGAAATAGCAAGTTTTTCATAATGTGTCTCCAAAGATCTCCGTTTTCGTTCTTTCTGGCATGCCATACAGCGATAAGTGGTAGGCCTAATTGCAGGTGTGCTTTTGGGTCTAACTTCCACTTTCAGTTGTTAGAGTTAGTTTTATTGTTTGTGGTCATCGCTCTTTTTTTAGTTTGTTCGTCCATAGTAGGCGTTTACTCGCAACGCTAGCAGAGACCAGAAAAACACAGCATGCCACTTTACATCCAAGAGAGGGGAAGAGCGAGACTTTAGCTCTGCCTCTGCTCTCTGGCGGACCAATCACTGCTGGGTGAGGTGGGGGGCAACAGAAAGGGCTTTCAGTTTCCGCTTGACATGTAGTCTTTGTTGTGCGCATTTCTGTATCGCAGTGAGACGCTCCTTGAGTTTATTGTCTATAATGAGTCCCAGGTATTTGAAACTGCTGAGCTGTTCACCTGGTTGACTGTGGATGTGGGTATGGTTCAGTCCATGTGGTGATTTGGATGTGTACATGATCAGCTCTTTTATTTTGTTTATGTTAAGTTGAAGGTAATTGTCCTGACACCACTGTGAAAACTGTAATATCGAGTCCTGGTACACTGTAATGGAGTTGTTGTTGTTGTTATTTAATCAAACTATGGCAGTGTCATCAGCATATTTGTAGAATGTAGTAATGGGTGATGGGCTATTGCAGTCCTTGGTGTACAGGGTGTAGAGGAAGGGGCTGAGAACTGAGCCCTGGGGGGGGCTCCAGTGTTGGTGATGATGGTTGATGATATTGTTGAGACAATTCTCACGATCTGCAGTCTGTTGCTGAGAAAGTTATGGATCCAGTGGATGAGAGGTAGGGGGATGTTGAGGTGATGTGATTTCTGGATGAGCTGGTGGTGTTGGATTGTATTGAAGGTGGAAGTGAAGTCAATGAAAAGGACTGAAGCAAAGTTTCCAGATGTCTGTAGGTGTTGAAGGGATGGGATGGAGAAAGCATGCCACTGTGTCCTCCGTACCTTGTCTGGGTCTGTATGCAAATTGATGTGGGTCCAGGAGTTGTCTGACGGTTGGCAGGATGAGGTGGAGGATTCGTTTTTCCACGCATTTCGTGATTACGGGTGTGAGTGCAATTGGTCTGAGGTTTTCCAGAGGGCGGGTATTGAGGCTGTCCTACATGATTCCAAACTATTCGGAAGTTATTAACTGTGCAGCCTAAAAACTGTGGTATGGTATCCAGGCTTTATCAGTTCTTAGTGATATCTGGCCGCTCTGCCCTTCCTATTGAGTGCATCTGGGCATGTGAGTATTGATCTTGACTGGAATGATGTACAGTATGGTCTAGCATTGGGAGAAAGTGAAAATGGGAGAAGGCTCTGTGGCACAGAGCTTCATCACCCTTACTGGGATGCTGTCTGGCCCGGTTGCCATGCCAGGTTTGCACCTGGCCACCATTTTTTGGCTTTGATGATGTTATTTTTGGTCTACTTAGTATTTTGAGAGTGGCCCAGTCCTAATGCTTGAAAGCTTTCTGTTTTCTTTTTTGTGACTATTATTGCCACTGTTCACTGTCACATCCCCAACCACTGTCGCACTAGTTGCTTGCTTTTGGGGAAAATAATAGAATTGTTGGGTCTTTGTAAATTATACAGTGTGGTCTAGACCTACTCTATCTGTAAAGTTTCTCGAGTTATCTTTTGTTAGGATTTGATACTATTAATAAAATTGAGTTGAATTGAATTTTTCTTTGAGAGTGTGGTTGATATAGGGGTTGATCCAGGGTTTAGAATTTGGGTATCTGGTGATGTTTTTTGTTTTTCTCTCAACTGAGTGTCAAAACATAAATAATGAAAGGTATCTCTTTCTTGCGCTTGTCTTCCCTCCAGGTTTCAGAGTCTCGTGTGGTTGAGTGTCCTAGCATCCAGATAACCACCATCTCCCCTGAAGATGACCTAGCCCAAACCATTTCCAGTTACTGGGACATGGGCAGCGGTGGTGGGTGGGATCGAGAACGCCTCTACCTCCCCTTGTTGGACCCCTTTACTTACCGCGACAGATGCCCTGGCTCCCTCAGCGCCAGCCCCAGCCCCGGCTCCAGCCCGTCCTCCCGCGGCTGGCTCAGCCCCGCCTCCAGCTGTGACTCGCTGCTGGTGGAGGAGGAAGAGCTGAACGAGGCTACAATCAATTTCGGGCTCTCGCCGTCCTCGAGGCCCACTTCCCCTGGAGGCAAAAAGCGTAGAAACTCCCCCTTGGTCTCCCCCTGTACTTCACGCAGGGGTAGTTACTCAGAAGAACTGCAGGGATGCAACCTGGAGGGTGGAGACTCCACCCCTCAATCCCAAGCTCCGCCCAGCAGCTGTGAGCTCAGCATCCCACAGAAAACCAGGAAGACATCATTGGAACAGGTAAAGATGTTGGCTTGTAGGGCTGGGACCATATGCTTTTGTCCCGATTTGATTCTTTCATGATACATGGGGGCCGATTGGATTCTAGAAGTATTGTGATCCAATAGTATTGAGTGTTGCGATTTTTTTTCAGTCGGACATTAATATCATTTGTAAAGACGAACAAAACATGGACTTTCTCCACTTTCTGCTTTTGCTCTGTTTTGCCGGAAAGGATAAGTTGTAGTTGCCGTTGGTGACACCGTATAAACAGAAAATATTTAGGTGAATCATTGGTAAAAACACTAAATAACAAATATCAATTCTAGGGAAAAGAATCAATTTAAAAAATCATTGCCAATAAAAATCACAATACATACAATTTTTAATTTTTGTTCCCACCACTAATGGCTTGATTTCATGGTGTTTCTGAAATGGTGTCTCTCCATATCAGAGAGAAAAAAATGCATCACACTAAAGTGGTGATTCATCCTTCCCCCCCCCCAGATGTCTCCCAGAGAGGTGGATCAGGAGCAGGCTCCAGGCCACAGCTCCCCCTGCCCGCTGCCAGAGACGCAGCAGGCCAGGAGAGAGCCCCCTTCACTGGGCATGGACTACCTCTCTGTGCCCCCGGCTCTAGCCTGGGGCCGGACCCGGGCCAGCGCCCACAGCCCTCTGTTCAGGCAAGGATACACACCACCTACATACATGATAATATCCATAAAAAATCACAGTTTGACTATTGATTGATGATGTGTTAAATGGATGGTTACCCAAAAATAGCACACAAAAGAAAAAAATGAAATTATTGCATTTTTTTAAATGTTTAATTCACACACATCTATTTTGCAAAGACGTGCAAAGAGAATGATGATATTTAAAGTTTTAGGCTATAGTGCATACTTTCTGTCTCTCCTATGAGGAATTCTAAGTAATGACAACAACACTGTTGGCGCAGCCTCATGATACAAGCCTTCTGTGATCGCACACCACCCTTACCCCTCCTACACACAGTTGCTAGTAGCCAAGGATGGCACACTCTTATTCTTCAGAAGAGGACATTATCTTTTAATTTTGATGCACTCTTTGTCTCCAACGCTGCTGATTCCTTTCTCAGCAGTGACGTAAAATACATCACTCAAACTTCTGCGTGTGAATGTTGCTGGATTACAACATTCTGTAAACATATGGTTATACACACATTTAAATGATCAGTTTTAAATGCATTAATATACTTGTATTCATTCAGATGGCTAACGCCCCAAAGTCCAAAACTGTCTGCTACAAGTATGTTTAATATGTGTAAATTGTAGGTAAATCCAATTATTTGGTCAGCAGAATAGTTATTCACTGGTGTGCTCCCTGCTCAGTGTTGTTGTCCATCCACTCGTAGGTCCAATGCCCTGCCGCCACTCGACTGGCCGCTGCCGTCCCAGTTTGACCAGTACGAGCTGCGTATTGAGGTGCAGCCCCGCCCACACCATCGAGCTCACTATGAGACAGAGGGGAGCAGAGGAGCTGTCAAGGCCACACCAACAGGACATCCCATTGTCAAGGTGAAACCTACTTTTGGACTGAGATCTGATTCTTACGTAAATTAAAGAGCCCCTATTACGCTTTTATTTTCCTGTCTTTTAGTGTGTTATATAGTTTGTTGTGCATGTAATAGATGTATTAAGTACTCAAGAACACAATTATCTCCAAATGGAGCTTTCTCTCCCACAGACAGCCCTTTTTCTCAACTGCTTGAAATGCCTAGCCCACATTCCTGATTGAAATTCCTCTATTAGTGATGTCAGTAATTGAGAATGTGCTGCCCATAGGGGCTGCTTGAGCAAGCACAGCCCACCAAGTGGCTTGTTTGCAATTGGTCGACCAATCACAAAAGAGTTGGCCAGCTGACCAATCAGAGCAGACTAAGCTTTTCAGACTGCAGTATTGGGCTGAATGAGAAACATGTTTTTTGAACATCAAAGCATGTATAGAATAGAATGCCTAGAATAGAATGCCTTTATTGTCATTATACACAAGTACACGGTACTTGTGCAACGAGATTAAAGCAATCCTTGTAAACCTTTTCTAGTAGACCCCAAGAGTTCAGATATGATGCTGAAGATGAGTATAATAGGGGCTCTTTAAATGTAATTTCTATCAAAGCCAACTTAGAAATTTAGTTTGAATGTTGTGTTCTCACAATACTGGAACAAAGACATGGGCAGACACGTTGGGGCTCATTGCTGTTGGCCTCATCACAGTTTGGTTCTGTCCCTCACTCTGTGTGTCTCTGTACAGCTGTGTGGCTACACAGAGAGGAAGCCGCTCTCCCTTCAGGTTTTCGTTGGAACAGCCGATGACCGATCAATCAGGCCCCATCCTTTCTATCAGATACACAGGTACTGAACTGCATTTCTATTGAATATTAGACGTATTACCAAGCATCCTTCCATAGTTATGGGCAACAACATACCATTAATCAGCTGACCATTGTGGCTTTATTCATTGCGTAACTCACCACCAGCTGCTTCTACTGTTGGTCCAGTTAATGTCTTGCACCAGGTGTTCTCATGGAACATGCTTGATTAACAATCTTTGAATGTGATTGCACAATAGAGCAACTGAAGTCCATTCATCTAAACTCCAGATAGATGAAGAAGAGGTGCATCATCAGGACATGTATCTGCTCCATGTGCTCGTAAATGTTGTTATAAGATAAGATAAGATAATACTTTATTCATCCCACAGCGGGGAAATTCCTTAGTTACAGTAGCATTCTCAACAATAACAGCAAAATATAAAAAATAAAAATAAAAAAATAAATAAAAATAAAAATAAACAAGTAAACACAAGAAAGACAGGCAAACAATAGACAATGTGCAGAAGGTAGACTGAAGTAAAGTGGCGTCTAATAAAGGTTTTGTAAAGTAAGGTGCGGTTGCCATAGTACAAAAAACAATATTGCAGTGTAAGTAAGTGACTTAAAAATTAAATTGAATATGTAATTAAAGTTATAAAGCAAAAGTAGGTAACCATAATATAAGTTATATTCACCATTGACCATGAATAATATGGAAAAATTAAGTACTTGTTATCGAAAAATATAAATACAGATAAAGATATACAGAGAGAGTGTGGATTAAATGAAAAACAGGAACAGAAACTACAACTCTATCAGGTAGTGCAGGTGTTGTAGAGTCTGACAGCGGCCGGGATGAAGGACCTGCGGTACCTCTCCTTCTTGGGTGTAACAGTCTGCTGCTGAAGGAGCTGCTCAGGGACCCCACAGTGTCGTGTAGGGGGTGAGAGGTGTTGTCCATGATGGATGTCAGCTTGGCTAACATCCTCCTCTCCCCTACTTTCTCTATGGGGTCCAGAGGACAGTCCAGGACAGAGCTCGCTCTCCTGATCAGTCTATTGAGTCTGCTCCTGTCCCGGTCCGAGCTGCCCCCCCTCCAGCAGACCACAGCATAAAGGATGGCAGAGGCCACCACAGAGTCATAAAAAGTCCTGAAGAGAGTCCTGCACACTCCAAAGGACCTGAGTCTCCTCAGCAGATGGAGGCGACTCTGGCCCTTCTTGTAGAGTGCTTGGGTGTTATCAGTCCAGTTCAGTTTATTGTTTAGGTGAACACCCAGGAATTTGTAGCTCTCCACTACCTCAGTGTCCGATCCCTTGATGCTCACCGGTGAGAAAGGGGATGTTTTCCTCCTGAAGTCGACTATCATCTCCTTTGTCTTGCTGGTGTTAAGCTGAAGCTGGTTGAGCTCACACCAGCTGACAAAGTCCCTGATAACCGACCTGTATTCCAGATCGTTCCCCTCAGAAACACAACCAACAACGGCTGTGTCATCGGAGAACTTCTGGATGTGGCAGTGGGTGGTGTTGTGTGTGAAGTCCGAGATGTAGAGGGTGAAAAGGAAGGGGGAGAGCACCGTACCCTGAGGGGCACCTGTGCTGCAGTGCACCACGTCAGACACACAGTGATGGAGCCTCACATACTGTGGTCTGTTATCCTGCTCTGTCTAAGGGATATTTTGGGACATTAATGGCATATTATGTGTCTTTATTTATGTTTTTTAGTCATCGGGACATTTTCTTTACCACATTATTATTTGTTCTTTTCATGGAGAAAATCAAATATCACAATATTTGTATACAAATTCTCGATATCGATACCGCAACAATATTGTAGTGTTGTGCTTTCACAAAATATTTACACAATGAGATTTTTGATAAATAATCATCAGTAATGTGGATATAATGACTAAGCCTTTAAAACCAAGAAAAGACAACATTTATACCACATTAAGATATTATTATATCTTAAATGTAAGACTGTATCTACAGTCCCTGACAAAAGTCTTGTCGCTGATCTATTTTGTAGAAACACCTGCTATTAACCTGACTTTTAATTAATCAATTGGTGTAAGAAATAGCTCATATGAAAAGCTAAAACCCTCCCAAATGATGTTCAATGCACTGAAATAAATTAGTTTCACTAAAAAAAGATTTATTATTTAAACCAGACAGAAAGGTCAAATTTTGGCAAGACAAACGTTTTGTCGCCTGTACATAAATTGAACAAATTTACTACAAATACTAAAATATGTCAGCAAATTAAATAGTGGTGCTGTGAGATCCAAATGTAATATCTTGTATGACTTCCATGAACTTAAAGGACTGCATCCATGCGGTTTGGCAAGGATTCATACAATGTATTGATGAAGTCATCAGGAATAGCTAGGAAAGCAGTCTTGCATGCCTCCAGAGTTCATCAATATTCTTTGGTTTGGTTTTCCATGCTTCCTCTTTCATCCTACCCCACATATGCTCAATGATGTTCATGTCTGGTGACTGGGCCGGCCAATCCTGGAACATCTTGATCTTCTTCGCCTTGAGGAACTTTGAAGTGGAGATGAAAGTATGCGATGGAGCACCATCCTGCTGGAGAATTTGGCCTCTTTTATGGTTGGGAATATAAGAGGTAGCTAAGATTTCTTGGTATTTGAGACTATTGATGTTGCCTTCCACCCTGCAGATCTCTCACACACCCCCATACTGGATGTTACCCCAGACCAGGATTTTTCCGCCACCAAACTTCACTGTTTTCTGGGTGAATCTTGGATCCATGCGGGCTCCAGTAGGCCTCCTGCAGTATTTGCGGCGACTGTGGTGTAATTCAGCAGAACATTCATCTGAAAAATCCACTTTCTTCCACTTCTCCAGCGTCCATCCTTTTAGCAGGCTGTGGGCCTTGGCAAATGCCACATGGTTTTTCAATTGTCTTTTGTTTAGTGCTGGCTTCTGGGCACTGATTCGACCATGGAGGCCATTTCGAGACAGAATCCGACAAACCGTTCTGGTGGACACAGGGACTTCAGGGGACCAGGTCTGGTGGAGCTCTGCTGCAGTGGAAAATGGGCTGGCCTTAGATTTTCGAGCCAACGGTCCTCTCGAGCAGTTGTCTTGCGGGGTCTGCGTGACCCGGGCTTGTCAAAAACATCTCCAGTGTCTTCAAATGTTTTTTTAATCCTCTGTACTTGACGCTGAGACACATTGAAGGTGTCTGCCACATCAGCAGTGGATCTGGTCTTCAGCCTCTTGATAATCAAAACTTTAGTCTCAGGGTGAATCTTAGGCATGTTTGCAGATGTCTAGTTGCAGTTGATGTGAAGGTCTAGTGTACTGGGGTTGTTTTTATACACACCTGAGACCTGATTGATCCATTATTAGTCACAGGTGAAGCTCATATGACAAGGCGACAACACTTATGTCTTTGCAAAAATTGACTCAATGGGCTTTACCAAGCTGTGAATATTAGAATACTTTTTGACAGTTTCTTTTTGCACTGAAACATTATTACAAAAGCTGTTGGGAGTAAAATGAGCCATTTCTTGTAAATAAATCTTGATTAGAAATATATTTCAGCGGCACTTCAGGTCAATTTGTACACAAGCGACAAGACTTTTGTCAAGGACTGTAGTCTCCTATCACAATATCAATATAATATCAATATATTGGCCAGCTCTATTGTACATATAAACCGAAAACAGTTTATTTCAATGTTTACACACTATGGACGTAGCTGGATGGTTATAGTGCATGCCACATAACTGCAACATAGCCGGTCCAGTTCCAGCTGGGCACTTTTGTCTTTCTTTACTTTAGCTGTTTCCTCTTGTTTCTGTCAACTATTAAGGAAAAAATGCCAAACGAATTCTATGGAGAAAAGCAATTTGCAAACATTAAGTCAAATGTAATTGTAGCAAATATGGGCTATTATGATATAGATAGAAATTATTTTACGTCTATTTAAAAAAAACTGTCTAGACACAGATGTTAATGGTTCATTATCAATTATTGTATTCATTGATTTATAATGTATAATTGATTGATCTAGAATATGTCAGAAAAGAACTTCAACTTCTTCAGAACTCAGCAGCTCGTGTCATCACCAGAACCCCCTCATTTCATCATATAACCCCGGTTCTTCAGCAGCTCCATTGGCTCCCGGTTCAATTCAGAATACAATTTAAAATCCTTCTCCATACTTTCAAAGCCATCCATAACCTTGCCCCTCCATATCTATCAGAACTCCTACACATTGCCGTCCCCTCCCGCTCCCTCAGATCTTCCTCCTCCCTCCACCTCACTGTCCCCCATGCTGGACTCATCACCGTGGGGAGCAGAGCCTTCAGCCGCTCTGCTCCCCAGCTCTGGAACTCACTCCCACCCGACCTCCGCAACATCAACTCTCTCCCTCTGTTCAAAACTAGACTAAAAACCCATCTGTTCCAGCTCGCTTATCTGTAAATACACTGTTCCTGTTTTGTTTTGTTTGTTTGTTTTGTTTGTTTTGTTTTTTGTTTTATCTGTTTTGTTATTACTACTTACACTTTTATGTTCCCTATATCTGTCTTTTATTCTCTGTAAAGCGTCCTTGAGTGTTAGAAAGGCGCTGTTAAATAAAATGTATTATTATTATTATTAAGAGACCCCAAAGTGACATTGCTCCAAAGGTATTCAAATTTACAATAAACAAAATTGAATAAGTGACTTAAAAGATTAATGATCATCTGCCGAAATTGCTGGACCAGCTTCTCCTGTTTGATTGCCGGGTGTTGCATGTACTTTGTGAAAGGAGGCAGTGTACAGAGCGCCAATTGTACTTACACTGTCTATTGTACTTTGATCCAACATAAAAACTGCTAAGAGAGGTGTGTTGGATTCACCTGTTCCTTCCCTCTCAGGGTGACGGGGAAGATGGTGGGTACTTCCAGTCATGAGAGCGTCCAGGCGGGGACCAAACTGCTGGACATCCCCCTCAACCCTGAGAACAACATGACTGCACTGTGAGAACATAGAGACAGGGAACTTTTCCTCTCCACTTTTTGTTTTTGCATGTTTTTCAGCTTTGTTTTCCAGTTTCAAGACTATGTTAATGTCTCCAGCATGTACTAAATTGAGTAGCAGTAGGGTGGTTGAAATTAATCATTTCTACAATGCATCACGATGTGATTGACACACCATGATTGATTATAGTCTACGGAGTTGATTTTCCATTTGCTGCTTATTTGTGTGTGCCTTTTGTCTTTGTCTGCTGTGTTGAGACTCCGCCACATTCAGGAAGGGTCTTTTTTAAGAACAGATACAATGAAAAAGGGAGTTCATATATACATGACTCCTTGAATTTGTTAATGAAAACCATGTGTATAAATGTATAGTATTGATGAGGTGACGCATCGTGATGCAACCTGATATCGAACTCAATTGAATTGACAGGATAATCGTTATCGTAATCACATCTTATCATGAGACCAGTGGAGCTTCACACCCCTAGTAGCAGGCTTATCGGATCTTTGTGTTGTAGCATTGACTGTGCTGGGATTCTGAAACTGAGGAACTCGGACATCGAGCTGAGGAAAGGAGAAACAGACGTTGGAAGGAAGAACACACGTGTCCGTTTGGTGTTTCGTACCCACCTCCATCTGCCACCCTCTGGCGCCCCGCCTGGCCGAGTCCTGGCTCTGCAGGTTGCCTCCCTGGCCATTGAATGCTGTGAGTAGCTGCTAAGATGCACTTTCATGCAGACTTAACTTGGGGGCGGCTGTGGCTCAGTAGCAGAACGGTTGCCTGCCATTTGGAAGGTTGGTGGTTCAATCCTTGGCCATGTAGTCCCATGTTGAAGTGTCCTTGGGCAAGACACTGAACCCCGAGTTTCCCCCGATGCTGTGCCATCAGAGTGTAAATGTGTGTGAGTGTTTATCTGATGAGCAGGTGGCACCTTGCACGGCAGCCTCTGCCACAGTGTATGAATGTGTGTGAATGGTGAATGGATCCTGTATGATGTAAAAGTGCTATATAAATACAGTACATTTTCTTAACTGCAAAGAGAGTACTACTTTACATAATACTTTACTAGCAAGGACCACACCATCAACCAGAGACGTTTAGACAATTTATGAATGAAAGATGATTGGCGTTTGAAGCGTGAAGTCGCCTGTAGTCATCCATCTCTAGTCAATATGGGTCACGTTTTTCTAACTGTCCCAATACAGTTTAATGTTAATCTATCCCCTTTTGAGAGAAACTGAGAGAGAACAGATGCTGCTGGTAGTTGAGGGAAAACAGGAGGGTCAACCCTAAGAGTCTTATTCTCATCAGAGGAGGACACCTCACAATCAGGGTCCTGCTCATCATTATTCTCAGTCCCAGAGACGTTTTCCTCTATGTCACTTCCACTGTCACAGAGCTGTGATTAAACCTCATTGGCATAAAGAGAGCGCCCACAGCGCACCAAGAAAAATGGTTTGGATGGCTGCTGTATAAGCTTTTAACTGTTTGTTAATCAAGTTGTGTGAACTCAATTAATGTCCTCGCAGGAAACATAATCCCACTCCCCCAGGGCGTGGGAAATATCATATACATACTGGATATATTTATGGTTATGGCAGGTTAGGGCCCTAAAGCATTTAAGTTGCATGTGATAGTAATCTCAATATCAGCCAAAACAACCAAAACAAATGTGTGTAAAATGTTCGTATTTTTTATATGGCTTAGATTGTATCATTGTTAAATATGTCATCATGTTTATTTCATGTTGACCTAGGTTTCCCCATTAATCTAGTCAAGTTCATTAAATATGAAGCAAAACAAATTATGTCAAGCACTTATTTCGAGCCATTGGGTGGGGTCAGATTGACCTCAAGGAGAATAGGAGGGTTACATTTAGGAGTACACTCAGGGGTTTAATCTGCCTACCTCTCCCTGCCTCAGCCCAGCGTTCGGCCCAGGAGCTGCCCGTCATCGAGTCCGTCAGTCTGACCTCGTGCTCTGTGGAGGGAGGAGAGGAGCTTCTGCTGAGCGGCTCGAACTTCCTGCCCATCTCAAGAGTCCTTTTCATGGAGAGAGGGACAGGTAAAGGTCCCCAGAGCCCTGTCTAATGTTGTTTTTCTGATCTTCTGCCCATAATATTTTGATGAGTTCCCGGGACTTAAAGGAAGCCAGTGAAAACACAGTAATGAGATGAGAAGAAGAAAATAAGAGTAGGATGATGCCGGAGAATTCAGACATGATGACTGAAAATTAATTTCAGTAATGGTTAAAGTAGGAATTCAGCCCATTGCATTTATTTTTAACAAATTCATATACAAAACAGACAACCTGTTTTACAAAACCTTGGATGTTAGGCTTCACCTATGATAAAATTATACTGTTAAACTGACTGTGTGTATGCCAGTTACACCTGATTTCATTTTATGTTCTTGTCTATTAGATGGTAAACTGCAGTGGGAGGAAGAGGCTCATGTTGACCGTGACAACAGCAATGAGGTAAATTTGCATGTATGACATCAGTCACAGAAATGTCCAATTCTCGGACAGCGTCTGCAACAACACAAACTTTTGTGACACGCTTTAAGTTGTAATTTAATTCAACAGATACAACTAAAGCATCCGGTCACCTAATCTGTACTATTCTGTCCACACCTCTTTTTCATTAAAGTGTTTGTTGTGTGTGAGGGTCCCCGCCTACAGTGACCTGTCCGTCAGTCGGCCTATGTCGGTTAGTCTTTATGTCTCCAACGGGAAGAGGAAAAGAAGCAGCACTCACTGCTTCAAGTATCTCCCCAGTGAGTATCCAATCCCACCGTGATCCCCTCTGTCTCACTTACGTCTGTTGGATTTTCTTTTTCCACATTCTGTTTTGTTTCAATTATGTGTTTTTTTTGAAAACATCTTCAATGAAATAGAACATTTATGAATATAAACGATAAAAAAAATAGTTAAAGCGACCACATTATGGTCATTTTCAGGTTCATAATTGTATTTTGAGGTTGTACCAGAATAGGTTTACATGGTTTTGTTCTAAAAAAAAAACACCATATTGTTGTTGTACTGCATATTCTTGCAGATCCTGTTTTCACCCTGTGTCTTTATGTCTCTGTTTTAGCAACAGAGTGAGACATCTCACTTGTTTTAGCTACAGAGTGAGACATCTCACTTGTTTTAGCTACAGAGTGAGACATCTCACTTGTGTTAGCTACAGAGTGAGACATCTCACTTCTTTACTATCTTTGTTGGGAGTCACACATGCGCAGTAGCTAGGCAAGATCACATCAGCTAGCGTCACTGTGTCCACATTCGGAAACCACTCGCTGCTATTGGCCATATCTGGACACTTTCAGCCTGACGGGCTTTCTGGTCTTTTCGCAGTACTTTACATTTCCGATCCTCACCAAAATGTTAGCAGAATTGATGTATACCCATCTAACAATCTACGTATGAAATGTCCTATATGTAAATGGACATTTAAATGTCTAATTAGTATATGAAATGAGGGAAAGACGTAAGAACGCTCGGGCAATGGATTTTCCTCCTCTATTTTTACTGAACTGGACATTAAGGAGCCCTTATTGCATGATTCAGAGTTGTTGAAGCATGGTATTTTATTGGAAAGGACAGAAGTAAGAGCCGGTAGTTTTGACATCATTGATGGGACTTTCTTTAACTAACTGTCTGTAGGGGTGTGCGGATATGGCCAAGGGTGGCGCAAGGCTGATTTACCGGCGATAGCGTACTTTAGCTGGCTCTTGTAAAGTAAAAGCTAAAGTAACGAGTTAACACCATATATCGTTGGAAAGGTAAGACGTCACACGATAGTTTTACACCATTAAATTAACTTAAAACATCAATAGATCATTTATATTCGTATTTTAACAGATATTTTGATAGAACGTTAGTCAATAAGTGTCCAAAGCCTACACATCTTTTGCCATTGGCTAAAAACTCTAACAAAATCTCTTCCGACTGCACCTTGAATACAAAAAAATACATGCACTTACAGTTGCACCTTCATGTGGTTCTTTGTAGTTTGGCTTATTTGAAGCTAATGTGTTCCTGCTGTCCAGAGTTTGTACCTTTAAGGTTGAAAGCACTTCATTTTAAGTCGCTTTGGATAAAAGCGTTAGGTAAATGAGATGTACTGTTGTTCATCTTCTCCCGACAGTTATGTTCAAAGAGGACGACCCGCTGCTGTCCCGGCCCTCTGTGCTGCCTCTGGATGGGACGAATGTGGGTCCTGTAGGGGGTCAACCCAGGATGGACAGGGGCTTCCACGTGAGAGGCGACTCCATGGCTGACGACCAAGGACTGGGCTTCCACCTCCCCCCTTATCCCTCCACCTACTCCCCTCCCTGCCCCGCTATGAGTTACCCTGAGGAGTACTGCTCCAAAGCCGATGCTGTGGTGGAGGAGCCCGGCGGGTCCAGGGCAGCCCTGTCCGAGCGTCACCCCAGTTTCGAGAACCTGGAGCTGGGCTTCACGGAGCTTCTTCCTCCCTTATACCCTCGTGGCCCACAGCCTTCTTCCCCCTCCCCTTCCCCATGGTTGGACTCACCCTACCTTTCCTCCTCGCCCTCTCCCTCCCACTCCTCCTCTCTCAGCCCGTTTCCTGCTGGCAGTCCCATTCCCACCTCCCCTTACCCCCAGTACTCGGCTTATCCTCAGGAGATGTGTCCCTCGCCTCCCTCCAACCCCAGCCAATATCAGGACATCTGCCCGGCACCCTACTCCCATTACGAGGGCTGGGATCCCCAGGGAAGGGTGCTGGGGATGGAACATGGGGAAGAGAGGGATGTCAAGATCCAGGAGTGCCCCCTGGAGTTTACCAGCTCTTCTATGCACCACATTACATTTGAAGAAGGTGAGCTGCATGTATTGGTCTTTATCGTAATCTGCGCAAATGTGTAAATATTGAGATGATGAACTAATTGGCTAGATTACAGACATGTTAAGGACAGACAGAGATGACAAAGAAATGTTTTTATGTGCATTATGTATGAATGGATGAGTAGGAGGATGAACGCGTTGGAACATAAACAGATTGGAGGATGGGAGATGGCTAAATAAATAAATATGGGCACAGCTGTTGATTAGATGAATACTGTGACGTTACCGTAGATTTTCATTTTTAAATTGTTCTTGTTGATATTCATAAGCACATGAAATGAACATAAACGTAATATTTTTTTAAAAGATCCCTTAAATTTGCTGTTAGATAACCAAGATATACAGTATATGTATGTGTATGATATATTGGCTGAAATTATCTTGCCATTTCTGGGCATACTCTAAATATTTCACACCTGCTGGCATTTTTAGATGTTTCCCATCTTAACATCCTAACATCTGGCATTTTGAACTGCTTAGCAATGAATCATTTTGATAATTATTATTATTATTTTTATTCAGATGCTGCAAGTCCAACGCTTTCCAAATAAATGAGTAAAATATAAATCATGTGCGGGTCAATACATACAGGTTGATTACCTTTGATTGTAGCAATGCATATGCTGAACAAACTGTACCAATGACTTTGAGTACATGAGGTGGATGAAAGGATGGAGTGATGAACAAGACCGTGATCTTCTCTTCTCCCTCTATAGTGACGGAGTTCATCGGGGAGGACATCCAGTCGTACCAGTCAGGCTCGCACATGGACAACCAGCCAAACTGAGCTCAGAGCATGCTCAGAGAGCATTTGATATTCAGCATCATATTCACCATTATGCACTTGGTATTAAGATGCATCGCTCCAGTAACATGCGAGAATGACAGGCGGGTTTCATTACCATGACACTGTTGTAATTATGACCACAGGTAACTGTTTTATGTGGTTTTATAAAGGGAAACTAATGTTTTAAACATGTTTTCGATATAAATTATACAAGAAAGTGCTTGGCGTTTGGTGTGTCTCATGTTTTTTTGTGTGTGCAAAAAAACCTGAATGAACCCTCATACAAGGTAAATCCAGAATAGAGGGACTGAAGGGAAAAGTCTTAGTCAGTACGGAAAACTAAATTGTTTAATAAGATATTTCATCTAAGATGCGGTATTCTCTTAGCCTGACAAGCCAGACCCACATCAAGATGTCTGGGAACTCTCCATAGGCAGGGCTCAATCCGAGGGGCGGGATAAACGGTTGTCTTTCAAATTCCCTCTGCATGCAATAGGTTAGCGCTACAACCAACCAGAGCAACGCTAGTTGATAGATTAAACGTTTGCCGTATCTGGTCGGCATAACTCCGAACACGTCTTCCTATTTAAGGAATGACTTCAGTGCTTAACTCCAAGTCTTCCAGAGTTGCGGCCAAAGCCGATTCCAAAGACAATCTTCTTTGTTTTCAACTCTCTCAACTCTGCCGTCCTTATATTAATGACCAGAATTAGGTTTTTCCAGCTCGCAAGCTGACCCTAGCTGCAAATTACTGCTGCTAGGGTGTGTCCAGATTTCTAGGCTAGTATTCTCTACAGTCGTACGCCAGTCCTACAAAATTAGGCCTTTTAAAAAAAACAACATTTTCTTAAAAGTGTCTTTATTAAAGGTCCCATGGCATGAAAATTTCAATATAACATTAATGTTAGTTTCCCCAGCCTGCCTATGGTCCTCCAGTGCCTAGAAATGGTGATAGGTGTAAACAGAGGCCTGGGTATCCTGCTCTGCCTTAGAGAAAATGAAAGCTCAGATGGGCTGATCTGGAATCATAAGCCCCCCCCCCTCCTCAATAGCTACGGAAATGGCACATACTAAGGAAAGCTCATTGTGGGACTGGCTCTAGTGTGTGTAATTCTGCACAAAGGCTGAATTTGGGAAAAGGGAGTTCAGAAATGGTATTAGGGGACCACTAAGGTCTATATAAAAGAGACTTCAGATACAGTATTAGGTGACCACTAAGGTCTATATAAAAGAGACTTCAGATACAGTATTAGGGGACCACTAAGGTCTATATAAAAGAGACTTCAGATACAGTATTAGGGGACCACTAAGGTCTATATAAAAGAGACTTCAGATATGCTATTAGGGGACCACTAAGGTCTATATAAAAGAGACTTCAGATACAGTATTAGGGACCACTAAGGTCTATATAAAAGAGACTTCAGATACAGTATTAGGGGACCACTAAGGTCTATATAAAAGAGACTTCAGATACAGTATTAGGTGACCACTAAGGTCTATATAAAAGAGACTTCAGATACAGTATTAGGGGACCACTAAGGTCTATATAAAAGAGACTTCAGATATGCTATTAGGGGACCACTAAGGTCTATATAAAAGAGACTTCAGATACAGTATTAGGGACCACTAAGGTCTATATAAAAGAGACTTCAGATACAGTATTAGGGGACCACTAAGGTCTATATAAAAGAGACTTCAGATACAGTATTAGGGGACCACTAAGGTCTACAGTATATAAAAGAGACTTCAGATACAGTATTAGGGGACCACTAAGGTCTATATAAAAGAGACTTCAGATACAATATTAGGGACCACTAAGGGTATATAAAAGAGACTTCAGATACAGTATTAGGGACCACTAAGGTCTATATAAAAGAGACTTCAGATACAGTATTAGGGGACCACTAAGGTCTATATAAAAGAGACTTCAGATACAGTATTAGGGGACCACTAAGGTCTATATAAAAGAGACTTCAGATACAGTATTAGGGGACCACTAAGGGTATTTAAAAGAGACTTCAGATACAATATTAGGGGACTACTAAGGTCTATGTAAAAGCATCCAAAGAGCACCATAACATGGGACCTTTAAGATTGCACGAGCAGAAACGTAATCCATTCTGCAATAATAACACAATTGTCTGCTCAGTTCCTGAATGTGATGGAATCTTTTGATTAATGGCAACAGGATTTAAGATCCTGTGTTGCCAAATAGTGGCAATTATTTCCAAATGTTCTTTCTGCAATGCAAGATTTTCTTGTAACTTAATGAAATTACTTATTGGCAGAGAAAACAACTAAACGACTTTTGTGACTCATCAACTTAACACACTCCTGCATGTTATCTCAGTAGATGTTAAGCTTGTGTCTGGTGTAAAGGTAAAGTGTTGAGACAAAAGGTAGTTTGACCTGATGAAAGGATGATGCGGCCAAGCTGTGCCTGTTAAAGCTGTTTGAAAGCTTTGTATGATATATAGTTTGTTAGATCCTTTAAAAGCTTTGCAGCTTTCTCCTGAAGAACAGTGCCACCTGGGGGGATCAGGACAAGGAATGACTCCACAGTCCTAAATCAGCAACTGTTTGAGATATCACTCACTCTGCTGTAAGACTTCACACGTCTTAATTTCTGCTGTGTGTACTTTTTCCACTTAAAGGAGTGTGGCTACAAGAAAGTTGGACAAACATGTTTAATTATTGCAAAAACAGCAAGGGCAATAAAAATACACCAACCTAACAAAAAGACACAGAAGTAGCATTATATGTTTTCTTGACAGTTTTATGGGCTTAAATGGTTCAGTGCTACCATAAATGGGCATGTTGGAAGCTTAAGACTAAAAAAGCTGTAATGGTAAGGGATTTACTGTATATATATATATATATAGTTGGTGTAGAGCTTTGAACATCTTTTAAGAAGAACTTACTGTTAGACTCTGAAGCCATAATTCCTTTATGACACTCACAGTTCCAGTTCCAGCTCAATTTTTTTTCTTTTTGGCTGCAGTTCAGGAAAGGCAGTTAGTTACACGTGGAAAGTTTATGAGAGGTGAATGGATATGGCAAAATGTATACGACAAAAAGAATGGAGGAGAAGACTCCAAGCACAAAACACTGACAGGGATGATTAATGCATTCGCCATTGCTGCTAATATTTTATTTATTAGTCATATTTAGGAATCTAACGTTGGCACTGCCCATCGGATTTTGTGCATCTTCACACTTTGACTGTGTAAAACAGTTAAAAAAATACAAACTTTTCCTTCATTCAGAAACAGTCTTCTGATAAAATAATTGTATTTCATATATTAAAAAAAACTAAGAAAAATGTCAGGAAAATTTGAATGTTTAAAGACAACAGAAAAAGAACAACTGTGTAAATCTTAAAGACAGAACAAGCATCCAGATGTTCAATGAATAATGAATAATTTCCCTAAAACATTGAGCAACGTGAAGTTTCTGTGAATGTTGGTTGCTTCAACATTTCATTAAAGTCTCGTAAATTCTGTCACGATCAGCAGTCATATAGTAGATTTTGTCTTAAATGGTCTCTAAATTTAATTTTTAAGAAACACAACTTTTTTGTTACATGTGTTGCATAGTTTCACAGCCTATCAATACACAAGCATGGTCACACTGCATTTGAATGGGTCATTTTACCTTGCTTCAAATTATTTTTCACACCTTGTTTCAAGAATCAGATAGAGAAGAGGTCTCCAACACTTTAAGCCAAGGACCCATTAACTGAGGGAAACAGATCAGGGACCCACTACTACATCTATTTTTTAAAATGAAGTTGCACAATAAAGTTGTCCTACAAACGTTTAGGGCGGCTTAAAGCCTTTATACATGCCTTATATCCATATAATATTAAGTTATTAAAGTAGCCTAATAACGGTTCATATTTTAATATTAAAACGTGCATGTGGCACAGTGACTCCTTAGGATGAACTGTATCTGTGGATGGCTACCTTAGTGACTACAGTACTTTACCCATAGGCCAGTAAACCCTAGCATCAGTGGGGTTTTATATTTGGTAATAACATGTCAGGTTCATGTTAAGGCTTTTTCATTTTAAAAATCCTACCTGAAGGTGCCCTTACATCATACCTTCTTCTATTTGTATCAAGGAATTTAAACTCCTCAATCCACGTCTTCTCACATGAAGTCCCTCAGAGTGTCACCAGGGAGAGGTATAATCTCAATAACCACTCTGTGAGCTCTCTGAATGACGTCAGCCTGACTGACACATACAGTACACGCCACAGCAGCGAGTGGACCCTTTATTAAAGGCCTGCACCAGATCATAAAGAGCCTGTGGGAAAACAGAATGGACCATTCTGTGTAAACCTAGCCTGTAATAGTTCTAACTGAGCACTATAATGCTGGGACTGACTCTGATAGTTAGTACACTAACTCGTAATAATATCTAATATACATCATATATATCATATGTATAATGTACAGTATATATATACACATATATGGTGACAAGACACTACCTTGAGGTGTCCCAGTTGAAGTGAAGCTGATCCCAGATAATGTGTTCCCCACCCTTACTTTTTGTGGCCACCCACTCAGGAAGTCCAAGATCCTTCCTGTAAAAAAAATCTGCTACAAGAAAAATTAATTTAACAAAAATTTTACTTAAGTAAAAGTATATAAGTTTCATCAGGAAAATGTACTTAAAGTATAAAAAGTACTCAATACAGAAAAATCCTCACATTTTAGAAACTGGAAACAATCCAGACACGGTTAATGGTCTAATCATTTCAGCTGGACTGGTAGGCCGTGATATTGTTGGGTAGTTTCATTTATAATAAAACATTGAACAATTATTGTACTTTATAAGCTACATGTGTTTTGTGTGCAAAAATCTTAATGTGTAAAGTAACAAGTAACTAGTAACTAGTAAAAAGTAGAATATTTCTCTCTGAAATGTAAAGGAGTAGAAGTAGAAAGTGGCGTGAAAAGAAAAGACTCAAGTAAAGTACCACTTCCTCAAGGTTGTACTTAAGTACAATAAAATAAATGTACTTAGTTATGTTCCACCACTGTGTACTGGGAGAAACCGCACATGACACAGTCAAGAGTCAACGTAGGGTCAGAGAACACAAATGTGTTGAAATAAAATGAGCATATTAAGGAACCCGACAAAATGACTTCCCTTGTTACTCGCAGACAGCTTGCACAGCTGTTTGCCATTGAGAGGTGGCTTGGAAAGAGAAGAGGGAAGTACGTGTGGGAGGATGAGGAGACATGAGCCTCAGCACTGGAGGAATGGCGGGCCCAACCACATCTGTGGCTCTGTTTGGATGTGTTGCATGTTCTCAGTTAAGGATTGTGTTGGGTGCTTGTTGTTACACACTTGACTCTAGGTTGTCAAGAACAACACGTCCGCTTTACGAGTGTAAACAAGATGCTGCGTTTGGGAACACACTTCTTTCTATGGCCTCTTTCATTTGAAGATTGAATCAAGCTATTGTAGTGCTGATAACATACAGTACACTCTTTGTTCTTTTTATGGGTCAGAGTGGGAAGGCTAAGAATTAATTTAGTTACTTGAGGAGAGTAGAAAGGCAACCCCCCGTAAGACTTTAGCTATTCACAACAGAAGCAAAGCTTACTGGGGGATGGTGTAAAACAGACAGAAGCAGTGCAGACTCACTTCCTGGCCAGGGAGATAAGAGTGGGAAGAAAAAAAAAAGAAAAGAAAAGCTTAGACTTGGTCTATAACATATGAACTCCAGCAGCATGTGAATAAATACAATGTGAAGAGCATTACATATTTAGATGAGAGGCTTGCTATATCATACTGTATGATACATAAACCAAAATGTAAACAAATAAACCAGAACAAAAACTTTAAATATATTGTTTTCCTCCCTGTAGATGTATCTGCGTGAACCTACCTTGAACCATTCCTCCTTTTCTCCGGTGCCCCTTTCTTATCTATCTCCTCTCACGTCATCTAAGTGAAGGGAGCAATTGTTAGGAAATGTATATATTCTTGTGTCTGATTAAACCTTAAGAACATTGAGGACTGCTTTCAGAATCAACTCACAGAGGTCAAGCCAGTAGATGATAGGATGCCAGCCACAAAATAATCCTGACAGGATTGTTTCATAACAACCATGAACCACATCAACTCAGGGTACACGGGCTCATTAAACGTAGCCTGAGATTTTTGAATGAATGAATCAACTCATATTTCTTTTAAATTTTATTTTAAATCACACACCCCTGAAAGCACCCAGCCCACAAGGGCTTACAAGACTTACATACAAAGGCAAGAGAAAAACAAAAGGAGAGCAAACGTGTGTACTGAGCTGACTCAAACAACTTCTATGTAAGCTTGATATTTCTTATGGCTGTTTGAATAAGTTCACAACATTTCATGGAAACGTATTTTACAACATGAATGCATAAACTCAGTAAACCAATCTCTGCTAGCTCATGTTTGAAGTTGAGTGATGGCGTTCCTAACTTGCCAGTGACAGGGCTTCTATTGTAGTAGCCATGTTCCCAAGTTAGAGGGTACAACCCTTCCTTAAACAAAATAAACGCCACGACACATCATTGTGTCAGAGCTGGGCGTCGTTGCCGTCTCCTTTCCTGGCCGCGACTTAAATGTTTTCTGTGTTGCACTCTGCACCTCAGAAGCAGTTGTCATCAGTAGTCAATGCTCCTCGGTAGTGGAAGAAGTATTCAGATACTTTACTTAAGTGAAAGTACTAATACCACAATGTAAAAATACTCTGTTACAAGTAAAAGTCCTGCATTGAAAACGTTACTTAATCAGGAACATGTACTTAAAGTGTTGAAAGTAAAAGTACTCAATGCAGAAAAAAATCCTCACATTTCAGAAACAAAAAATGATTCAATGATAACAGTTCTGTCAATCAACTAAGTGTTTAATGGTCTAATCCTTTCAGCCAAACTTATGGCCATTGCATTATTGTTTTTTTGGGGGGGAAGGGGGGGTGATGATGGCGCAGTGGGTAAGACACGTCTTTGGTGTGGGAGATCAATTGTAAGTCACTTTGATAAAAAAAAAGATAAAAGACATGAGATGTAATATAATGTAATGTGGGCAAACATCTTAATTTGTAAAGCAACTAGTAAGCTGTAAAATGAATGTAGTGTAGTAAAATGTACAGTGTTTCTCTCTGAAATGGAGTAGATTGGAAAGTGGCATGAAGAGAAAAGACTCAAGCAAAGTACAAGTACCTCAACATTTGTACTTAAGTGCAGTACTTGAGTCACATTCCACCACTGATCCAGTCGAGGCTCCGGAGCCCTGAAATACATTCTAGACCAAGAGCCTGTGCATTACCCTGGGGTCTGCAGAGAGCTGCAGGGCACGTGGCAATGAAGGGAGGAGGTGGGTAAAGCAGAGAGTGGTGAGAGACAAAGTAAACAGAGAAGTATAAATAGTATGCACAGAGCAGATGCTGAGTTATACTCGGTTTACATTCAGGTCAAACAATCAGTTCTTTTTCTAAAAAGTGAATTCATCCATATCACTTTATATATATATTTATCATTATATCAGAGGTTTTACAAGTCATCTATATCATAAGTTTTTTGCATGTACATGGCACAATTAAAGATCTCTTAAAGGCTCATTAGTGCCAGGCAGGTAGTGGACAGTTAGCTTGTGTAGCTCAGTTTGTTTCAAAAAAGGTCTGTTTTTTGCTTATACTTGACAACCAAAACAATTGTATCAGCCATACTAACAATTAGGGCTATTAAAATGAACGTGAGTTAACGCAAATTCATTTTAAAGCCACTGTTTTTTTTGATACGCTATAAACACACGCACCTTCTGTAATTTGGACTTCGGGCCCTCTGTAGTTTGGGAAATCCGGATGTAACAGCAGTGACAAAGAACTTTGAACAGAAATGGATAACGGGTTATTTTGAATGGCAAGTGTAACGAGTGGCACGAGTTTCAAAGCCCTTCAAGATGGTTCTCTCCACAAGACTAAAGTTATTTGCAGAGACTGTTGGTGTGAATTAAGTTACCACCGAAGTAAAATAGAAAAGTTGAAAAATATCCCTTTCAAAAAACATTTAGAACAGATAATATGTGATTCTTTTGTGAATAATCGCAAGTTAACTAGGACTGTGATGGGATTAAACGTGATTAAATATTTCCATCATTCGCCAGCCATAGTAACAACCCTTTCACATCAATCCATCACAACAATCGTTAACTTCAGTATGGATATCAAAAGTATCCATACATGTTCCTTTAATCTGATCAGTCATGCCAGTTTACAGCAGGACCCAGTATTATGAGGACTATCTATCCAAAGAAATTAAATTAAACATTCTTTATACTACATTTATTTGCAGAAGTTTTTTGACAATATCAAAACAGTCTACAACCACGCCAGCTGCTTTGAGGCTGCACTCAGGCACAGTGCAGTTTTGATCTTAATGCTATTGCCAGCCTGCTAACATCACAATGTCAATGCTAACACAATAGAAACATTTACCAGAGTCACAGTCTTAATTCAACATGTTAGCATGCTAACATTTGTGAAGGGAATGGAGCATGGAAACACTGACAAACTTCTGTGCCAATTCATTGAGTAGATGTTGAGGTATTTCACTGGATATGTGAAAACTTTGACCTGCTAATGGCGTTTAATAATAATAACTAGAAAATTCCGCAGAAATTTTATCAGTGTGCCTACTACTTGGTGCACATCCAACTAGCAAAACAACTTAATAAAAAATAATAAAAAGGGTCTTAACCCTTCAGAGATATAACTTTTCAAAACGTATTTAAGACGTTTATGTTTCCCAGAAACAGCTCTGACGTAGCTAGCGCTAAACCAACCAGACTCACACTTCTTCTTCTTCCTTCCTCTCCTCCTCCTCTCAAAGTCTGTCTTCTATAAAACAGCTGTTAGTGTTGAAGTCATTTAGGAGTCAGTCAGTTGGTCAGTTAGTCCATGTGTGTGTCTGTGCGTGTCTCTGTCTGTCTGTGTGTGTGTGTGTGTGTGTGTGTGCGATTCTTGAAGTGCGCATGCACACACACAAACACTCACACACTATGCTTGTCACACACAGAGACACACACTATGCTTGTTACACACACATGGACGCACACTATGCTTGTTACACAAACACTATGCTTGTTACACAAACAGGGACACACATCTCAAATTTCTTTTTTCACTCTGTCTGTTTTAAAAGGAGTCGTGGAAACAACAGCAAAGCAATTGACAGAGACAGAGACTAAAATGGTTGCTAATGGATAAGAACTATCAGTGACCATGTTTGTAAACAAAGCTAGGAAGCCTCTCATCTCTGTGATGACATCTCTTTGATCTGTAATCAATTAACGACCGGAGCACCTGCTGTACGTGTCAACTGTGTCACCAGCTATTTAAACACTGAACAAGCTCTCAAACAAATGATCATATCACCAAAAGGATACGAGATATCAATAAAACAACGTCCCCATGGGCACCAGAAGGCCTTTGTGAACATATTGATCTAAAATTTATGTGGTTAAACTTACAAATGTGGGCATATCAGCCAAAAAGTGCTTCGCTCTGCGTTTTGCTCAAAAATGTGGACGATGTTTAACATGGCAGTGAATGGAGGAATTTGGATTTGGAACTCTTGTCATTTGAAAGTTCGCTGAGCAAAAAGTATAATTTAAATCGCATAAACTAGACAAGAATACCAACGTCGAACATTTCCCATTAAGTCTTAGAGAAATGTTTCGCCGTTTTTTGCCAATTTCGTGAAAACCGCGCTGCAAATCTTGTTGAAAAGTCATAGCACACCATTCCCGGTCATTACACACGTTTTGTGTGCGCGTGTTGGCAACGCTCCGGGACTAGTAGTGGGACAAAAATCTGGCGGAATAATATTAATAAGTATGGGCAATAATAGTCATTGCGCCGATTGTTGCTATTGCAGCACATCGGCACACTGAATAAGTCAGGGCCAGGGGGGTCGCCTAAGTCATTAGGATTCCTCCTCTGGGAACCTTGAATATCTGCACCAAATTTCACAGCAATGCATCCAATAGTTCCAGTTTAAACCAAAGACTTTAACCACATGCGGTGCTAGAGGAAAAGTCAGGGCATCATCAAAGTCAGTGGACTTCATCCTCTGGGGAACATGAATGTCTGTCCAAAACTTAATGTCAATCGATTCAATAGCTTGTTGAGTTCAACCTGGACCAAAATGGTAGACCAACTGACTGACATTGAGCTACTCCACTATGACCACGAAAGTGGGTAATATGGCAACATTAACCAAACCAAAACATAAAACAATACAACGACACACACACACATGTGATTTATTGAAACACTGGATTATGTTTTCCTACAACACTGATGTGGTATGCACAATTGAAAAATGAACAGTGGAATATAAAAAAAGCTAAAGAATATAACACTGGCAACATCTAGAGAGATAGAAACTTCGTTTTGGTCTCTTTCTCATAGTATTTACGACAGCAGTACAAAAACTATAGATCCGATTGACACAAATATGAATTTAGTAGTGTGAACCCCAATTTCCACCAGATGTGTAATGGCTCCCGTTACACATCCGGTGGAAATTGGGGCTGAATGTGGCGCCTAAAGATGCTTTGATAATTGGAGACACCACAAGTTGAAACACACATAGAAAAAAATGACATTAAGTGCACTTTAAAGATATTTGTCTTGTTTTTAAACTGCATATGTTCTTTCCACATATATTCTTGCCATTGACTGTAGCGTGCAGATACATTTACATACACACATATCATAACAGGAGCAAAAAGCTAGCCCTAACATCAAGTAAACTATTTTTCTCCTTCAAATCTGACAACATTGGAGCCGTGTAAAAATGATAAATGATACAATCAGCTTCTCTGCATACTATTGGGGACAAAAAACATTCAATTCCTTCAATGAAATCATCGAAAAACTAAACAGAAATTCAACTTTCTATAAAGTCTTGGATTTCCAATTGTATGGCATTTGGATATTAATAATAATAATAACAGTTAACATAAACTTGGCTCTCTACAGCTTTTCTAAATTTCCTCCATTAGCGGTTGAAACAGAAATACTGAACGACAGTTTTTTTTTCATAACTGACATCAAATTGAACATAACTTTAAGGCAGAGCACTGGCATTTGCATTATGCCAAAAAATGAAACAAAAACACAATAACAAGCCGCCATTTTCTTTGTTTTTTCTTGATTTGTCATTAAAGACTATGTTTACATGCACATAGTATTGTGGGTGTTGTGTCCATGTTAAGAGTCTGTGTCTAAAATTATCTGAATCGCTTGTTCCAGTATACATAATACATACAATAATCTTATCTGACTTTACTTATGTACACCTTTACTATACTAATCTTGTATTTTGAGTATTACATTTGGCAATGATGTGCCATTTTTAAACTGATAGAAAGATCCAGCAATTACATTCAGGTCTTTCATCATCAGGATAAGAGTCTTTCCAGGTAACTGAAAGCAAGGTTGGACATTTATGAACAGTAAGCCTCAGTAATTTAATGGAATATTGTTGTACGTGTAAACATAGCCATTGACCTCAACCTTTCCCTCTTCTCTCTTGCTCTATGGTCCTAAGCAGTATACTTTACAAAATCAAATTTGGCAAGTTTGTGTGGGGAGTGTGTGTGTGTGTGTGGGGGGGGGGGAAATCAAATACTATAATTTTCAAATTTCAAAGAACAAATGGAGTTAGATTGGATTACAACAATACAATAAACTATACCAGTTGTGGTAGAACTCTACAGTTTGCTCTCATGGTGACCCAGGAGCTCTTCTGACCATTAAACAAACAGACCGGAGTCGCAGTGATTGCACTAGCATCAGCCTGGAGCAGTGTGTTTGACAGCAGTTTGACAGCTTTTGAGAACCTGACAAATTCAATTTTATATGTAGCATACTGCTGGCCTAACATCTTTTCTCTTCCCTCAAGCGCTGACAAACACCAGGCGGGTGGAGTAGATCAGGTCGGCCAGGTAAAGGATGAAGTTGACAGCCGTGAGCACAGACACCACCATGCACTTATCCCAACTGCACAGGCCCTGCGCGGTGTTGCAATTGTAGGGCCTATCTTTGTTTCCGCCATTCTTGGGATCAAAGTTGAAAATGGGCCAGATAATGGTTGCTGATAGATAGAGGACCACAGCCAGCAGGGCGTAGCCAGACAGGAAGCGAGCAAATGGGAAGGGGAGGCAGCCGGTGCACTCGCCGATGCAGAGCAGGATGATGGCCGCTGACAGGATGAAGCAGATGCAGTAGACGGACATGCAGTACTTGAGCGCGTCGTGTCGGTCGTACAGCACAGGTTCGCTGATGAAGACGAAGATGATGCAAGCCACAAAGGTCTCGCAGACTTTCAGCAGGCCTGGGGCTGTGGCCATGTAGCCAGCCACCTCGCCCGGACGCGCCTTGCTGATGCTCACCTCGGTAATGTAGGCGATGGTGGCTAGACAGGAGAACACGGTTGACACGATGCGGTAGTCGCGGATTTCACTCGGGCCTGAAGAGCCCTTGAGGAAGTAGAGGGGGAAGATGATGGAGGCGGACAGGCAGAGCAGAGCGGCGTAGCAGGCGAAGGTGATAGGGAAGTTCTTCCAGGAAACAGGGGCCCTGGTCTGAAGACCGAACAGCTCCACCAGGAAAACAAGCAGAGTCCCGGCGAAACTGAAGGCCCAGCAGAAGATGCACCAATCTCCAGTCCCGTGGAAGAGTCTGCCTCCATGCACGGCCACGGAGAAGGCCACGCAGGAGAAGATCAGGGCTGCCAACCGTGTCCATAGGAGGGGGCTGGAATGGAGGACTACAGCCATGATGTGGTAAGTGACGTAAGAAGCTGGAATGGTTCCGGTGAGATAGTAGTCTCTTCCTATTGGGAGTCACTTCCTTTAAATTTTTGTGGTCAGCCACTCAGAGAAGACAGAGAAATCTGTAAGAAGAAGAGAAATTAAAATGAATAAGTAAGCAAGATTTTGAGATGTTATTTTCAATGACCAAGAGACCTGCTTTAGATGAAGTACATAATACGACCACACAAGGGCTTGTACTGGCACTGCACTCCTACATGCCCTTTTCAGAAAAAAACACAATGCTGTTATTGTTTCTTTATGAATAGTTGAAACAACAAGTGAAACCATGAAAAAACAATTTAAAAACCAAAATAATGAGTGCACTGTTGTCACACTAGTCCCAGCACATTAAGGTCTGATCAAATCATCCGGTGAACACTCCCTTTCTTCTTCTCTGGTGCTCTCTGCCTCATATCGAGCTCCAGACTGCTTTCTCAACAGCATTCCTGCGCTGAGTGCAGACTATTTCACTCTGGCATTCCTCCATGCTCTGACGGGCGTGGTGCCGCAACCTCCACAGTGTCTGTCATCGTGCTCTGGACGGGGCCCTCTTCACTTGTTCCCCTCCCTCTCCCAGGGAGCTCATGCTACAAACCAATCTGAAATCTTAACAAGGCTGTGAATCTAGAGCTGCTGGGTTTTAAATTCTAAAAACTGCATCTTTAAGGCCCTGGAAACCTATTTTGGATATTTCCAGAATAGCTTTTGCTGTTTTTTCTGTGCTATTTAATGTTTTTTTGAGTATTAAACTCTTAATAAATACTTGGACTTGTTCTGTTCCAAACGTAAGGTTTGATTGTTATTTGGTCAGGAATATATGATGTCATTGAAAAATAGACGCCATGTTTTTAGACAACAGCATACAGTTCTTTTACACTGCTAGAGGTAGGTATTACTACTTTTATTACCACTAACCCTAATTACTGTGGGTTTGGACTCTGTTTTATCTAGGTAGAACTCCCTTCCTTCCTTCCTTCCTTTTACTGCCTTGTTAAGTTCTTATTCAGTTGGTGATCTCATATTTTCATATCTCATATTATTTTCAATCAAGAAGCATGGCTAAAAGTTAAAGCTAGAACAATCTTTGACAGCTATCTTTGGGGTACCTCCTGCACCGGTCACTCATTCCAATAAACAGTCAGATGTTATTGCTTTTGCTTCACTCATTGCCTGTAGACGTATTTTTTACACGGGAAAAGCCCCAACCTTCCTCTTGGCACATCTTGGCTGTCTGATTTTCTGGCATTAGAAAAGGTGAAATATAACCTGAGAGGCTCATCAGTCCAATTCCACACAAGATGGCAGCTGGTCCTTTCCTCACACTCTTACCTCTCTGGGCCCCATCTGATTGTTATCATATCTAAGTATTTATTTTTCTTTTTAAAGCAGGCATCAGAATCAGAATCAGAATCAGAAATACTTTATTGATTCCCAAAGGGAAACTCTGTATCCTGACTATGCTCTCTCCTTATGGTGTCCACTTCAACTTTTTAATTTCTTTTTTGAGTTTCTCTGTTTGTTTCCTTGAATTTGAATTTTTTTTGCAAGGCTGTATTATGTGCTATGTACCACACCACAAAACAACTGGAATACAAAAAACTACAAAAACACTGGAACCTGCATCTGTATTGTGTTTGTATATTTGTGCATCTCTGGTTTCCAATAAAATAAAATAAAAAAAAAAAAGCTAACACAAAAGTATTTTCAGATGCAGCTCCTCAGAGAAAACCTCTAACGTGTCAAAACTCAAAAGTATCTTTTTTCTTCTCAAGAGTTCAGTATAGCTATAGCTTCCTTTACTTGGTAAAGGATAAACAAATGACATCTAGCCTGGAAATGTGAGAAAAGCAGCCACTGTGACCACAAGTGAAATCTAAATGATAACAATAAATTGTAACAGTAGCACAAGTGGAAAAGAGTCATAAAGTCAGCCAACCACTGGTGACCACACCAAATCAACCAAGTGAGCCTGGATTGAGCATTAGTGTGTTTTATTGCCAATAAAATTAACTGTTCATTAGTAGGAGAATGAATGTGCTATTTCCATTGAGCTTACATAGGAATATGTTTTGGCCCAAGCTGGGTTTGTCTGTAGACTATTTTTTGATTTGTTGGATTCTCCTTCTAATTGGTAGTTTTGTCCAAAAAGAAAAGAAAGACTATCTGAAACCCCAAATGTTCAACTCAGAATGATATAAAACAAAGACAAATGTCAAATCCTCAAAGCTAGAAACCAAACATTGACGCTTGATTTATTATGATAAATGTATTATCAAAATTGCTTTTGATGAGCTTATCAATTATTTGGCTAATCTCTTCAGCTAGTTTTCCTTTGGTTTGCAAAGGAAATATTTTGTTTCTTGCTCGCTTGCATGCTCAAAAAGATCGAACAAAATGGCGCCAAACTCAACTCCAGCTTTCATAAACGCCCTTTCTGAAAAGGATGGGTGATGTCATGTTTTACGGAGAGCAGATTTGAAATGGTTGCATTCATCTGTGCCCATTACACGGTCATTGAAGGGTTTTGATACAAAGTTCCTAAACCACAACCTGTTGTGCCGCTGCATGCGCATAAGATCTAATGAGGATTTTGTCATTAGTACAGATATCCTATTCCTCCTCTATGATGGATTTCTATTGAACATGGCGTCTATATTAAGAAGCTCTTGCTGTTTAATTCTGAGGGACGGATTTCTATGCTTTCAATGAAAACAACAATGAGATAAGATAAGACATTTTCACAGTCAGAAACCTTCGGACCACACCGACCATCTTCCCTCCCATCCCTCCTGACACCCATCCCCTACTTGGCTCCACAAGCACTGCATTCCCTGTTCCCAGTTTACACAGAGAGACAGTTATAAACAAGGATAACAGTCCTGTTTACATTAGTCCCATTAAACACCTATAAAACGGTCTCGGCTGGGGAGGTGAAAGTCTGAACTAGCAACTGGTGGCAAGGCATGAATAGGAAGAGGGGAAAGAAAAAGAAAGAGAGCAATGGAAAAAGAGAAACTTTTGCAGGATGACGAACATGAAGCCATGAGGAAGTGGAGGCGGGGAGGGGAGTGAAAAGAGGGAGGAACACGGGGGAAGCCCTGTGTCTCAGGCCACAGAAGGACACATAGTTTAAACATGGTGATGGAGTGGAATAGCAGAGAAGTGACTCACCACCGCTCCACCACTCTCTTTCACCATTTGTCCTTTCTCTCCCCCCTCCTCCTGCTTTTTTCTTGTAAGATTTTCCAACTTACTGATGTGTTCCAGATGTACTAGTCTGGCTGCTGCTGAACAACTGGTAACATTGTCATAGTTGCCAAGTTCTTTTCTTTCCTCTCTTTCCCTTACCTTCCCTTCCTTCCCTCCTCATAGTCTCATTTGGCAGCTACTCCCTCTCTTTTCCATCAGATGTCCTCCTTCCCCCTCCCAGCTCAATACTCCCACTCCAGCTTTAAAGTCAGGGTACCAATTATGCTTCGTGTAAACCACTCAAAATAAACGTATACAGGGGGGTCGTAATGGAAAAATTAATCCCGCTACTCCAGCCGCCATTGCTCTGGTGCTTATGGAATCAAGTCAGGAAAGAAATGGGAGAGGAAAATGAGAGAGGGGAGACCAAAAAAAGAGAAAAGCAACAAGAGCACAGTGTGGAAAAGTGTCTTTTCACAGCACAGCATGGAAAACACGACAGGATCACGCAAACAGGGGCACTTCCCCCAAATGGAAGAGGCGCTGAAAATAGGTCCACGCATCAGGCCTGCACCAGGACGGCAAACAGGATGTGACTGCACCATGCTCCTCTGCACATTTACTTTTTATATGACACACACACACACACACACACCAAGATTTCAGGAAACAAGTGTTTATATCAGGCAGAGAGGTCATGTGCGCTGCTTGTTTGGTTGTCATGACACTAACTTGATTTCACCTATAATCCACTTACAGGAGACCCGTGGGCTGAAGCACAAGACAAGCTCTGTTGGCAAACCATCCCAGTGTGTGTGTGTAATAGGTTTATGTTAGGCTATTATTGTGTTACCGTTGTGTGTTTCGAAGGCTGGGGAAAAATGTACCCTCACATTTGACCTTTTACAAATCCCAAAAGTATTCAGCGTTTTCCTCCAGATTTCATTTCTAACAATCTAAAACAGCATGTAAACTATCATGCAGTCGTTACAAAATCTCTCACGCACTGATTTTTTTTCTAACCCACCACACCTACAAAACGGAAGGGAAACTTGGATGCAGTTCTGCATTTACATGAAGACCAACAGTGAAGTTGTTGGTCAGAACCCAAATGAAAACCTAAAATAAAAACCAGACAAAACCCACAATCCTTAAAGTAGAGAGTAAAAGTCCCCATGGAGCAGTGTGTGCCAGTGTGACAGCTGTGTGTTAGGCAGAGCTCCATTCATTGACAGTGAAGGTGGGTGTGCCGCCTGCCGCGCCCTGCTCCCACCACACTACAGCCCACTAAACACAAACTGACAACAAACACAGAAATATATCTCCAAACACTGTATTTTTTTTTTTTTTTTTTAGTAAACTGGGTTGAAAATATTCTTGAAAACATTCTGCCCTTGGGGAATGTCTGAAAGTCTCACCACAAAAGAACTATAGTAGAAAATATTAAAAGTAAAGGAATTATAAAGTGTCTGTAAACCCAACAAGGAGCACCTTAGAAATAAATGTAGCACTCTACAAGCTTTCCTCCTACTTAGACTCTTTAATTCATTTATTTATTTATTTTAACATACAGGCACATTTCCTAACTTATTAAAATGAAAAACAAATAACAGGTTTTTTTAACACTGTAAAGATGTCCTCAAAAATGTTCACAAATACACAGACCCGAGCTGCTGACATGAGGCATGCAGGTAAGATGCAACAAGTTGCAGCTGAACGAGCACTCGCACTATCTACCTCATAAAAACACCTTTCCTTACCGCCAAATCCCCACATCGGGTCATAAGTTATCAAGTTGGATCTAAAAGTCGGTTACCTTTCTGGTTCTTGGCTGCGGATAGTCTGGTTGGTCCGGGACGTCCAGCTGTGGAGAACCTTAGATCGCAACTCCTCAGCTCCGGGACCTGACGAGCAGCTCAGATCAGCAGCTCCACGCCCAGAAAACCAAATTAGGCATCAAATGTCTGCACCGTTCTTCACATCTGTCAACTCTCCTCCTCCTCCTCCTCCTCCTCCTCCGCCCAGCACACAGCTGGATGCTTAACACGCAGAATGCGTTACACAGCAGACATGCTTTTTACATTCTCAGGGGCGGGCAGCATCGTGCAAGCGGAAAATAATCCTAATACACAAAGGTGAATTGATGTTTTAAAGAATATAGCCTATCACTCATGTTTTTGTATGTTCCCTGTTTTTAGAAATATATGGGTGCATTTATTGATTCCTCCCACCCCAAACACACACACACACACATACACACACACACACACACACACACACACACACACACACACACACTCTTTTCTGTATCTTTTTCCTTTTTTCCCGTTTTGTTGAAGTGATGTGACTAGCCCAGAACGTGAGTTAAGTTAAAACTCTTCTGTAGATGGCTAAACTGTCATAGGTTTGACTGCCTCATTATCTTCCACAAGTGTTTAGCCCGTGTTACGACGTGACCTTTATTTGGAGAGAGAGAGAGAGAGAAGAGAGAGAGAGAGAGAGAGAGAGAGAGAGAGATTATCGCCTTGATAATGTTGTTGTTGCTGTGTTTCTTATTGCCTAGCTGATACTTGTGTAACCACGTGTTGATATCGGGTTGTTTGCTAGCAACGTGCTACCACCATAAACAGCCTGTGGAGCCACATTTAGCTCCAGGTATATTCCACTCTTTGCTCCGTTATGGATGTGTGTGCTGTAATAGATGTGGCACTTTGGGTTACTAATGTCACATACATGTTAATTATTCAAGAAAAATGAATGTAATGCCGACACCCTCAGACCGTCAGAGCCAAGCTCCGGACCTGGGGGGACAGATCCTTCTCAGCTGGTGCACCCGCCCTCTGGGACGCCCTCTCCGGCCACGTCACAGTCAAGCACCCTACCGTCCTTCACCCAGGCCCTCAAGACTCACCTCTTCCAACTCTCTTTTTCCTGTTAACAGACTCTCCCTCTTTTTCTTTGCCCACCTCTCCTGCTTTACCAGGGCTTATCCATGCACCTGTGTGTCCTCCTTTTCTTTTTGTCTGTCATGTCTGTTACCTTTTGTTTTTTCGTAAACCAAAACTGTAAAGCGTCTTTAAAAAATATATGTATATATATATATATATATAAAAAATTATATATACATATTATTTCTTGTTCTTGTAATATGCTGGTGGCTATACTATTTGGTTTGTTAAATAATGTTCATAGTAAGTCAGATGATTATTTGCTTATGTTTCAGAGCCACATCCAACTTCACATGTAACTTCAAATACAACCTCATAGTCAGACATCTCTGGTACAAGTTCTTACCAAAACTCCAGTCTGCACAGCAGCAGTTCATGTGGACCAAACTCTAGTTCCTTTTCAATGCTTGAACACAGTTTTTGAAACTCAACACACTTATGCCATGGTGTTAACCACAACCTGCACAACACTGTGGATCTACTAGCCTGGCTCCGCCCTCCTACTTACTTCCGCTCAATTTTCATAGAGAGCCTGGTAGGACCAGGCTATGGATCCACAGCAATTTGTTCAAATGCTAACACAATGCTGTTACAACTGTTAATCACACATTCAAAACAGAATGGATTTCAGCCTGGTGCCTATCAAACACTTTGATGATTGCAAATTCAGCTAAAAGCCAGGTGTCTTGTTTTAGTTTAGTTAATTAACATATACGGTAGAGTTGGGCGGTATCCACATTTTGATACTGTCAAACCTCCATATTTTACCGTGGTATACAGTATTATAGTTATTAGTTATTATCATAGTAATGACTAATTACACCGTTCAAAAACTGAATACCAAACACACACACGGAAACACCTCTCCCTTCTCATTAGGTTGGAACCTGAAATGCTGCCAAACTGCAGAAGTCGTGTCATATCGTTGTGGTTTACCGTAACCCTAATATACGGTATTTGCAGTTTTTTTACAATCACTTTGCTACTAATTTCAGAACATTGATGTCATTTTTCAAAACTCTAGACACAAAACGGTCATCACAGGCTGTCCAATGTTCAAAACTTTGCATTGGGCATTCATATCTTTAAAGAAATCTTGCACTTGCACAGTCATTGGTTCAACAAACTCATTTATTGTGAAATGTCATTGAAACATTACTTTAGATTACTCACACACAAGCTGCCCATAGCTTCACTGTGTCGTTGTTCGTACAATCATTAAATATTGCAATACAAAATAGGTGATACATGTTTCATCATGGTACTATATGAGAATACATCCCTGTAAAAACACTGCAGTAGTAGAGAATACTACAGACACAGTGAATCATTGGACAAAATCTGAAATATATTGATGAAAAACAATACAGTACAATCAACAAAGGTCTATTTGAATCAAAGCTAAATTATTAGCTGGGGAATAGAAAAGAAAAGACAGTACTGTAAAACATCAAATGCAGTGTTCCTCAACTTGCTTCTACTGTAAGAAACAACAAAGTGATTACTGCACTTCTACAGTTTCATCACTCTGTCATGTGGATTTGGCCACAGGTATATATATACATATATATATATATATAGGGTGTGTGTGTGTGTGTGTGTGTGAGTATGTGTGTGTGTCATTGATGCTGTAGTGTTTTTACTCCCAGTGTGTTCTGAGTGACGGTGTGTGTCATCTCAGTGAGGGTTGTTCATAGTGTTTGGTGCACTGGGCCTGTTTTGAGACGTGTGTGTTGAGAGTTGTGTTGCTTTGAGTGAGTTTAGCAGGAGACGTGAACTGTAATGTTGAGACTGCAGACTGTAGTTTGAGTTTTGCACATGTAGCTCCAGTTGTGCCCACTGTCATTTATCAGTTGAAAAAAAACTGTAAACATTAAAATGACATAAACAAGCAATACATAAATAAACAAATATGTATGCCTAGCCAACTGTTTAACATTATGAACAAATCTGAAAACACTTGCACTTACTTTAACTATGTAAATATCCACACTCCTTATATTTCTTTATTTCTTTATTTATATTTCTTATATTTCTAATATCTGAGCAATTGTAACACAGAGTTTCCCTTCGGGGATCAATAAAGTATTTCTGATTCTGATTCTTACAGGGACTTTGAAAATAGCTGTTTAACTCAAGAAAAAAGCAGCTGAATGGACTTGGAGCCGAATGTGCAAAACATATGTAGGTTAATGCAAAGTGAGTAGGTGTGTGTGTGTGTGTGTGTGTGTCTTTGGGGGGATCCTTAAGAGTCCATTTAGTGTGGGTAATGACTGTAACAGAAAGTTATGGTAACCCCCACCACAAGTAAGCTAAGCGTTACTATAGACACGACCAGATAATACTAAATATTTGTCATAGTTAAGGTCTGAATCATAGTAATCAGAGATTATTTGTATGCGTTGCTCAGCAACAGCAGCTGTAACCCTTGACAACTGTTTTTATTTATTGAATGTCGTAAATTGACGCGTTTCCCGACCGTGTAAAAAAAAAACTGTCAGAGAGTCGGAAAGGGAAGTATGCTCTCACATGCACGTTCTTACAAGATTGCTTTTATTTAGCCTGCTTAAATTGCTCACGTCATTCCCCTGGAACATGCAGCCTAGGACTATAATGTCAAAGACTGTAGCACATTGTTTGTGTGGAAGAAGCATACGTGTTATTCTATTTTTCACATATGTATGTATTTCTGAAACAAAAACTTACATTTATTGCTTGTATTTTGGACAATAACAAGACCACGTAAAAATGACAGAGTTCATTTAAAGATTAAATGTATGGTAGGCTGTCAAGGGGGGACAGAAGGATGGACTCAAATGCACGGCTCACAGGGAAGGAATTTATTAGGAAAAGGGAATGGGAGTGGGGAGATGGACGCCGGGAGCAGGTGGGCGGCGAACAGGAGAGGGTGTGCGGGAGAAACAGAGAGCACGGGCCGAGAAGGAGGCGAGGACACGTCGGGGAGAGACACGGAGGATGGAGCAATGCGAGGAGCGGGGCAGGATGATGAGGAGGAGACGCCGTGGGAGGAGGACAGGCGGGGGTCCGAAGCCAGCTGGTCGGAGATGAACTGAAAAAAGGAAACACAAGGAGAGTGAGTAACCACAGACACAAATATACAAAGGCTAGCACTGGGTAGGTCTGAAGGTTCACCCATATAGCTGATCTGACGATCGAGTGAAGAGCGGATGCAGAGCCGGGGTACATGACCAGGAGTAGATGATGATGACAGGCAGGTGTGGATGCCGGGAGCGGGTGAAGGCTGGCAGGTGCGTCTGATGTTGGTGATTGGCGTTGACAGGAGGAAGGTGTGTGTGATCAGCTGGCTTCGGACAGGAGAGCAGGAAAACAAAAACACAAAACAGGCAAAGCAAAACCAAAACAAGATAGACAGGATAAACAAGACTCAGAGAAGAGAAAAACAATAAGGGGGACAGACTCACGACCAGCCGGGACCCCACCATGACAGTAGGCTATATCAGCAGTTAAAGTCCTGCATTGAAGATGTTGGTGAAAGTACGTGAGCTAACTATTATCAGTCTATTAAAAAGACTCAATACAAAACACAGCCCCTCTGAGTCTTATACTCGGCTATCAGATAACTATGCTGCTGTTGGTTGAGGTGGAGCCAATTTAAATTGTGGGTGCTGTTCCTTAATTGTATCATATTTGTTATATACGTTTTGTATGAAAAATCCAAGTCCAAAATAAAATACTTCCCTCTGAATTAGTGGAGTATAAGTATGAAGTAGCATGAAATTATACTCAAGTAAAATACCTCAAATAAACTTTGACTTAAACTTATTACTAAAAAGAAGAAACTTTGAGATGGAGGTATGATCTAAACAGCATAATGTCTGTCTCCAGCCGGAGACACATCGTCCTAAACATTTCCAATTAGACAGGCCGGGACATCTCCCCTTGCTGACCCAGTTAGGGAAAGGACAGGGCCAGTTATCCAGAAACACAGTACCATATACCGAAAAGCATTTTCACACATCAGCTTTGAAGACTTTGCCAAAACATTGAACGCGATGAGCATAGCCTAAAGAAAAAAGATGACTAATAAGAATTAAGTCAATAAAAATGTTGTGGCAAACATAAATTGTTAACTTAAAACCAAAATTTCAGATGTTGAAATGTATACTGTGGCATCTTGATTTTGGTTCCAGTTTGTTTTTTGGTTCGTGTTTTTTTATCACCACTAGAAAGAGCCAGAGCTCAAATCAAATACCGCCTCTACCATACGATACGCCATAATTGAAGTAAAAAATGCATGTGGATTAAAAAATGTGTGTGAGTGATCAACACAAAAAGTAGCCTAATTAAAAAAACTGATGATGAAAATGCATGTGAATTGAAAAATGGAGCGATAAATTATGAAGTGACTTAATACACTTGACTGACATTTATGTCAAGCCAAGATAAACTGAGACCAATAACGCCATGGCAGAGACTCATCTCATTATTTCTTTAACTGTCTATGACTATTATATGCCCATAGACAGTTAAAGAAATAGGCCTGTACGTGTCGGGCCTGTACGGCATGACGTAATGGTTTCCGCGACATTTTTACAACAGGAACGTCAATTTTAGGAGACGTCTGCTCGGTGGGTGGCTGTCTATGGTGGGGGGGGCGTCACTCCCCAATGTGAGGAGAGTGCAGATTTACAAGCATAACTTTACACCAACCAATTACTACATTTGGAATAACAAGGATATTCAATACCAAAATACTGTACATCTCTGTATTATGGAAGATGGGTTGATAATGGGGCTGCTGTGGTTCAGTGGTTGAGCGGTTGCCTGCTAATCGGAAGGTTGGTGGTTCAATCCCCGGTCCTGCAGTCCCATGTCGAAGTGTTCTTGGGCAAGGTGCTGAACCCCAAGTTGCCCCTGATGCTGCGTTGGAGTGTGAGTGTTTATCTGATGAGCAGGTGACACCACCTCGGCCACAGTGTGTGAATGGTGAATGTTTCCTGTAGATGTTGAAGTGCTTTGAGTAGTCGTTAAGACTAGAAAAGCGCTATATAATTACAGCACATTTACATAATGGTATTATCTTGGTAAATCAATTCCTTAATGCTGACGGGCAGTTAACTAAAGTATAATGAGTTCCTCTCCCAATTCCAGTTAGCAGTCACGCCGAGAGAATATGCAACAGTTGTGTGTGCTGTGCCGAGATGTACTGCAACTTATTCAAAGGTCAGCAACGAGTGATCAATCCATCCAGTAGTGGTATATTCCTTGGTGGAATTGACATTACCATGAATAAATGTTCAAATAAACACATCAATTGTATACAAGAGGTAACTCAGGAAGATTGTTCAAGCTATGGAGAAGTGAACTGGCAAAAGATCTGGTTAATCTGAGACAAATTTTGTCTTAATAACAAAGTAAAAGAGGTTTCTTTTTAAAATTCTGCATAAAACTTATCTAGCAAAAGGGACACTAAAGAGATTCAAACTTGATATTGAATGTTTTTGTACTTTCTGTGAACTAGAAGAAGAAACAATCTGATATTTGTTCTTTCGCTGTATAGATACTAAAACATTTTGGATTGATGTTCAACATCTTATCAGACGGATCACAGGGCAATCATTTCAATTTAAGGAAAAATATATTTTGATTTGCTTTGAAGGCAGTGAGATGAACAAAGATGTTGTTTATTTTATTCAATTAATCTTGTTATTGGAAAAATTCCACATTCAAGAAGAAATGGGCGGACTCCAAACAATGCTTTGAACATTTCTTTCAAGAAGAGCACCAATCCAGCAGCACTATAAGAGGCATTAAGAACAAGAAGGCAATTAAGACCGGAAGTGTTTTTGATACATTTTTCATGTACCAATACATTTGACTTTATATGCACTACACTTTCCTTTTTTTACTTTATTTATTTTCTATATATATATATATATAGTTGTTTTTTTTTCTCTGTTTATGCACCTCTGGTTTGGACTTTTGAATGTCTACTGTACATACTGGCTATGTAACTGTTCTTTGTTAATTAATAAAAAAAAAGAAAAAAAGAAATGTCACTTTTTCGACGAGTGAAGCTGTGAGTTGCGCATGCGTCACTTTGCGACAAATAGTTAGCGTATAGGATGCTAATGAGAGACTTTTGTAGCTAATGTCTATACAGTAAGAATTGACCTACTTAACAGTATAAATGGAAATGATTAACGAAGTTGGTTCACTGCTGGCTACAAGTTAGCATCAAACACAACAATGGCTGTCAGTTTAATGGTGTTTTGCGCTAACGTTAGTAATCAAACTAATAGATAGCTATAATGTTTTTGAAATGAATGCTAGCTTAGCTACAAGCTAGCAATCAAACACAACAAAGGTCAGTTGAATGGCGTTTTGAGCTAACGTTAGCATCCAATCAGTCATAGATAGAAAGCTAAAACGTCTTTGAAATGATTACCATCTTCTGTTATTGTTTGTAATAAAGCTTATTATTTCATGGATTTCACAAATCTTCCTATGCCAGTTATGCCGTAAACCGTTTACATCTGAGCATGCGCGACTCAAATCTGCACTCTCCTCACACAGGCAGTGACAGGGTGCTTGGCGGAGCTTGGAAAAGGTAACATATCATAATGGCGTCGGGAACAGGAGAGCCGTCCCCGGGACACGATGCTGAACTGGACGAATTATTGGACAGTAAGTGTTGACATGAAGTCTTTGCGTTAAAGAGAACCTATCGTTACACAGGAGTACGGGTATTTATGTCGTTGAAACGGCTGTGACTTGGCACTGACAGCCGACTCACTCTGTGTCAAGTTGATGCGCTCTCGGTGGGAACTCTCGTTTTCACACATCATGTCTTTGCCCTTGAATTTGTTTTAATCCAGTATGCATTAGACCCAACAACAGCCTGTTGATGATTTAACATGGCGGCTGAACTGCCATTGGTAGTCTCTGCCGTTCCAGCCTCTCTTTACTATATACTTTACTATATGGTATTTACTTACTGTAAACGTGACGTTAGCTGAAATAATGCAGTCTGATACAACAGGCCTGCAACAAACCCGACTTTTGGTAAAAATAGCTATGCGCAGTTTTAGTTAAAACTGTATTGAAAGTTGATTTAACTTGATTTGATTTTTGAGACCATAGTCCTGCTGTTGTTGAAGTGTATTGCCTTATAATCAGATGTCCAAAGCATTCATATCAATGAGAAGTTAATATATTAGTACAGCACAGTACAGTTCAAACAACGTTATTGTTGGACTGTTGTATTATTAGTTTTAGCTAAGTAAATCTAACTGCCACTGAGTGTATATTTAATGGCACTTTTCCGTTATAAAAGGTTTAAATGACATCAGTATGTACCCATTTTGTTTGCAGTTCAAGTAATAAACTTATAGCTGTAGTTTAATATTAATTCATGCTATCAAAGATAAGAGTCATGTTGTTTTTAAAACGTCCATTGACTGATTACACAATATTACCATTGAGGAAAATACTGACATAAAGATATAAAGCTTTTGGACACAGTAGAATCAATTGCAATCTGCTGCATGAGCAGTTTGAAAACAGTTGGTGTAAATGTTTTGTCTTTCTGCTATCAGAGCTAAAGGTGCTCTAAGCAATGTCAAGCGTTTTTAAGGCTACAACATTTTTGTCACATAAAGCAAACATCTCCTATCTGCTAGCTGCCTGTCGCCTGAACACTGTAAAAAACATCTCTCTATCTGCTAGCTGCCTGTCCCCTGAACACACTTTAAAAAACATCTCCTCTCTATCTGCTAGCTGCCTGTCCCCTGAACACACTTTAAAAAACATCTCCTCTCTATCTGCTAGCTGCCTGTCCCCTGAACACACTTTAAAAAACATCTCCTCTCTATCTGCTAGCTGCCTGTCGCCTGAACACACTTTAAAAAACATCTCCTCACTATCTGCTAGCTGTCCCCTGAACACACTGTAAAAAACATCTTCTCACTAGCTGCTAGCTGCCTGTCGCCTGAACACTGTAAAAAACATCTCCTCACTAGCTGCTAGCTGTCCCCTGAACACACTGTAAAAAACATCTTCTCACTATCTGCTAGCTGCCTGTCGCCTGAACACACTGTAAAAAACATCTCCTCACTATCTGCTAGCTGCCTGTCTCCAGAACACATTGTAAAAAGCACGGTCTCTGTAGACAACCCAGGCTCCACAAACGGCAACAAAAACAAACTGCGCCCACCTGCACAACAAACCATAAACAGCGTTCCAGCCTATAACCGACAAGAAGGATTGGAGGGTTAGGGTTAGTGCGCGGAAGGGAGAGGGGACGAGATGAGGAGGGAGGGGGCCGCTAGCCTTCGTTCTGTATGACAGTACTTTGAACGTCAACAAGAAGTGACGTCATCCAGCATCGCTTACAGCACTTGACTCTTTGTTACAGGTGCGTTGGATGACTTTGACAGGACACCGGCGCCTCCAGCCCCTGAACCTGCCGCTGCTTCCTCCTCAGCCAACAGTGGTGCAGAGAAGGTCTGTGTGTTGTGATGGTGGCTTTTTAGTATTCGCCTTTTGTTTTGTTACATATGCACAAGACCTAAGCACAACCTCCACTTTTCAACTCTATATGGTGTCCTAACTAAATTGTACTTGTCATTTGGTTGCTGCTTGGGAATTAGATTTGTATAAGTCAAGATCAAGAAGTTGGGAAACTAAGAATTAAAGTGAGCTGTAAACTTAGCTTTTCCCTGTTGTCTATCAAGAACAGTAAAGGGAAACGTTTGGGTATTGTAGTCTTTTTTTAGGTTCTTTAAGTGGCCACCAGGATTGATAATGTACTAGGTATATGTCTAGTTTGGTTAAAGTCTTGTAATCAATTTTTATACAAAGTATTTGTGTCTGTCTGTTATTAGTCCTTGACTTGGCCAGTTCCTCTTTTTTTTTTCCGTAGTTTTATGACTTGTTTACCTTTGGCTGCTTCCAAGTGTTTCTATCAGCTTGTTGGTTGTTGTAATGCAAAATTCAGACCCCAAAAGTTCACCGCCCACCAAAACGTACTTACTCAGCTGCAGAGTCTCTTTTTGGGGCAGTTACTCTGGCCATTTGCAACAAGAGTCTAGGAGAGACGGATCGTTACATTCAATGACTCAGTGAGATTTAAATTTAGTAGAAAAAACATTTTTTCTGAAAAGCAACCTTGATTCAATTTAGCCTTGATTCAATGTAGCACTGACAGGCTTCCGCCGTATTGTCTAGAAGGTGCTTTACATGTTTTCTAATTACCTGTGTAGCCGCCCCTGCTGGAAGACTGCAAACTGTTTGAGACTCTCTTCGAGGGGGACATGGCTACCCAAGCCAAGGAGGAGTGGGAGAAGGCCATGACTGAGCTGGCCCACGAGGAGCCAGAACTACTGCAGCACTTCCATAAACTGTCAGAGGCTGCAGGCAAAGTTGGTAAGGTTTACAATTTGCATGATTTGTGGTTTTGAAATGTTACTGTTTTGTTCCTTTAGCCTTAATGTTATGCATGTTTATTCTTTATAGGCACTGACACCGAGTCACAACAAGAATTCACTTCCTGTCTTAAAGAAACCCTTCGTGGCCTGGCCAAAAATGCAGACAACCTGCAGGTGGGTAAATAAGAATCAATTAATTGTAATAAAACTGTTTGTTTGTTGATGCAAACATAGAACAGTTGACAGATTAGGTGTCTTGTTCTCTTACAGTCCTCTGGACTAGCTGGAGACGACCTGGTCAAGGCTCTAGAAGGCCTGGGATTGGACGAGGGTGGCGAAGGAGGCGGTGAGGAGGGAAACATCCTTCCCATCATGCAGTCCATCATGCAGAATCTCCTCTCTAAGGAAGTGCTTTATCCATCTCTCAAAGAGATCACTGCTAAGGTGTGCAACTGGTTTACTACCAATCTCTGTAGTCTCTCGTTCCACTCATGTCTGCCATACACTAGAACTTAGAACAGACTTTAAAAGACTACAGTCTGACATCATCTCACATCTAACCTTAAAGTCTGTCAAAATATGTAAAGATGGGGATCTTGCAGGGTCACACATTGACAACAACTAGATTGGTTCTGAAAGATGTATCCTAGCTAGCTACCGCTAGCGTTAGCTGGCAACCTAAGGGAAAGCTTGCCAATTTTCTCTTCTGCCGTACATGCAGATGAACGGCGACAGTATCCAACAGTATCCAGTAGGCAACTTTAGCGTTTAGCGCAGCGCCATAGCAACCATAAACAACACAGCTGTTTGGTGCTGGAGGGAGCGCACCCATTGGTTGTTGACAATGTTCACATGATTTGACTTCACTGCAAAGACCTAAAACTTATGGTAATGTCAAACACGTTTGATTTTTGTCGGAACGTCAAGACTGGAAAAAGACTGACTCGGAATGAGTTTTATGACCACCAACAGTGGAATTGCTTAAAAAGTCTTTGGTGTAAGGTCGCCATAACAAATGTCACTCATAAATGTCACTCCCTCTCACAGTACCCAGAATGGTTGGATGCCAATAAGCCAAGCCTCAGCCCAGACGACTACCAGCGCTACGAACAGCAGGCCAACATCATGGGAGAGATCTGTAAGCACTTTGAGAGGGAGGAACAGGGGGCCGCAGATAAAGAAGGCGTGTTCGAGAGCATCATGGAACTGATGCAAAAGGTAGACCTACTCTGCATTTGACTGATTAAATGCTTACGCTAGTGCTTACATGATGCAGATGCCAACACTTACATAACTTTACATTATGTGCCGTAGCTTGCAAACTGTTGTGTTGTTTACTTTAATGTGAAGAGACTCGTTGAGAATTCAAGAAGTCCTCACAGATTCGAATGCTTTTACTTCCAGCTGCAAGACCTGGGCCAACCACCCAAAGAGCTAGCAGGAGACGCGGTAAGTTTGCCACTGCTCTCAGTCAACATGACGCTGTATGTGTCAGGGATGGAGTACTCAAGTCTTGAGTCGATACTCTGGACTTGAGACTCGACTTGGACCTGCGCACTGATGACTTGGGCTTGGACTCAAGGATTTATGATAAGACTCGGAAGTTGGATGAAGTTTCTGATTACATTCATGTGTAGTAGATTGAGTATTAAAGTCTTGGACTTGAGTTTGTCTCGAGTCGCTATTCTCTGGACTCTTAGGAAATGAGGCTCTGGTGACTCTGACTTGAACACTGGGGACTCCAGACTTGACTCGACAGTTGGTGACTCGATAACAACACTGCTATGTGGGGCGTGTATATGACTTTTACTAAAGAGCTCAACCCAACCTTAGCTTAACTCAATCTTCCTCTTTCTTCTTCCTCTCCAGCCTCCGGGCTTTAACTTTGATATGGAGTCTCTCAATCTCCCAGGAGGCCCTGGGGCAGCGACAGCAGAGCAGTGCTCCATCATGTGAAGAGGTAGCGGTGCGGCCCATCAGAAGCACTGGAGCCAGAGGGTCACTCTGTGTGCGTCAGCGGCAGGCAGGGAGTAAAGGAGTGGGAAGCAAAGGTCAGGCGGGAGTGTGACCGTGACCGTCAACGCTGTTCTCACTCAAGTAGAAGGTGTGTGGATACAGAAACAACAGGAGGCACCAAAACCAACAGAAAGCACACGCACCAAACCCACTCTCTAACTGTTTAAAATTACTGAATGCACAACTGAGAACATTTTAACATCTCTGCATTAGGTTGTCAGCGGTTGCCGCGGATCCTTCACGGTTAAGTTTTAACAGCATTTCTTTTAAAAACAACCACTGCGGTTCTTCATGTTGTTTTTTCAATACTGTTTAGCCTCATGGTAAAATCCACAGAACCACTTCCCAGGTATAAACAGTGCCTTTGCAAAATTACTTTAAGTTGTTATTTTAGGTTTTAATATTTTGAATTCATTAAGCACTTCAGATTATAAATTTCTAATGGTGTGGCTATGCAGTATCATGACATCCCATGTTTACACCTAGTTAGTGGAAATGATTTGGTACATAATTAAACGCCCACCTCTGTTTCTGTACAGGTTGAAGAGGATGTGACTTAACAAGTTATTAACAAAGGAAACTGGAAAAAAAAAGTAGTGTACATTTTGTAATTATTTATAATCTAATTAAAAAGAGTAGAGAGGATTGAACACCTAATGAGACGTTCCCAGCGCCTACTGTAATTCAGTCAACTAATTTCCTCCATTTGCCCCTGTTCCCAGGTATTGGTTTGAAGTGATTGAAATGATGATTCCCATTTACCATGGTAACAGTGATCGTTATAGTGTAGAGTTACTGTGCAAAGTGCTTCCCTTATGATTCTCCGTAATTTTAATGTGCACAGTGTAGTGTTCTTTGGTATGGGATCCCTGCTACGAAAGCAAAACACGGGAGGAGTATACAGGAGTGTTTACCATCTGATGGCATGCTTGTATTGTGTGCCCTCCATTAAAAGTACATCATGTTCCATCCAGAAAAAGGTGGCAAGCAAAGTACCAAACATCACATTGTGTCCGCGAGGAGGGAAACCTGGCGGGAACCTCTCAGCTTCTATTGCCAGTGGACACAGAGACCACAGAGAGAGGTCTGGAAATCACACGGCCATCAGCTCATCAATAACCGTATAATAAAGGGGTACTGTGAAAGGATTCAGTCAGCAATGCGCTGAAAAGGGATCAGATTTGCTGCTGTGGAGGTCCATAAAAGGATTGGGGGGGGGGGGGGGGGGGGGTGTTCTATTCAACTCTCAGGGCCAATGCACACGCCCAGAGCACAGTTTAAAAAAAAAAAAAAAAAAAATGCATCCTGTTATTTGACACTGTTTTGTAAATGCATAAAATAAAATAATGGTATCATGCAAATTATTTTGTTGTGGATTATTAGTAATCATTAATTTCACATTAGTAGATATGAGTGAGGGAATATAAGTATTTATAAGTTTATTCAGACAATTGTACAGTATTTACATTGTTGCTATTTGATGTACTTATTAAACAACTAAAGTGACTAGTTACATTGCAGATTAAGACTTTACATTCAAAACTGATCAGTTTATAAGAAATATGCATTGCTAGGATTTCACTATGCAATAGTCCTAATTAGGGCTGGGCGATATGGAGAAAATCTAATATCACAATAATTTTGACCAAATACCTTGATATTGTTACCGCAACAATGATTGTAGTATTGACTATTGACAGTATGAAATTTTTGAGAAATAATCATCAGTAATGACCCTAACCCTAAAGGCAAATAATCAGTCAGCAAATAACAGTCTGGTAAGTTCAGAAAATGACATCACTTTATTGTAATGCAGCCTTTAAAACCAGGAAAAGACAACACTTATGTTATATTACCATATCCAAAATCTAAGATGATATCTAGTCTCATATCACGATAATGATATATCGATATATAGCCCAGCTCTACTTCTAATAGCTTATTTGCCATTTCAACTGTAAGAAATAGTGTGTGCGTGTGTGTGTGTTTGAGAGAGTGAGAGAGAGAGAGAGAGAGAGATAAAATTTAATCAAATGTGTGTACTGTATGTATTGTAACTAAGTGTAATTAAAACTCGGTCCACCTCAACCAGCTATTGTTTAAAAGTGTTATACCATTTAGACAGACTTTATGAGGTTTTTTAACATTAATATGCGTTCCCCCAGCCTGTCTATGGTCCCCCAATGGCTAGAAATGGTGATAGGTGTAAACCGAACCCTGGGTATCCTGCTCTGTCTTTGAGAAAATGAAAGCTCAGATGGGCCGATCTGGAATCTTGCTCCTTATGAGGTCATAAAGGGAAAGGTTACCTCCCCTTTCTATGCTTGGCCCACCCATGAGATACAGTATTAGGGGACCACTAAGGTCTATATAAAAGAGACTTCAGATACAGTATTAGGGGACCACTAAGGTCTATATAAAAGAGACTTCAGATACAGTATTAGGGGACCACTAAGGTCTATATAAAAGAGACTTCAGATACAGTATTAGGGGACCACTAAGGTCTATATAAAAGAGACTTCAGATACAGAATTAGGGGACCACTAAGGTCTATATAAAAGAGACTTCAGATTCAGTATTAGGGGACCACTAAGGTCTATATAAAAGAGACTTCAGATACAGTATTAGGGGACCACTAAGGTCTATATAAAAGAGACTTCAGATACAGTATTTGGGGACCACTAAGGTCTATATAAAAGAGACTTCAGATACAGTATTAGGGGACCACTAAGGTCTATATAAAAGAGACTTCAGATAAAGTATTAGGGGACCACTAAGGTCTATATAAAAGAGACTTCAGATACAGTATTTGGGGACCACTAAGGTTTATATAAAGATACTTCAGATACGGTATTAGGTGACCACTAAGGTCTATATAAAAGAGACTTCAGATACAGTATTAGGGGACCACTAAGGTCTATATAAAAGAGACTTCAGATACAGTATTAGGGACCACTAAGGTCTATGTAAAAGAGACTTCAGATACAGTATTAGGGGACCACTAAGGTCTATATAAAAGAGACTTCAGATACAGTATTAGGGGACCACTAAGGTCTATATAAAAGAGACTTCAGATACAGTATTAGGGGACCACTAAGGTCTATATAAAAGCATCCAAAGAGCACCATGTCATCAGATCTTTAAATGCTGATGAAGTTGAAATGATGAAGATCATATGATATGACCAAAAGGCAGAGAACAGCCTCCAAATTGACCTTGTAGTATTTTCCCAACAGTACAAACATGGCTTTAATATAGGCCTACTGCAAGCTACATGTTTTTTTTTAAAGTCACCTAAACGGTTTTTACATATTAAATGTTCTTGTCAAACCACACTGTAGAAATGTACTATTAAGATTATTTATGCGCCGAAATAGTCAAAGATCCTCCATACTATCCATAGGCAGGGCGCAGTTCAGTTCAGTTCTATGTGTTGTATTTCTATCTGCCGCTGCCGTGGAGCTTTCTGCGTCAACTTTTCTCGGCAAAACTTTATTGTTCAAAACCGGAAGACAGAACGGGCTACGTGTCAGGAAAAGGGAAAATCAGCTAAATGGGCGAAGGCGATCAGGCCGCCTGACTTAACTTGTCTGGAATATTTTAGTTGTTTTAATTGTTGGTTTTGAATTGACTTTTTCAACAGCATAAACATTGAGACTTTTATTCTTGTCAAGTGACAATGTTAACTAAATTTGAAACGAAGTCGGCCCGTGTCAAAGGTAAGAGTTTGCCAGCTGCAGCTTAGAAGCTAACGTTAGCTAGCTGACATTATCCGGCAGGCAGTTATTTATCCTTCTAAAGTTACGTCTGTAAATGAATCAATTGCTTGTTGTAACATGTTCATGTATCACAATACCACACCTTAAGTAATTTATGGCATGTATTGTGTTCTAATGTGGTGATGTTGAACGTCATCTCTTCGCTTCGTTATCTAGCTATTTAGCTAGCGTTACTAGCTAACGTTACAGTATTTTTAGCTAAACTACCATTTTACATGGTTTCATTGCTGATTTCAAACCTTTATACAATCAGTCAATTCCTACCGAGTTTTAAATGAAGAAACAATTTAAAATATCGTGTAAAATGTATCTTATAAAATCGTGATAGCTACAATAATCTGTATGTAGGGGTGGTAGTAGCTCAGTCCATAGGGAGTTGGGTTGGGAACCGGAGGGTTGCTGGTTCAAGTCCCCATACGGACCAAAGTATGGTGGTGGACTGGTAGCTGGAGAGGTGCCAGTTCACCTCCTGGGCACTGCCAAGGTTCTCTTGAGGCACCGAACCCCCAACCGCTCGGGGCGCCTTTCCATGGGCAGCCCCCTCACTCTGACATCTCTCCATTAGTGCATGTGTAGGTCCTGAGCATGTTTGTAATTCAGGCGTGTGTAATGTGTGTAATAACAACCGAGTGAAAAGTGTAGTTTCCCCTTGTATAATAAAATAAAAATAAAATGTATGTATGTTTGTCAAAACAAGACAAAACAGTCAGAGCTAAAATGAGAATTTGGACTACATTTCTGAAACGAGCCATTCTAATGAGAGTATCAAGCTTTAAATCACAATCAAAATCACAAAATCACAATAACGCAATAACTTAAAAGCAGTCTCTCCCGGATCACTATTAACCAATCTAACCAATCCTGTGAGCGGGTATCATGTGTTCCAGCAAAGAGTGATGTCAGATAAAAGGGCAATTTTTGGACAGTCCTTGATAAATATATGAAAACAAATGCTGACGTTTTTGGAAGAGAAGACCAGCCCACTTTTTGATAGAGAATACCTTTTTTAATAGGATATGAGATAGCTGATCAGCTGTTTTTACGTTTCAGGCCTAAGTTTCCATCCGAAGAGACCATGGGTTCTTGCAAGTTTGCACAACGGAGTCATCCAGCTGTGGGACTATCGCATGTGCACGCTGATTGACAAGTTTGACGAGCATGATGGTAGGGCAGTGATGTGACCAATGTAGTATAGTATATCATTATCGATTCTCCTTCCACACTGTATTCTTGATAGAAATGGGATGTAATGGATGCACCTTTGCCCACAGGCCCCGTCAGAGGCATTGATTTCCATAAACAGCAGCCTCTGTTTGTGTCTGGAGGAGATGATTACAAAATCAAGGTGAGACTGCTTTTGCACTGGCATGTTGCCACGGAAGAAATATCACAAAGCTGACAAGTTTACGCAGATAAGATGCCCACATCTCATCAAAGGATCTACTCAAGAGTTTTTAAGTTGAAATTCGTAACAATTGATGTCAGAGATGTGATGGTCTGTTGTATGGTGCTGTCATAGCTTGCTGATCAGTAAGTAACATTAATACGATATACATGTATATGCTGACCAGGTGTGGAACTACAAGCTGAGACGCTGCCTCTTCACTCTCCTTGGACACCTTGACTACATCAGAACCACCTTCTTCCACCATGTGAGTTGTTCTGCCCGTTTAAAGTTAATTTGCGTCCCATCTATTTCATCACTGATATTAAGATGCAGAGTGACAAAAACTCTGTATTGGGCACCATTCAGAAAAAGTCACAATTCAATCTAGATTTTTAGGCTCACAATTTGATTCAAAAACGATTTTTGGTTCAAAAATGATTCTCAATTTAAAAAAAAAACCGATTCAGAGTATGTACATGTAGTTACATTTTCCATGTGATAGTATAAACACCATTACAAAATGAATCTATTTTGAATTGGTAGCGCTTGAATCGATTAATAAATTTTTTTTTTTTTTTTTTTTTATAATTTTTTTGCACGCCCCCACTTGTTGTCCGTGTGGAAAAAGTAAATCTGAAATGAATGAATTCAACCATCTCCCTTTCTGCAGGAGTACCCCTGGATTCTGAGTGCCTCAGATGACCAGACTATTCGCATCTGGAACTGGCAGTCCAGGACCTGCGTCTGGTAAAACGCTTAGAAGTTTTTTTATACTCAAACTTTTTTGAAAGTTATTGTTTATTTAAACAAAATTTATTATTTGGTATGATTGGGCATTTACTTGTATTTTGATGTTATACCTTTTGCACCAATCATTTGGAAAATTGCAGAGGAAGCATTATAATGGGCATTGTTATTACCTTGAAAATATTTTAGAAAATTTGTGTTCTAATTCTCAATGTATCCCCTTTTTTATATTCCTCTTCATCCACAGTGTGCTCACCGGCCATAATCACTATGTGATGTGTGCCCAGTTCCACCCAGCTGAGGACCTGGTGGTGTCAGCGAGTCTGGACCAGACCGTGCGAGTGTGGGATATTTCCGGTGAGGGCCTGGGGATGGCTGGCCAGAGGACAGCGGGCTGGGTTAATGAAGGGGTGGGAGGGTAGAGTGGTACAAAGGACGAGGAAGAAGCAGGAACAGGATGAATGTCAAATCTTGAACCACGTCTTCTTCCTCTCCTACCTGTAGGACAAATCTCTATGGGCTGTTTGCAGAAGCACCTCTCCTTTCAGGAAAGAGTGACAGGATGTATTGTCAGAACACATTTATAGTGTGGTATTTGTAAATGAAACACTGCACTATAAGTAAGTGTTGTAAAGGAAGAGTTTAAAGATTAGAGAGGTGTAAGATGACACAATGGGGAGGTGTTTCTTTGTCTCTGCATGCTCTTAAATCTTTGTATGTTGATGTTATTTCTTGTCTTCTCACTAACTAAACCATTAATTGACTCGCATCCACTATCACTTTGCTACATGTCAACATTCATTAGATGTGCATCTGTAACGGTCTCCTGTCCTGTGGATATATTTGCTTTCACATTTTCTAGCAAAGAGCATGATTGCTTTTATACATCTACATCTAATAGCGTCATAGCAGGGTGCAGGAAATGTCACTCTTAACTCACCATGTTACACGCACGGCATTAACATGAAAGGAAGGGTCACTTTGCACTCATACTGTCATTATAAGACATAAGACATAGGCTGTCCATACTGCTTGTCATACTGGTGTTTTACCCTATTTTTTTGGATTGGTGTAAAATGCGTCAAGAAAAATAACCATAACTACTAACAGGTTTGCAAGCTTACCTTTCATAAACTTAATCTTTTTGAGGACTGATTACTCATTTTAAAATGTTGTTGTACTCCTCCTGGCATGACGTGCATGGCTGGCTCTACTACTCAAAATAGAACCTGAAATAAACAGTTTATATTTCATTTAACCTAAGTCCCCATATTGTTACCAACTTCATTCCTAACCCATAACTGTGACACGTCCGATTTTATATCCTCTGCATGTGTCTTCAACATCTGTTCAGAAACATGCATGAGCCTCTATGAAAAACTAAAAACAACCTCCTCATATTGCTGACATCCAACGCCCCATCAGAGCACGTCTTTACAACGCCAAGCACCACCCACCCCACCCCCATCAGCCGAGTCCATGCACTCCCTGTGTCCACCTTATTCCATGCTCCCCCTGGAAACATCCACACCTGCACATGGGTTCCTAGTGCCATCTTTTTCCTCCTGTGTCATCTCTCATACTGCTGAACTACCTGTCCACCACATTGATTTAACGGGCAGGACTCATGAATGCAAGCTGTGTTTTCTCAACCATTTGTCTTCCTCTCATTTGAGTCTGAGAAGTAATCAGAATCTTTCACTGCTGTTCAACCAAATCATGAGTGTGGTTTTCTTCTGTATGCAAGCGATTCATTAACTTAATCAAGCTAACTATATTTTGGCCATGATTGTTTCCAGACTCAAGTTGGCGGGGGAATGAGAGCGCAGATGTTGTGTTGGTGTGTTTCGACCCTGTGTGTGTGTGTTTAGTAGTCCAACAGTTCTCCCTCTTTACAATGTCCCTTTGTTGCCTCTCTCCTATGGTATTGCTTTGTACTTGATTATTTTAATAATTTCTACTTTGTTTTTGATGTTTTTCTTCCTCCCCTGTATTGTGGTTGTCCCTTGTGTAACATGAATATGGCTCCTTCCTTGCACGCGATGCCATGAATGTTGGTTCCAGGTCTGAGGAAGAAGAACCTGTCTCCAGGCTCTGTGGAGACGGATGTGCGCGGCATCTCTGGTGTCGACTTGTTTGGTGCCTCGGATGCTGTTGTCAAGCACGTCCTTGAGGTGAGCAGTGCGTTTCAAGTTTGTTGTTGCACAGTTTGATGTGGTGAGTGAATCTACCTTTTTAACTTTGACAGGTAAACATGAAGCTACGACATTTTTCTTTTAAAATTCTCCAATAACACATAGTGGTAAAATGATGCTATGTTAGTGTAAAAATAACTTTCCACTGAAAAGCCAAAAAGAAACAAGCTTAGCATTGTGAAGAGATTTTCCAAATTATCAAAACAATTTTCAAAATGTCAGTAGTCCTTTTCCTTTCATGGAAAATACCAACTAACTTAGTTTTTAGGCTTAATGGTAGAAACAGAAGGTAAGTGTAGTAAATAATCATCACGTGCTTCTGTGTGTGTTTTTGAGTTATTGAAATGTCTAGCCTTAGGAAAGAAAATGACACAGTGGTGTGTCATCCAATTAAAGTATTTGGACACAACCAGTCTCACTCATCCTTGGACTCCTTCACCTCTAATGGAATTAGCATGAAAAAGGAAGCACGATTTAAATAACTTCTATATTAAACCTTTCTTTTGCCTTTTTTATTTACTTTGTTCACTGGGGAGTCATTTTATTTAGAGGTAATTTGATGCTAAATTAGATTTGATCCCAAAGAGTGCCGTTAGTGTTACCATGTTCAGAAACCCTTCAGCCCTGGGTCTTGGTGGTGGCACAGCTGTGGTCGGATTTTTGTTTGGCGATTTGTGTGACGCAAATTTGTGCATCTGTGCCCAGGGTCACGACCGGGGGGTCAACTGGGCCGCCTTTCACCCCACCATGCCTCTCATAGTGTCCGGAGCTGACGACAGGCAGGTCAAGATCTGGAGGATGAACGGTAACTGACTCTGAAATCACTGGTTTGATCTGCTGCTGCCCAGCAACGGCCCATTATCAAAGTACTAATACTTTATACCCAGGATGGCGCATCATTAACAACAACACACACTATTTAAATGCTTCTGCTTTTTCATCACTGCTTCCTTATGCTACTAAATGCTTGATTTGGTACTTTAAAGCAGTGATTCTCAAACCTTTTCCAATAATGTACCCCCTTCCAATTATATTTTTCCATCTTCCCCATGACCAGCACAAAACATTTCTATGCTATATGCATCTGATTTACTAAACAACAATATTGTAACCGAAAAACATTTTAATGCTACATTTCATAAGTTTAGAACCACTAAATTCATTCATAATTATAGTGTATAATTATTTTAGGAAATATGCATGACTGATGTGTTTATTTAATTTACAATTAAAAAACAAAAAAACTTAAATTCCCCCTGCAGTATTCCATAGTACTCCTAGAAGCATTTCATTTTAGAAACGCTGCTTTACAGCGTCTGTCACTGTTTTCCTCTCCTACCCATTGTTCCCATTTCTCGTCTCTCTTTCCACCCTTCATTATCTATTCCCCGGTCTCTTTCTCCCACGGTCCAGAATCCAAGGCATGGGAGCTGGATACGTGCCGCGGCCACTACAACAACGTGTCCTGTGCCGTCTTCCACCCGCGCCAGGAGCTCATCCTGTCTAACTCTGAGGACAAGAGCATCCGCGTGTGGGACATGTCCAAGAGGACCGGAGTCCAGACCTTCCGCCGAGACCACGATCGCTTCTGGGTGCTGGGGGCTCATCCAAACCTCAACCTGTTTGCTGCTGGTAGGTGGTGACTCCGGTCTGCATCTGTACACATTTAACAAAGTCAGAGGGAGTCTATAATTTCTTGCCTAAAAATATCCAGTTCATGATGTTTGGTGTTGGAGTTTGAAAGTTTTCAAATCATCCTGCATCATAGTACTGTGTCATGTTTGTTAAGATGGCATTAAGCGCTGACATTTTGGTTACTGCCGTACATAAGAGTAAAAATGGCACCCTCCTCCTGCAGCAGAGGGACTTGCACATTTAAATGTTAGGTGTGTAACTAATGTGTATGTGACTATTACTCTGAACGACTCTGTGTGCCTTTTCAGGTCATGACAGCGGCATGATTGTGTTCAAGCTGGAGCGTGAGCGTCCAGCATACGCCGTGCACGGCAACATGCTGTACTACGTCAAAGACCGTTTCCTCCGCCAGCTGGACTTCAACAGCAGCAAGGACACCGCTGTCATGCAGCTGCGCAGGTAGGTCCTTACCAGCTCACCCTCATTCTGACTGAGGACTTTTGTTATCTGGATAGCAGTGAATGGAACGTGCTGTGTTTTACATATATTTGTTTGTTCTAGTGGGTCTAAGTTTCCGGTGTTCAGCATGTCTTACAACCCTGCGGAGAACGCTGTTCTGCTTTGCACTGTAAGTATCTCTCAATCTCACACACATTTGTTAATCCCTCATTGGTATCTACAGTCACTTCAATTAATTTTTTTCCATTTATCTTATGTAATGCTCTTTACCACCTGCAGAGGGCGACCAACCTGGAGAACAGCACCTATGACCTGTACTCTATTCCCAAAGAAAGTGACTCTCAGAACCCTGATGGTAAAGAAACCACTCACTAAAGTTTTACTGTTTTTCCTCACACTTTGCCCTGTGAATGGTGAATTGTTACTATTTAATTGCTACATTTTGTATCTTTTTTTAAGTGATAATGTGTTATTAAATGTCAAGTCTTGCTTGCTACTGTATCATTACTTTATCCTATATACTGTTCATTGAGTGGGGAAATTACATTTTAATCACTACACACAGGCCTGAAATACACACACTCAGGACCTTATCATGCACAAATGGAGAGATGTCAGAGTGAGTGGGCTGCCAGTGCTGGACCAGGGCCCTGAGCGGTTGGGGGGATGGGTACGGTGCCTTGCTCAAGGGCTCAAGTGGCATCTCTCCAGCTAACAATCCACACACTGTACTTTTCGTCCGTATGGAGACTTGAACCGGCGACCTTCCGGTTCCAAACCTAACTCCCTACGGACTGAGCTACTGCCACCCATAACTATTACCTCTGGTGCATTTCCACTTCATGGTGGTTTAAATATACTGCACAGAGTGGCAAACGTAACACAGAATCTGTTTTTTCTCAGCACCGGAGGGGAAGAGGTCCTCCGGTCTGACTGCCGTCTGGGTGGCCAGGAACAGATTTGCCGTCCTCGATCGTATGCACTCTGTAAGTCCATTTGCAGGTCTAGAAAGTAAGAAAATGTTTTGAGAAAGAACAATAATATCGTGATAAGGATTGACATTAACATTTCCCTCTCCTTTTTCTTTAGCTGTTGATCAAGAACCTGAAGAATGAAATTGTGAAGAAAGTTCAGGTGCCAAGCTGCGAGGAGATCTTCTACGCCGGGACAGGTTCATTGTTGCTGCGTGATGCCGATGGCGTCACGCTGTTCGACGTGCAGCAGAAACGCTCTCTGGCCACCGTTAAGATCGCCAAGGTGAAGTACGTGGTGTGGAGTTCTGACACCAGCCACGTGGCTCTGCTGGCCAAACACGGTGGGTAGATAAGGATACTTATCACTGAGTCACAACATCTTATTCTGGCCTTTATACTTATGTGTGTGCTGCCAGGGCTGAGGCTTTGAAACATCACTGAGACATGAGCTGTTCTACATCAGATTGGGCTTAAAAAGCAAAGTTGCTCACACAAACAAAAGGTTGCTGTGTGTTGAAGTTTTTAGTTTGAAGAAGATTGATTTGTGAATGTTTGTAAAAGCAGTTGATGAAAGGCTTTAGTACATCTAAATTAATGAATATTGAAAATAATGCTGCCAAACAAGACTAATATCAATATGCTCTTGACCGCCAAAGGTTTAACCCTGACGTTTATCTCTAGTGATTCTTAAAAAGCAAGTCTAAAGCTCCGTCTTTTTCATCCCTCAGCCATCATGATCTGCAACCGTAAGCTGGAGAGTCTGTGCAACATTCATGAGAACATCAGAGTGAAGAGTGGAGCCTGGGAAGAGAGTGGAGTCTTCATCTACACCACCTCCAACCACATCAAATACGCCCTCACCTCTGGGTGTGTGCTGCTTAAAGAAATAATATCACAATTAAGTCTGTTATCAGGCAGGTTAAACTGCCTCCACTTTGTACAGGCCGCAACGGCAGAGTAAACACTCAACCTGATTAACTTTTATAAGCAAAGGAGATAGGTCTTGCTGAGATGGCAGCCTAATTACAGGAAGTGAAAAAGTACCAGACTGGTGATGGGCACTCATTTTCAAAGATGAAATTTAGTTTTTTCTTCATAGTGCAAATGAAAAACAACCAGCATCACACACACCCAGTGCTGCTGATTGCTATTAATTGTTCCTACATTTCTTTTGTTCACATGTTTAACTTTTGTATGAAAACAAAAACTTTTTCATTTGCTGTGTCTTCCCCAAACGAGGAACATTATGACGTTTTTCTATTAATGGTACCTGCTTGACTCGATTCTGCCGCGGTGCCCCGTCCTCCCTTTTTCCATTGCAGAGAAGTACCGCCTCATGCGTGAGTCGAGCCGTGGCTGGTTGTCATAGCAGGAAACTGCCGTGACCTAACGTGACACACACATACAGAACGTTGGAGGTGTGTTTTTGATTTTCGGTTTGTGGCTGTTGCCACAGTGGCAACTGTGCAACTGGCAACTTTGAAACTGTAACTTCTTTAGTTTCAAAAGAAGCTGGAGGCAGCAAAAAAAAACAAAAATGCTGGCTAAACTATTTAAACACGACGGGTTTGTTCAGGACACCCCGTCTGTCGCTAGCAATGATGACGCAGTGAATAGTGACGATTCTCTCCGACCAATCAGTAGTCTGCAGGTTTTTACGTCCCCTTTTGGTATTGCCTCCACTCGCTTGGAACCTCAAATGAAGTAGTACTAAATAAAGTACCTGTTGGCAGGTACCAGGGACTTTTTTTCATAATGGAAAAACAAAAAAAGGCGAGTAGAGGCGAGTCGAGTAGGCATCCTGCAATGAGAAAAACACCATTAGATTTAAAGGTTTGGCAGAATGCCACACACATCAACTGGTTATGGGGTATTTTCTGAAAACCTCTAACTTGGTACTTTCATTGTGTTCCCCTGTAGTGATCATGGCATCATCAGGACCCTGGACCTTCCCATCTATGTGACCCGTGTGAGAGGAAACAGTGTTTACTGCCTGGACAGGGAGTGCAGGCCGCGCGTCCTCACCATTGACCCCACAGAGTACCGCTTCAAACTGGCCCTGGTCAACCGCAAATATGATGAGGTGGGTCTGTGGTCATCACTGTTTTATGAATTATTATTATTGCAGTATACCATTCCTTATACTTTGGAATATATTGTACTTAATGTGCAACAATGTCAGAAATGAACGTGGACTGCGGCACTTTAGCATCTCAAATCTTAATTTCATTAACATTTTTGACCTCTTAAACTTTGTACTGGCAATCATTTAGTTCCCAAATGCTGGTTCTGACATCATTCCTCTTATCGTTTTCCCTCCAGGTGCTCCACATGGTGCGTAACGCCAAGCTGGTGGGCCAGTCCATTATTGCCTACTTGCAGAAGAAGGGTTACCCCGAGGTGGCGCTGCACTTTGTCAAAGATGAGAAGACACGCTTTAGTCTGGCTCTGGAGTGTGGAAACATCGAGGTGAGCTGCTGCTGAGCTAGTCTATATCAACAAACTTACATTTCCGGGATTGTTCAGGTGCCGCCGGAAATTCTGCCGGATGTCCGTCGCCTTCCGCTTTCTTTGTGTTGCCATTTCAAACTCCTATGGTTAACTGCTCCTCAGATCTCTGCAGGGTAAATCCAGACAGCTAGCTGGACTATCTGTCCAATCAGAGTTTTCTGTTGCACGACTAAAACAAACTTTGATCGTGCACATGTTCCACCAAAACAAGTTCCTTCCTGAGGCTATTTTGCGGAGACCGGCTCCATAGATTGACGATTAAGATTGGTTTCAAAGCAATGCCGATGAACTAGAGCATGTTTTTCTCCCATCCCGTAGTGCTGTGTGGACTAGCCATGCGAGATTACTACTAGACTAACTGTATATATAGGAACAGTTTGTTATTCATGGCATGCACTATTTTTTTTTTTTTAGTTATGTAGTGTAATTTTCTTTTGCACATTGGCATACAAACAAACATGTTGATGATGATGATGATGATGATGATGATGATGATGATGCTGCTGTTTGAGCCAAAATTAGCTGTAACAATTTCAGTTCATCAAGCTTTTGTTTGCATTCTACCTCTGCTGTCTGGTTCACGTTTTCACTAAGCCCAGGTTCAAATACACAATTTTTCTTCTTCTTTTTATTTTTTTATTTATATAAACATTCCTGTTTCTCGGTACTTCCAGGTGGCTCTGGAGGCAGCCAAGGCCCTGGATGAGCGTAGCTGCTGGGAGCGTCTGGGTGAAGCAGCACTGCTGCAGGGTCATCACCAGGTCGTAGAAATGTGCTACCAGAGGACCAAGAACTTTGACAAGCTGACCTTCCTCTACCTCATCACTGGCAACTTGGCCAAGCTGCGCAAGATGATGAAGATCGGTGAGAGATGGTTATTGAAGGATCTTTCTTTGTGCCACAGATGCGGGGATTTGGCTGGAGGTTTGTGTGTCTTGTATGTCAGTGAACTAACATCTGATCCTCTTTTGTTAAAGCTGAGATCAGGAAGGACATGAGTGGCCACTACCAGGCAGCCCTCTACCTGGGAGATGTCAGTGAGAGGGTCCGCATCCTGAAGAACTGTGGACAGAGTGAGTTACCATATTGCAAAGTCACTCCTATTTCCTGTGTTTTGCTCTTTCCAATGTTCTTTAGCAGTTGAATATGATTCATAATTAACCTGTTACCTGCATGCATTAGCCTTGGTTTCCACCTCATTTTTCAGCAATAACCACCGTGCTTGTACGTTGTGGTGCTAGGCGTGACCCAGCTTGTGCAATGTAATGATTCAGAACCACCTAAAATGATTTCAATTGATTAAAATAAATGAAACACCTACCTACCAAAAATATTGAGACTTAATCATCCCAATTTCCACCATGTAAAAACAGTGTTTAACTTGTAAACAGTGGAACAGTAAGCCACCAACTCTGCTTGTGTGCATGTTTCCAGAGTCTCTGGCTTACCTGACTGCTGCCACTCATGGGCTGGATGAAGAGGCTGAGGCGCTGAAGGAGACCTTTGACCCAGAAAAGGACACGGTGTGTGGAGAAAATATTCTCTGCAAAGTGGACAACCATAGCATGCAGTGTGAAACTTTTCTTTCTTTTTTCAGTGTAGCAAAAAGACACATTTTTGATAAAATAATTGTCTCTTGTAGGTCCCGGAGGTTGACCCCAATGCACAGCTGCTGCAGCCTTCTCCACCCATTAACCCTCTGGACACCAACTGGCCTCTGCTCACTGTATCAAAGGGCTTCTTTGAGGGAGCCATTGCAGCCAAGGGTGAGTCATCAGTCTTGACACAAGCACATATAATATAAATACTTATCTGTGTTTGTGTACAAAATGTGACAGTGAGAAGTATTTTGCAAGTGTTAAAAGTCTAAATCAAACGATATGTTGTGGAAACCTGTGGCAGCTGACTTTGCCCGAATGAGAACAGTGTGTGTGTGTGTGTGTGTGTGTGTGATGTAGGGAAGGCAGGTCAGATGGCTGCCGACCTGGACATGGAAGCCCCAGGAGGCGAGGGCTGGGGAGACGATGCTGAACTTCAGCTGGATGAAGGTAAATTAAGCGGAACTTAAAGAAGATTTTATAAAACCTGACCTTGCAGTGAGGGTCATCACATCATAAATACTACAACTTTGTATATAGAGCTGTACCAATTCCAAATTTTGCTGTACAAAATCATTGTCTCAGAAACAACTGTGATAAACAATGTAATTGTCTCTCTCAGTTAAATTTAAAAAAACAACAACATTCATTTATGGATATATTTTTTTTGAACAAATTAAAATTTATTTTAAATGAATTCCAAGATACATCTTTTGGTGTTATAACTTATGTGACTAAGATAATGTAATAGCACAAATACACAGCCATTGACGTAAATGCCTCTCATAAAAATTAAACTATATCCGCCCTTGTCATTTTTGTTGCAATGAACGTGAATAGGGTCAAGTGTCAACAACTCCACCCAATAATCACTTGTACAATTACAATTTTATATTTGTTTGGCACATCCAAACAAAATAAACAATCACCATCAAAAGTCATACCTTAGGACCTTAGCTAATTTAAGCAATTAATTGCGGTTAAACAAAGAAACCGTGAATATGTAAGATATTAACAATTAGACCATTATATAATAATTGTTAAAGGCCTATTCGTATATATTAATATTCATCTTTCCTCATCTTTCTCTGTCTCTCAGATGGCTTCATGGATGCCCAGGAAGGGTTAGGGGAAGAAGGGGGAGTGAAAGAGGAGGGAGGAGGATGGGAGGTGGAGGAAGACCTGGACCTTCCTCCAGAACTGGTGAGAAGAGCTGCATCAAACAGTGTTAACACTAGACACAATAACATTGTCAATAGACCTTCAAAGAAATGAAACCGACCAAATCCTGTCACCACTGTAGCTGAAGTATTGCACTGAGAGGTTATTTCTCATTACAGTGTCTGTTATTTCTCATTACAATGTCTGTTATTTCTCATTACAATGTCTGTGTCCCAACCATCAGGACATACCGGCTGGTGCAGGTGGAGGAGCGGAAGATGGCTTCTTCGTCCCACCGACCAAGGGCATGAGTCCCACACAGATGTGGTGCAACAACTCCCAGCTGCCAGTGGACCACATCCTGGCTGGCTCTTACGAAACTGCTATGAGAGTATGTGCATAATTTGATGATATTTTCCTACTTTTTTGGTTAAATTTTTACAGTAAATGTTTTTTGTTTTGTTTTTTTAAATCAAAGTGAGGTGTGGCCAAGCACCATTTGGATGACGGTGTCGTTATTCATGCATTATACCGGTATTAACTTTCCCCTTCCACACCACAGTTGCTCCACGACCAGGTAGGAGTTGTGAACTTCACCCCCTACAAGGCGCTGTTCATGCAGACAATGTCCAGAGGCCGCACCTGTTACCTGGGGCTGCCCTCCCTGCCCTGCCTGCGTGGCAATCCCCAAAGAAACTGGAAGGTACAGCAGAAAGTTTTTTTTTTTTTATCATCTCTTATTAGGAATCACAGTATGTTCCTCTATCTGTGTCACAGATGGGAATTTGCTTTCTTTCATTTGTTGGGCACTGGCTTTTACTGTTTCTAATGACATGTTTGAGTAAATGTAAACCAAATACAATTACTTTTAAGGACTGTGGCGCAAAGCAAGGACTGCCTGCTGTGGGCCTGCGTCTTTCCGACCTGATCGCCCGCCTGCAGCAGTGCTACCAGCTGACTACGTCCGGGCGGTTTGAGGAAGCTGTTGAGCGCTTCAGAATCATCCTGCTGTCTGTTCCCCTGCTGGTGGTTGATAACAAGCAGGAGATTGCAGAGGTGAGCACCAATCCTGCTGTGAATTCCAATCCGTTAAAACTCCAAATGCAGCACACATTATTGCAATTTGTCATGCAAACCCATGTGGGGCTACATGCTGCTTATTTTGCATATACACCTAAATATATTTAGAAAGTTGACCTGGGATCTGTGTATGTGTTTCAGGCTCAGCAGCTGATCACCATTTGCAGAGAGTACATCGTGGGTCTGACCATGGAAACGGAGAGGAAGAAGTTGCCTAAAGAAACATTGGATCAGCAGAAGAGGCTTTGTGAGGTAAATATCTGTGGCTTATCAACGTCACCTTGATTGAATGTCAAGGCTGACCATCGCCAGAATGCATCCACAAAGTGGTAGTTAATCAAACTTCGTTTCATTCCCTATGACTTATTTTCTTGTGTGTTTTCCCTACAGATGGCTGCTTATTTCACCCACTGTAATCTCCAGCCAGTCCACATGGTGCTGGTGTTGCGCACAGCTCTGAACCTCTTCTTCAAACTGCGCAACTTCAAGACAGCTGCCAGCTTTGCTCGACGCCTGCTGGAGCTGGGGCCGAAGCCAGATGTTGCCCAGCAGGTTGGTTGTGCGACATCCACAGCTTCATTTAGTGGGATTTTTTTAATTTTTATTATCAGTTCTATACTGTTTTCTCATCTCTTACCACCGTGTTTAATCTCTCCCCACCATGCAGACCCGCAAGATTCTGTCAGCCTGCGAGAAGACCCTTACAGACGCCCACCAATTGAACTACGACCCCCACAATCCGTTTGACCTGTGCGCTGCCTCTTTTGTCCCTCTGTACCGTGGACGTCCTGTTGAGAAGTGCCCTCTGTCTGGAGCCTGCTACTGCCCCATATACAAAGGCCAAATCTGCAGAGTCACACAGGTAGGTTGGAACTCTGGACTGCCATGTACAACTACAGTCAACCTGAAAAAATCTTCATAATAAAAATATTTTGCGTTTATATTATACTTTGTAAAAGCAAACTTTTTAAAAACATTGGCGTCGCAAAGGTCTGAAGAGAAAATAGTTTTCAATATTAGTGTTACTTAGTGTGTGTGTGTGTGTGTGTGTGTGTGTGTGTGTGTGTGTGTGTTCATAGTATATTTAAATAAATTAAAACATTTCTACATTGCAAATAATATACTAATAAGTGTTGTAGAAAACCAACAGACCCATCAGTCATGACATGCATGTTCCTCATTCTGCTTAATTGAATCTAATTGAAAGGGACATGTTCAAAATAATCGCAGTGTTGTGTTTAATTGATGAGTGATTCTGTGAAGAAAAAGGGGTCAATTATGGCCCATATTGAAGGAAGGAAGCAAATGTTGGGCATTCTGGTTATAGTATATTTCACACTGAAATACTCAGCAAAATGGGTCGTTCCAGACATTGCTCTGAGGAACAGTGGACTTTGATTTGATCAAAAAGTTGATTGGAGAAGGGAAGACATAAAAGCAAGTGCAGAAAATCATAGGCTGCTCAGCCAAAAGGATTTCAAATGCCTTAAATTGGCATGCAATGCCTAACGACTTGGGGAGAAAACGGTCAGCTACCATTTGAATGGATTGAAGAATAGCCAAAATGGCAAAATAACTGGCCTTTAAAATTTAAAATGTGCCTGCCTCTATGGGAATTTAACATAGGGGTGTCTATACTCATGCCCCCTCTATTTTAAGAACATTTATTTATTTACAATACATTATTCATTCACAAAGAAAATTGGTTTCCTTTCAAAAGGTAGGATTTTCCTTTTCTTTTCTTTTTTAACTAAGGCATTATGATCAATTTCCCCAAAAAGTTTCTTTGTTCCTCTTTTTAATAAACTTTAGCATTGGTGTTCAAACTTATGCAAGCCACTGAATGTGAAGCATCCACTGAAGCAAAGCATCAGCTAGAAGCCCCCCGCAAAGTCTCATTGCTGAAAAAAAGACATGAACTGAATAGGTTGAAATTTGCCAAAGGACACAGTGACTGGCCAAAGGAGAAATGGAGCAACATTCTGTGGACTGATGAGAGCAAAATTGTTCTTTTTGGGTTGAAGGCAGACAGTTTGTCCGATGACCCCCATGCACTGAAATCAAGCCACAGTACACTGTGAAGACAGTAAAGCATGGTGGTGCAAAAATCATGTTATGGGGATGTTTCTCATACTGGGGTGTTGGGCCTATTTATCACATACCAGGGATCTTGGATCAGTTTCAATACATCAAAACACTAAGAGGTCATGTTGCCTTATGCTGAAGAGGAAATGCCTTTGTCTTTCAACAAGACAACGACCCAAAACACACCAGTAAGCGAGCGAAGTCTTGGTTCGAGATGAACAAGATTGATGTTATGGAGTGGCCGGCCCAATCCCCAGACCTCAAGCCTATAGAACACTTGTGGGGTGACATCAAAAATGCTGTTTCTGAGTTAAAACCCAGTAATGCTGAGGAATTGTGGAATGTAGCTAAATCGTCCTGGGCTGGAATACCTGGTCACAGGGGCCAGAAGTTGGTTGACTCCATGCAACACAGATGTGAAGCAGTTCTCAGAAATAATGGTTATGCAACTAAATTGTAGTGCAGTGATGTAAAGTAAAGCAAACCCTAAAGACATTTTCAGTTTATACAGTAAATGTTTGAGTTTGTAAAGAAAAATGTAGATACTGCTATTTTTATGAACAGCCTAATATTCCTTTTTCTTCACTTTCTGTAAAGGTATAACAAAAACTTGATAAATGTTGGTCGTGTTCCCAATGCATCGAAATGAAGGAACTAAAAGCTATTCTAAGGATTTTGAGCATTATTTGCTAATTTTAAACGCACTATTATTCTGATCACAGCTGTATGTAGGCTTCCTGATGGTTGTGTGGATGTCTGTCTGTCACTAGAAACCAAGATTAGTGAGTATCTTATTCATTGTTTCCCCACGTAACCTCTAACCTTTAATTTCACTTTATTTTCTAGGCAACAGAGATTGGTAAGGATGTAATCGGTCTGCGTGTGAGTCCACTACAGTTTCGTTAAGAGGAGATGGAGACAAAAACGAGGAAAAGCTAACGAATACATCTACTTACTCTTCAGAAATAATGATTGACACGAGAAATGAAAGCAGATATGTTTGCTCACAGTGATGTTAAACCTCTGTTGCTTATAACTATCTTACTCCATGCATCGCCTATCCTGCAAAAAGCTATTTCTTGTAAACCTCCTGTGTCATTTCCATGTTGTGGCTTTATTAGTCGTAAACCTAGCTGTTTTTTCTGACTTTTGAGATGAATAGTTGTAATCGAGCAGCACTGCTATGTGTAAATGGGGGGGAAATGAAAATAAAAATGTCTGTCTATCAACTGAAACCTATTTGTGTGGTGTTTTTGATGTGGTATGTGGGCACAGCTTTGTGGCCAGTGCCATAGAAGGTTAATGGTTTTATTGTGCGTGTATATATAAAAGTAGATTAGGCATATCCAAAGTGCACCACAGGGCTGAGTAACAAGGGAAGTACAGAGTTGAGTCACTCCTTAGCTGGCATTACTTTGGTCCTTTTAAGTGAAAAAAGTTAACTCTATTTATTATATGAATTGATGTTTTATTTTGCCGGACGCGAAGCTTTAAAAATACATATAAACTTAATTACTCCCGTTACAGAGCTCCACAGCTGCCATTTTGAATGAGTCCGTCTCCTTTCAGGGGAGCGGAACCAAATTGCGGAACCCGGACGTTTTCCATGTCAACACCTACTGTTCTTCTGCTTGATAAACCAGGAAGATGGATTTGCTGTCGAACAAATGGGTCGTTCATTTGCTAGTTTGTTGTCTTTTCATCGGTAAGTTGTATTCTAGCAGTGCCCAATGTCCATCTTCACGTATCCGTTTATGAGCAGAGTGTGGTTCTGTAACAGGCGGTTAGCTTGATAGACTGCTTTGTGCTTCGAGCTAGCCGAATGCTAGGCTAGTCATCGTTAGCTAAAGCTGCCCTCTTTGGGTTTAATCCCCATTGCCGAGTTTTTTAATATAAGTTTTACAATGGAGTTCAGCGTTACGGGAATTACTGACCAATTTCTATCAACTAGAAAGTTCAGAATTAATTCCAGGCCTCTGTTTTATTTTCGACGAATTTCCTCTGAGACAGTCACAGGTTGGGTCTGCCCTCCTGATTTAGCTAGCTAAGCAACCCAGGATCAGCGTGACTGCTCGTGATTCCCCGCTGCGGCCGCCCGGAGCTCGGGTACAGCGTCAGGCCAAATTAGTAAAAGAATAGCGTCGTTTAATGTTGATTTTGTTGTCACCAAACAAGAAGCAGATGAAGCATTCAATCTATTTGGAGTGCCCTGGTAAATTTTGCATAGAGGCGATCATCCAAAATAGCACTTTGTTTCAATTAAAGCGAGATAGAAAGATAGATAGATATAGATAGATGTTGTATTGATCCCAAAGAAATTACAGTATTGCAGCAACAAAATATCAGACACACAGCACACATACAGAATATATATGAAATAAGTTTAATGTTACATAAACGGTTATGTTGCTGAAACGTTAGTGAAAAGGATGTAGGACCAACAGGTGAAACAAACCAAACGGCTACATTTTTTGGAAAAAACCTGCATGTTGGCCCCAATGGATGAAAGTCAGTTTCTGGAAAGAGTGCACCCGTAATCCTTCAAAGTAATATTATATTTTCTAAATTAAATTGCCACCATTTTGAAAGGACCTGTCTGTGATTTTTTTCTTCAGATATGAGAAAAGGCCATCTGCTTGTGTGTGAGAGTATTTATACCAAAGCGATGTAGTCTAAAGTTGAAAATTAGGAATGTTATTTTGCCAGCAGTGAGGGACAGAGGACGTTACTTTTATTTTAGGTTATCTGAACAATTAAAATCCACTCCTCTGTGACATAAATTCTGCTTTTTCTTTCTTTATCATGCCCCCTTGGTTAAAACTATACCCTAATTTTTGTATTTGCAGTTGTTAAAGGGCTTTTTCCTTTGCAGGTGTCGGCTGTAATTCAGTGGAAAAGAAGATTTATGTGCATCTCAATTACACTGTCCCATGTGTACGACTGCTCAATGGAACACATCAAATAGGCTGCCAGTGTGAGTAAAGCAATAGATTCAAGTGATGCTAAGTACTTGTCATGGGAATCCAACGTGCATCTGGGACACTTATGACAAGTATTACTAGTGTTCACATCTTAACTGTAGAGTGTGTGTCTTTATGGGCTCTGGCTGTCTTTTATTCATGTGAATTTTGAAGTAAAGTGCTTACTACATAGTCTACTAAAACTGTTTTCTGTGTGGTTGCTTGAGGCCGGAAGAATATAAAAGCCAAAGTGTTCTGTGATTAATATCTGACACAAAGGCCCAGCAATTTTGTCTTTATTGCATCAAAACGTTTAGTCCTAGAATGTTTCCTGTAATGAAGAGGCCTGCTCAACACACACATTGATTATATAAGCTTTTTAAAATCTAGTACAGCTGTTGTACCTCATGTCACAGATGCTGATATTGATTTTCTTTTGGATTTCAGCCCTTTTGTCAGGAAATGTGGGGGTCCTCCATGTGCTTGAGTCAGAGGAAAATGTGGACTGGGTCCTGCGCTCGGGTCCCAATCCTCCTTATATGGTTATCCTGGAGTCCCCGCTCTTTACCAGGTACAGTTAGCATGTATCGCCCTGTAGAGGGAGTACTTACAGTGGATCCTAATGAGAGTAAGGACCAGGGTTTACTCCATTGTTTTACCACGTCCAAAATCAAAAGTGGTTCTAGTTATTCCGAACAGCTACAGTATATGAATGAAATAATAGTGAAAATACAAGTTAGTAGTTCAGTAAGTCCTTAGCATTTCAACTATAGCATTTTTTTTAAAGAGTATCATCCAAGTATGGTGTTGACATATACAGATATGTAATTGGTTTATGGTTTATTGTCTGTTTTGTTGAATGGTCTTGAATATTGTAGTTACTGTGTCATCTTTTCTTGTTTTTTTTTGTCTGGGTGGGTGGTAATGACGAAGCGGGAGGGGTGTGTATTTATGTTGCAAGGTTTGGTATGTCAAAAAATTAAAAAAATTGTTAATCACAAAAAAAAATAGTAAGTAGGGGGGAAACTTATAACATCAGGATATGACAGGGAAACTCAAACAGTTATACAGCGTCACTGAAATATACAGTACCGTTACTGTGGCAAATCCTGCCTGTCTAACCTTAAGGAAAGAAACTTGAACCACATTTCAAACCCGTGTCTGACCTGTATTTGGACCTGTCTCGTTTACACCGCCCCGTGCCGACTGTCTGCCCGCCTGCCGTTCAGATCCATCATGATGAAGTTGAAGAACGGCTCTAGCAGGGTGGCTGGCGTTGCTGTTGTGGCGCCAAGTGCAAATCCGCTCCAGGGCTTCTCTCCACACACCACCTGTCCCAACGAAAACACAGGTGGGTGAGGGTTTGCCTGCTGAGTCTTGTCTCTCAGGATTACCCCAGTTCCAGAAATTAATTGTAGTTTAATGATCCTCAGAAGGCCCAGCGCATGAAATGACATGCTGTAGTGGGTTCAGTTTTCATGTTCTGTGTGCATGTTTTGTTATTTTACAATGTCAAATCACACTGGATGGGCTGATAGAGTTGCAAACCGAGAGGAAGAAAGCAGCAGATTTTACAACATCGTAATCTTTTGGCTTTTTTGCATTTTCTTTTGCGGCGCAGTAATAGAATTTTAAGTTTGCCACTTGGACGTTTCTTGCTCTTTGGGAGTTGTAGTTACCTTCTCCCCTGGAGTTTTTATGTACACATGCTTGTACCTTTTCCTTTTTTAACAGAGAATCACATATTTCTAATGCAGTTGTTCTGACAATTCAATTGGGAGAATTTCATGCCCATTCAAGCCGTGGAAATGTTCCAACTAGATTGTTAATGGAGAAAATGGTGAGATTTTCACTTCTGGAACCACTTCGCAACTGTATAAGATGTATTTACTCCGATCATCAGAAAAAAAAAAAAAAAAGTAATGCTTATTAGTCTTGTTGATACTAGAGATGTTCCGATACCAATACCAGTATCGGTATTGCCTCCGATACTGCCTAAAACACTGGTATTGGGAAGTACGGGAGTTTATACACCAATCCGATACCATGTAAAAAAATTAATAAAAAAAACCTAAAGAAATTTTACTTTAAGCTAGAACTTCAAAGCAGGTTCAGGTATTGGAATCGGTATCGGGAAGTAAAAAAATGGTATCGGACCATCTCTAGTTGACCCTGTAAATACTTACATTATCATGCCGGTCGCTTGTAGAAATCGGAGAGCTAGATACCAACACCATTTTTAGCTTTAATGTATTTGCAGGACTTGCAGGACTCATGCAGTTCTCACTGATGAGTTTAGTGTTACGGCTGCTGACTCCACTATGTATTTCCTTCAGGCGTGTATACAGAAAACTACGATCCATCCTTGGCCCATTGTAACGTGACAACGTGGAACCCTTTGGGAAGCGGTTTGTCCTACGAGCAGTTTGACTTCCCCATCTTCTCTTTGAAAGACGACAATGACACTCAGGTCATACGGCAGGTAATGTGACAGGAATCGGGTGAACTTGGCAACAAAAGCTGACATATTGTTTGTTAATCCTATTTGATAAAATCACTTTGTTCTTACAATCGTTGTTTTTGTTCAACTTTGTTGTCCCTGCTGTCACGAAATAACTGTAATAATAAAAAAAAAATTGTTTGCCTCTGATGTTTGAGAATAGACACCAGTAACAGTGCAGTCACACAAAAAATCTGATCTGAACTTGTCCCAACAGTGTTTGAGATTAGGCATGATGCCAATAAAGCTGTTTCAGTAGCACTTAATATCATCATCTTCCTAAAGACAGCATGTTGTGGTACAGCATGTTGAGACGATTTATCAGAAGACCCCACAAATCATTAGCTGCTTTTCCGCTATTGTATGTTACAAAAACAGGCAAATCATATTACATAGGTTTTAAACATCTGCTTCTGATGCAGTGCGACTGGTGCAGAGGTTTTCACGGAATAGAGATATCATTGCTGATCTCAACATGACCTGCAACGTTTGGTTTTATCCCCGTTTTTAGTTTTTGCTCACTGACTGGTGGACTTCAACCTTAATCTTGCCTATTTAAAAGTCTTTATATTGCTCTGTGAAGGAATGTGTATGAATTTTAATGACTCTGTCCAGAGGCTAAATTCACGTTAAAGTTTATTTCTAGCGATTTAAAACTTTGTGGTTGTTCCGCTTCTCAGATTAGATGTGGGGGGGTAGACGAGGGAAACTGTTCTGTAAACCAACGGTTTTAGGTTTGATCCCCAGATGTCAGTGATAAATGTAGTCGCAGACATGGTAGTTAAACTATTATTGTGCCCAAACCTGCCAGTAGAGCCCTGAGCAAGAGCATTAGACCCAAGTGTGTATGTTCCAACTTGTTCTAAGGATTGAAAGATATTTGAGAATAGCTAAAATACTATAATGTTATTGTGGCATCTGTGTCTGAAAAAAAAATGAGGAGGCAAAACCTGCTTACAAAGAAGTTTCATATGTATATGTTTTTCTCCATTCGCAGTGTTACCTGGACCATAACCGCGCTGTGAACGGCAGCACTCCTCAGTACCCGCTGTGTGCTATGCAGCTCTACTCCCACATGTCTGCAGTTACCGACACGGCCACCTGCATGAGGAGAAATGACATCAACTTCAGCATCAGCCCAGGTATTTATGCAACATGAATAAATATCTCTACACAACAGGTTTGCATACTATTTAAACATAATTTTTGAAAGGCTACATGACTACATGACAATTCTAACCTGAGTCTATGTTGTTTCTTGTTCTGTGTCTCCCTTCAGAGATGGTTTGTGACCCATTGGGTGACTATAATGTCTGGGCCTCCACCCGGCCTATTAACAACACAGCCAAGGGCCACAAGATGTGGGAAAGTGTGGTCATAGCAGCAGCCAGGGTGAGTTACAGCAAATACTTTTTCTTCTTCACTGAGTATTTACTCCTACAGCAGTGATCTCACTCACTTTGAAAGCCTTCCAGTATAGAAGCCATGCTAAGATTACCCTGCTTTGTGATGCATGCCATGTGATGTAACAGTTAAAGGCAGTCTTACAGGCAGTGTTTCTGTGCTTTGCTTCTTGTGTAAATTTTCTTCCTACTTATGACAGCTATGAGAACAAAACACATAAATGAAAGTGATAAGGTGGCACAGTGGCCTGTTTTTAAGTAAAAATTGGCTGATCCACTGGGAGAATTTTTCTCTGTTTTACTTTGTAAATTGGAAATATTTACTGTAATTTTAGGCTCTTGGTCAGACAAAAAAAGAAGGTTCCCCCCCACTTTTATCTGACGTTTTATTACCTGAAAGATTCATCTGTTAATTGCGTTATACTGTAGGTAAACCCAAAGACATGATGGGCTGCATTACCTCATATTTTGGTTTATGCTGTGATTAAAAATAGGTCCTTGCAAGTTGAACCGGACTACTTACCTAAATCTGATGTCTGCTTGATGGACCTCCTCTCTTTCTTCTCTGCAGTTGGACAGCAGGTCTTTTTTCTTTGAAGTTGCTCCAGGAGCAGAGAGTGGAGTCTCTGGGTTTGTCACTCTGCTTGCGGCCACTCACGCTCTGCGAAATGCCATCCAGGAGGCCCCACCCAACCGCACCATTCTCTACACCTTCTTTCAAGGGGTCAGTCATTTCCACATAACAGTATGCACCATTGTGCTTGACAAACATGCCAAATTTAACTTTGTACTGCCAGCCTTATTCATGTTTTTTTGTACATTTTATTTGACTGTTTTGACTCCAGGAAACCTTTGACTACATTGGCAGTTCGAGGATGGTGTATGATATGCAGAACAATCACTTTGCCGTGGACTTGGACAATGTTCACTCAGTATTGGAGATAGGACAGGTGTGTATTGTAGACTTCCAGTAATCTTCTGTATGTATCAACCACCACATTTTTTCAGGGAATACTTACAAAAATGACTTAAATGCAAGGCAAGGTATTGCTTGAAAGCAGTCAGTATGATTTTAAATTGGAATCTAAACAACAACACTGCTCATCTGTCCAGCTTACTTTGGGTAGTTTTTGATGCTCAGGGTAAACAATTTGGTTGATTCAAAAAACAATTAAGGTCTGATAACTTGATAACATGACTTGCCAAACCATACTTAACTCATGTTAACTGCGCAAGTTAGTGGTCCGGGCTGCAGCACAAGGCTACAGCCCGGATCTCACAGAGTCAACGATGCTCCGCCAAGTGTCCGGAGTCTTTTCAGGCGCTCCATGGATGTGCGCCGGGGAGAGTTCATTATACACTACATCCAAATAGGAAAGGGTCCACGTGCGGATAGACAGGTTCGTAGTTGGTTTCCAACAGGTTATTTTAATTATAAGTTGCAGACTATAGGCCTTTTTATATTACCGCTGTGGACGGAATCAGTGAAGATGTGCTTGACATTTTGTTACTCAAATGTTAAAAAGGTGTATGTTATCTTTTATGTATTTATGTGTCTAGTATATCAGTATGTCGAATTCGTTGACCATAGGTGGGACTTCATGCTGACTCCAGACTGTGGCTTCACTCTGATCCTGTGTCTAGGAAGAACGGCAGTGTCAATGAAGAGGTTAGTATACTGTACATTCCCAACCTTCCTCCCTTCTCATACAACCCCACAAGACATGTTAATGATACTTACGAGGGTAAATTGTGCTAAATTGGTAATGAAATAATGAACATGTAAGGGATCATGTAGACACATAACACATAATATATATATATACATACTATATATCACATATTTACATAAAACTACTCAGAACACGGTAGATGCTAAATCGAAAGAAGCACCTGGTTCAATAAATAGTTATAAAGTGCTGTGTGCGTTGGTTGCAAGCTGATGAAAATGAATTACAAGGGCGCCCAGATAGATCAGTTGGTAGAGCGGGCGCCCATATATATAGAGGTTTACTCCTCGACGCAGCGGGCCCAGGTTTGACTCCGACCTGCGGCCCTTTGCTGCATGTCATTCCCCCCCTCTCTCCCCTTTCATGTCTTCATCTGTCTTTTCAAACAAGGCCTAAGATGACCAAAATATAATAAGAAAAAAAATTAAATTAAAAGTGTAATTCTGAAAACATCATAAAACAAAAGAAATAGCTTTGAACAAATATCAGGGCTCACAGATTTGACTGTTAACCGTAAAACCCATTATTAGTTTAAATATTAGATGACTGTTTAAGAGTAGACTTGGATATAAAGGCAGAACAGATATGGGAAAAAATGAGCCCACAATGTGTGCATTACTGCATGTATATCATTTCCTCCACTGTTGCGTTTCAGGTGAGGAAGCTCATTGAAAACTTGCAGTCGGCTGCCAAAGGTTTGAACGTCTCGGTGAACGAGCCCAGTTTCTCTCAGCCACTCCCGCCCTCGTCCTTCCAGAGGTTCCTGCGAGCTCGGCCAATCCCTGGTGTTGTTATCGAGGATCACCAGTCTGCTTTCACCAACAGGTATTTGCTATTGTTGCACACTCTTACATCTAATTATAACCGTGGCGTCTGTGTTGCCCCAAGGAATTGGCATGTTTTGCTAATTTATTTCCCGGTTTTGTGTGCAGGTTCTATGAGAGTATGTACGATAATGCAGAATACCTGAACATATCTTACCCACCAAACCTGACGCCAGAGGAGCAGCTGGAGTTGGTCACTGACACAGCAAAGGTATTCCTATTGGGAGTTGTCTTATCATCCGTCACCCATCTGATTTTTTGCGGACTTCTCAGTCAGTTTGTAGAAGACCCAATGTCAAAAGTTGTCTGCCAATATTTCAGCGGCATTCACGATGCTACTATTGTCTAATTTGAGACATATGTTGTTGGGAAGCAACTACTAAAGATTTTCTGTATTTCTCTTCACGTATCTTTTAGGCTTTGACTGAGGTGGCCTCCATGGTTGCCCGGGCTCTGTACACACAGGCAGGAGGAGATGAAAACCAGCTGGTCAACATCAACGCAGACCCTCAAATAGTAAGATTTCATTTAGGAACTATCCAAGGAAGGTTAAAAAAATTCAACTGGACTTTGGGTTAAAGCTGCTCGATGATGTTTTGTCTCTCATCCGAGAGACTGATGGACTGCGTTCCATTTGTACTCAGAAGTCGGTTTTTCCGAGGTCAAAGTTGGATACGCCCCCCGACCTTGGGGGCTTGGACAACCTTGCAGTACCCCAAGCTCAAAATCCAAAATGGCTGCCCCGTGCATCAACAGTTGTGAAATCTGTAGGACAATACAGCACTTCTGTCTTATTTTTGTCTTACTAAATCAGTTCATCTCTCCTGTCCAACTTCTATCTGTGGACATGTTACACTGTTTGCATGCACAAAAAACAGCTAAATACGTTGTCAGCTGCTGTTGCTAACAATGGCTAACCTGGCAAACCCCACAATAGAACCAAAATGGTAATAAAACCCTACTATTTAACTGTAGGGTCCATACTGCTTTGTTCGTAAGTGCGCTTGGCTGTTATAACGACACCCGTTAAAGTCGTTGGAGACCCCCGAGGAGTCGCAACTGAGGAAAGGCAACCAACTTTGCTATTTCTGCAGACTAGAAGAAGAAGAAAAAGGCAAACAATGGCAGAACTGGCCAGAATCTGGCGGGGGTTGAGAGATGACTTTGTACCACTTACTATATTTCTCGAGACTTTTACTTTCACTACAGAAGTGCAAATTCCATCGTGCTGATGGCCGTGTGTGACGCAAGATATCGTTTCATCATGGTGGTGTTGGTGCTTTTCGGCTGTGAGAGCTTGCCCTCAAACTCGTCCATGCTTCCTGTTTCCGCTTTGTGGTGCGGTGCTGAAAAAAAATAGAGTGGTGTGTTGGTTCACAATCCGTCCTGCCAGCACAATCCGTTCTGCGCATGTGCAAGATGTTAGCGCATGCGCATATGAAATCATGATGAGCTCGTATTTACGACACTGCACGATCTGTTCACATAGACAGTTAAAGAAAGTCTGTTGTCCTCCACCGGAAAGCTTAAGTTAGTTCAGCTAACAGCTAATTCGGCTAACCACTAGTTGAGACCATAAACATATATATGTCTATGGCTGAGACAGCATATAAAATGAATGAATGAATGAAAACAACCGTTTAAATATATAACAGCTGTTACGTCAGTTCTACTTTGCTTGTGCTCATTTAAAATACAATCACTCAATACTTTTCTTTATTATTACTGTTAGGTCTTAATTTAGCTGTAGCTGCTTTCCCCACTGTTTAGTTTGAGTAACGTTATTTTAGGCTGAATCAAGCTGTCAGCTAGCAGTTAGCCGAATTAGCTGTTAGCTAAGCTAACGTTGTTAACTTTCCAGTGGAGGCTAACAGCAGATCGCTACTGTGGAACAGATCGTGCAGTGCCGTAAATCCTCGTACATCATGATTATCCTCTGCACATGCGCAGAACGGATCGTGCAGGCAGGACTGATCGTGTACCAACATGGTGCACAACCTCTGGTCGCACACTAAAAATCGTGGTGCAGCATCAAGATCGACGTCACATTGTCGCACGACAGGTTGGGAACGGCAACTGTAAAGAGGCCTTCCTGGGGAGAGATTACAGAACTGCATTGTAAGTGGGCAATAAGTGATGTCGCAGACCTCCTCCCCTGTTAACAGTTTGTTGTTTAGGAATTAGTAGAATATGTTTTCAGCTATCTAGCCATCTTATCCACAAGTTCACTATTCCTATTTATCTGTCCCGTCTCAACACCACAGCCTTCCTCCACTTTAAGAACATTTCTGTACTTTATGTTGTCTAAAGTCAAGGCCTAGTATATCGGAAAAGTAGTTTTTTATACCTGAATTGAAGTTGTCGATGTCTTAAAAATATTGCTGCGTCTTCATTCAGTTGTGGTGAGAATTTAAGCCAATAATGCACATTGTCTTGTGACATACAGTATATCAGAAGTTACTTTCATTTTCTTGCAATGGCACTGGTATTCATTTTCCACTTTATTTGCCCTCAAAACAGTTCTTCACTCACATGACACTTATCCTTGTTAGATGCTTTTATTATGTTTTTTTATTAACTTCCTTTACATTGCTTTATTTAACTGCAGTTTGTTCTGTCTCTTTTAGTCACTTAAAATGTGCGTTTTAAGTAATTTGGTTTATCATTAATTCAAAGACAAACAAGGGTTTTTCTGGTCTCTTTGTGTAACCGAGCAGAAGTGACTCTCTGGTCAACATGTTCTCTTTCCCCTCAGGTGACCCGGATGCTGTATGGTTTCCTTGTTCGGTCAAATAACTCCTGGTTCCAGCAACTAATCCCCTCTGACTTCACGAGCCATCTGGGTAAGTTAGGATACATCAAATCCTGTTTTTTTTTTGTTTTTTTTACTTACTACACTACAAAAGTGGGAAAAAAGTAATTGCTGTTAATGGACAGTTAATTATAGACCCTGCTTGTCTTATATATGTTCTATTTTGAAACTGAACTTGAAACTGAACTTGATTTCTTCTGTCTCCTGTCTATCAGCCGACAGGCCCACAAACTTCTACGTGGGCGTGGCCCCGCAGACAAGCGAGCTGACCCTTCTGGTCCAGTACCTGCTGGCTAACCTGACCGGTAGCACCGCCAACATCACCCAGGACAACTGCCAGAACCAGAGAGAGGACGAGAAAGACAAAGAGAGCAAACATGTCAGCACTTTTCCTTTTCATCAGTTTACTTTGGATTGGTCATTGACTATGAGACAAATTGATATGGGGAAAAAACACTTGTCAAGAAAGTATCTCAAATCTGTAATAATTTATAGACTAACTTGAAATTTAAAGAAAAGACAGACAAATGTTTAAGAAAAAACAGTGAAGTGTTTGCAGCTGCAGCTAATGATTATTTTCATTATCAACTAATCAATAGAATAGTACTTTACAAATTTCTAGGATCAAGAATCAAACTCCAAATCCAAAGATTCAGTTTACTGTCATTCAAAACAAATAGGAGCAGCATGTATTGACATTTGAGACAAGTAAAAGTTTGGTATTTAGCTTGAAACATTTAAACAATGAATTGGTTGTTTAACAATAGTTTTAGATTGACTGATCCGTTAATCTACTAAAGCAGCTAAACTCAACACCCTCAGTGTATAAATAAAATGGGGGGGGGGGACAACACAAGATATGAATGAAGTCGAAGTGACACCAACATGTGAAGTTTGGGCTTAAAAATGTTATTCTTTTTTTACATAGAAATAAAAAATCACCTGCATACATCTAGAATAATGTTGCCTCCTCCCTTCAGATGTACTTCTACATGTGGGTTCAAGGCGCGCTGCCTCCCAACAGCACAAAGAGGGAGGGTTTCTGCGTGCGCTCCACAGTCCGTCTCTCTAAAGCGCTGTCCCCAGCCTTTGACCTGCGGGAGTACACCTCCAAAGACTATTCAACGTGGACGGAGTCCCGGTGGAAGTCCATCAAAGGACGCATATTCCTGGTGGCAAGTCACGATCTGGAGGTAAACGTTCCCCTCATGTAGCTCTAGTTTACACTTCTGCGTTATGAATTTCCTATGGTTTCTTCTATTGAAGTGTTGGATATGTACACACTGTAGGAAATCTGGAGAGTGGGATGCTGGCACACATTGTTCTAGAGCAGGTAGTGGACAGAGTCAGGGCTGCTCTTCAATATTGAATCCTGATTTATTTAACACAATTACTTGTGTTTTGGAACAATTTCACTTTTTTTATTATTATTTTTGGTAATTTTTGGGCCTTTATTGCAGCAAAGGGCCGCAGGCCGGAGTCTAATCCGGGCCCCGCTGTGTCTCAGAGTAAACCTCTATATATGGGCGCCCGCTCTACCAACTGAACAATCCGGGTGCCCAATTTTACTTTTTTGAACTTGAAAAACAGTAAATATAGTTAAACGGAAACAGTGAATTAACCTTGAACTGTGAAATTTTCCTTCAAAACAATTCCATTTAAAAATTTAGATTTACAAAAAAAAGTTTACTCGCAAAATGTATTTTGCAAAATCATTGTTTTTCTCGATCACAGTGTTTCAGTGATCGTTAGGAGCCAAAATCACTATCATAGAATTCACAGAACAGCAAGTAGTTACAACTGTGAAAAGTGAAAACTTTATAAAAGCAGCACACTCCCAGGCTCTGTATTCTACTCTTTTAAATGTTCTTACATAGCGCTTTTCTAGTCTCAACAACTACTCAAAGCTTTTTTACATAGTACAGGAACCATTCACCAGGTACACACTGTGGCCGAGGCTGATGAGCCACCTGCTCATCAGATAAACACTCACACACATTTACACACCAATGGCGCAGCTCGGGGTTTAGTGTCTTGCCCAAGGACACTTCAACATGGAACTGCAGGGCCAGGGATGAATCATTTTGTACTATCGTTGCATTACATATGCATGGATGCAGACTTTTATTTAAATAGTGTAGATTCCTGTATGGCTTTTAAATGTTTGGTAAGTACAAGAGCAAACTAGAGGGATGGGTTTAATTAAAAGATCATACCAGTGCTTGAGCATGTTTTGTTACTACTGACCGTTATTAAGTCCCTTCCCTTAGCTGGCTGTGAATATCAACTTTCAGAGACTTGAAACCTGCTTGATAAAGGCGATCCATCATACTGAGTATCTTGTCCCTTTTATCTTTTTGTTATGTTGTCACACAATGGAAAGTGGAGAGCAGGAATCTTTCTTGTTGGGGTGGATACGTGCCGGTGGGAAACAATTGGCTGCCGAAAAGCAACGCTTTTAATGCGGCAATGACTAAAAGTGTACATCCTTCTCACTATATCCATGTTTGCTTTTTGTTTGGCTTCTGACATTACATTTTCCAACAATATTGTTTGTGAATGCTATGCAGTAGCGTTTCCCAAACAGCAGCAATAAAGGAACCGGAGCAACTGGCAGTGATGGATAACCTGTCTCGGATAAAGTTCAAGTCTCTGCAAGTTAATGTTCACATCACACTGGAATGAAGCAAAACTCTCCTCCTCTGTCAAGCTGTTATTTAAAGCCACAACGCATGGCCGTGGGAACTAGGAGTGTGGAGGGTGCTGCAGCACCCCCTTAGCAAAAGGTAGACAAACTACAACCATAATTACAAAATGACATTGATTTATTTTAAGGAATTTATGATTGATATTAGCATACTCCCTTTCATTACAGTTAAATGTAATTTGATTGTAGAATGTGGTTGGTAATAGATAAACACACAATTTGATCAGAATGAATCTGCCAAATTTTCCAAGAGCGAGGCGCGCGGCGGGTCACAGTACAGAAGTTAGCTGGTCTATAACATGGCACGAAAGCGCATTTGGGATTTCTTCACAAATCAATCGCAGACTAAAAAGCCTAAGAGGCAGAATCAGAAAACTCAGCAACTGTAACAAAAGAAGTAGCAGCAGCACCTCTACACCTGTCACTCCCACGGCGACCCTGCTAGCAACAGACAACATGGCAGCTAACTTTTGATTTGATTAAATTTAATTCAGTGAAGTGTTTTATACCCTTACATTTTGTACTACTTTGAGCTTGTAGTAGGCCTATTCTGCACCATTGTTGTAGCTTTGTGCCTATATCCTGTGTTACCTGTGCCTAATTTTGCCCAAGCCTCTCTTCACAAAGCTATGCACAATGCTTCTCTTATGGCGCCATTTTGATGCTAACAAGCCATCACCTGCAGTTAGCATTCCCTTGACTGCCATTCATTTTGACGTCACTTTACATCTGAAGCATTTAAAGACTCTATTTGTCCATTTATTTCTAAAGAAACACAACAATACTGACATTTTAGTAAAAATAGGCTAACTATTGTGTCATAACCAAGTGATTTACTGTCACACAGTAGAGGAATTACCAAACAGTACAGGACTTACATCAGCTGTTTTAGTTTAATTACTAATGTTAACTAGCATGTTAGTTAGCAGTAAGTAGCCTGTGCTTATGTTATCTCCTTACATATACCTACGCTCTCTGTCTCTGCTGATTGAGAATTATTGAGATTTCTCTTGGCACAGCTACCAGAAGACTTACAACTTTCAGACAGGTTGCTCAAGTCACATCTACGTCATCAAACTCAGTTGGAGTCTGCGCAGTAACGCTCAGCACTCACCGGAAAAGTGCTTCTAATAGCCTTCACTGGTCTCCGTCCACAGCAACGGGATCTGTCCGTCCATTTCTTTAACTGTTTATAGTTTTGCCCTGTCTTGGATTTTGGATTTTATTCTTGTTTTTCCCGCTTATGGAGCGTTTTGTGGATGCAATGATGTGTGTGGTGGTTGACTATGGCTGAAAATGTCACTCTCAAAAACACCCCCAACTCAAAATATGTTCCCACGGCCATGCCACAGTGTGTGTTTTTATTAAGTTATAGTATCTTTTAAATGATTCTAATGGAATGATGTTTGTTAGGTTGACAAAATCTTCATCTCCCTGTGGCAGCATGCATTGCTGTCTGCCAATGTGTCATTTCTGAGACTACAACTGGGAGGCGCCAAAGTCAGATATGTTAATATTCTACACACAGTGACTTAAAAGCTGCACTGATCTAATATTTTTATACTGAAAATGCATTAAAATAGTGAGTGTAATGTGAGGACCGGCAGTTCCCTTCAGCTCTGTGAAGCGTTTAGCCTCTTTCAGCTCATTATTTTGGATGTGCATCTCGCAACTTTACTGTTGTGGTCTCATCAGTGTCCTTTCCAGGCACAGCAGGCAGCTGTAAACCCCACTGTACACTACCTGCTCAGCCACAAACAGCACACACACACTGTTAGACAGTTCGAGACTAGCTGGTGACATCCTGGAGCATTTAGCAGCTAAAGAGGCAGATGTGGAGACCAAAATAGAGTAAATACTTTAATGACTGCCTTTAATTCATTAGGTGCACAAAAACATATTCTTAACTCTCTTAAACTGAATGAACAATGAACAGTGTTGTATTTACAGCTTGCTCAACTGCTCCCATCAATGAATACCCTTTTAATGTGTTGTTTTGTAATAATGGTAAATACCATTGAAAATAAATGCTAAGAATTTGTCCGGTCCTTTTAACCTCTCCGAGGACTAAGTGTTCCTTTGACTCCTCCAGATGTTGACGCTGGGCGTGGGTGTCGCTGTGCTGCTAGCATCCCTGCTGCTGACGTACATCATGAGCTCGAAGGCCGACATCCTCTTCAGCTCGGGGAGGGAGCCGGCCAACGCCACTTACTGATCCAGACCGAGGCGACGCCGGCCCACGACCACTATTACTACAACTACTACTTCTATCCCAAGCTGACATGGACAGGGCCTTTTCTTTAAAACACACCACAAGTAGGTACACAGACGGGTTAGATACAGCGGCATCTTTTTTCGTCTAAATAGATGACGATGACGACTCCATGTTTATGGACTCGCTCAGGTGAGGCATGGCATGAGGACTGGACCGGACTGGATTGGCTTGGATGGATCTGGACTCGTCATGGTCCGAAAACTCTTTTCAGGCCCTATAAGTTCAAAAGATGTTTATATTTTTTTGTTTGAGTTTTTTTTTTTTTTTATTGTCAAAGAATGTTTACTGTGTCATGGGATAGGCACTAAACATTGAACATTATTTTGTGCGTCTGCGTGTGTGTGTTTGTGTGAGAGAATTTGACTGCGATTCAGTGTGTACGGATAATAACGTGTGTGTGTGTCTGAATGTTGTATTAGGATTGCGATGGTATGTGCAATACTGTCTTCTCTGTCAATGTAGTTAACTTATCAATCAATTCTAATAAGAATAAACCACTTTTTGAGTCAGTGAACAAGACATAGAATTTAAATTTAAGGCTTTGCTAAATCTGGAAATGTGTGGTAAAGTATTTTGATAAGTTTTAGTTTCTGGGATGTTGACAACCATCCTAAATATTTATATTGTTCAGTCCCAGTACACATATAACTACATGTGTGTGTAGTTGTAGACCCACTGCAGTTTCACATATTGTGATATTTGTGTGGAGAAGAAGAATTCCGAAAGGAGTCCGGCGTGGCTAACACAAACTTTATTTCATATCGATCAGCTGCCAAAAAAACTGTCAAATCCAGTCAGAAAATCTTGTTTTGACACTAGAAATGCGCTGGTACTCTGGCTGTGCACTCTTTTTGGTTCGTACCTTTCTCACAAGGTTTCTTTTAATGATGACTTCTGAAAAATTGTATCAACTTGCAAGAAAGTTGATTTTGTTGTAATGTGATGGCTGGAATCAGTGACCAATGATGATGCCTTGATGAAGAAATAAACATTGCTTCTTTTCCAGATCTTCTTTCATTGTCGACAGACTGCTGAAATGTAATTGATGTTTTGGCCTAAAGAGCTTCCTGTTATAAATGAAGGGTGTGAGGACTGCACTCAAAAAATATAATTATTAATACTGTGGCCTCAGTTTACTATTTTATTTCTGTGCCGACACATTTTAGCAAACCAGCCTTTATCAAAGCACCTCAAGAGTGATCTCATCCTCCTTTCAGAGAGAATGGGTGTGGCGGGGGAGCTACTACAAGGAATACTTATAAAAAATACACTTTATACCAGATGTTATCTCTCAATGATTACTTTTTTTCAGGGCTCTACTGAAGCCTTGTTTGCCGAAATGCGTCCGCACAAGAAATTAAATTGTAAGGAGATGACAAAATACTGGCAATCATTTGTTTATTTTTGGAGTTCCACAATCCCGGTTGATACGTTGCTATCACTGTAGCATAGCAGCTAATCACACAGAGAAAGCCTGATTGTCTGGCTTTGGATACATGACACCAGTGGTCCTCAGCCTTTTTACCTTTTGACCCCTTAAACATAGTAGTCCATGATACTTTCTACTCTCTGAGGCTTAAAGAGACCAAACTATCCACTACTTCACAAAATGCAGAGATTGTTTTTTCCTATTTTTTTTTTTATTTCAAACAAAATAAAATATAAAAACGCTAAGTCTTTAGCAACACACCAGAAGGAAAAACACTATTCATAAAGTGTTACGAACATGTTCAGTCTGTCCAAAAAGGAGCGGGGTAAGCCGACGCTTGTCATTCCTAGTATAGTAATATTTTGAGATAACTAATAAACATTAAAAACACACCTACCAAACTTTTTTTTTTTACATTTTGCGTCAAACAACCCCTTACCCTCATTTCCCCCAACTGACACCAAATCATGGAATAAACCATGAAAGACGTGTAAGTTATACAAGAAGCATGGAATCACTGTTTTTGGTATCTAACTAATGTAAAACTAAAGTATTACAGGATCATTTATTTCTTCCAATGTTTCTTTAGTTTGGAAAGAGGTTCTTATATCTAAATGTCTTTAAATGCTGCTGGTATGGACACACAGATCCACAAAGGTCGGACTGTTTGATGATGACAGTGGTGGAAGAAGTACTCAGATCTATTACTTACTAAAACAAATACTCTGTTACAAGTAAAAGTCCCGCTTTGAGAATGACACTTAAGTTACTAAGTAAAAGTACGTAAGTAGCATCATGAAACTGTACGTAGTAGTTATAAAAGTAAAAAAACTCAATGCAGAAAAAGTCTCTCATTTTAGGAAGTGTAAAGTATCCAAACAGTTGTGTGTTTAATGGTCTAATCATCTCAGATGGACTTGTAGGCTGCTACATCGTTGGCTAGTTTATAATAAAACATAGTATTTTATAAGCTACATGTGTTTTGTGTGCAAAAAAATCTCAATTTGTAAATTAACTAGGGTTACACTTTACTTGAAGGCATCTACATACAGGGGCGTCAGACTGGGGGGGGGGGGGGGGGGGGGGGAGAAAGGGGACTGAGTACCCAGGGCAGCTGAACAGCTGTGGATGTGGGGAGGGGCCCGTAGAAAATAGTGCTACGCCCCTGTTTACATAAGAGTGATATAATAATGTATGCTTTATTAATCCCACAAGGGGAAATTACAATTTACACTCTGTTGTTATTACACTCATTACACACAGGTATGGATTACACACACATGCTCAGTACCTATACATGCACTAAATGGAGAGATGCCAGAGTAAGGTGTTAAAAACAACAGAGTGTAAATTGTAATTTCCCCATGTGGGATTAATAAAGTATACATTATTACATTTATTATTATTTATTAAAGCTGTCAGATTAATGTAGTGAAGTAAAAAGTACAATATTTCTCTCAAAAATGTAACTGAGTAGAAGTACAAAGTGGCATGAAAAGACTGAAGTAAAGTACAAGTACCTCAACATTTGTACTTTTGAGCACAGTACTTGAGTAAATATACTTAGTTAGCCTACATTCCACCACTGGATGATGATGAGGAGGATGATGATGATGATGTTGTTGGTTTTTGAGGGTTTTTGTCGATCAGCAGCTCCATAAACTGTTCCCGTAAACTGTTTTATGAGCCAAGGAGACCTCTTTACTCTGCCATTATTGTGCTGTCCCCTCGCTGTCCCAGAGACAGATGAGATGTGTGCGGTAACAGACGTGTTGTGGCCGTTTCACAGGCCTGTCCCCCAGGGGGAAACGGAGGAGGGGCCAAAGCGGAGCGGAGGCGGGGCGCACGGTGCTACGGCCGTGTGGAAAGAAAGTGGAAAGTGAGGAAAATACCTGAATGGACAGTCTGGAATAAGTAAGTAGTCGTTTTTTTTGTGTGTGTAAATCATGTCTTTAACTGCAGCAGCTCGTGGTGGTTGTGGGCACGTGTGCGCCGCGTTAACGCAGAAGGAGAAGGGGAGGACTCGGGGCGCCGGGAGATCTCCGGTTTCCCCCCCCAAACAATAGTCGGTAGGACGCGATGGTCGCCTCTTTATTACACCGCAGGGAAGTTTAGGACCCTCGTCGTCCCTATTGTTGTTCTCACCGCGGCCACGTAGCTCCGCGCAGCGATCGGAAACGTGGGAGGGGGAGTGATGTGTTTCTAAATGTTCCTGGAGGAGAAGACGGCTTCAGAGAGAGATGCGCATGGAGAGAATGGTCGCGTCTAGTTTGATAGTAACTATGTAGGCCGACGTTGTTTTTTTTATTGTTGTAATTTTCTCCATGGTGACTGCTGGGAATCTGAGTGCGTCCTTTCATTTTAGCGCGAGGGCGTCCCGTTTGGAGGAGGAAAAGGCGGAAGGAAGGTAACGAGCATTTGGATCATTTTGGCATCAGGACGCGGCCAGTGGGGCCTGGGAGTCTCCCATTGTCCTGCCCTGTACTACAACACCCTCTTGTTTCTGTTTGGAGGTCGCCCAACTCTTTTCTGTTGGCCCTAAATGCTCCAGGCTCCTCACAGTGAGTTCGCCCTTCGGACCTCCTCATTGTACGTGCGGGCTATTGTTACACTACGGATGCTCTGACTCTTCATCCATGTTATTTTATCCACCAGTGGGAAGCTAAAATGTGTCCAAATGGCGTTGTTGCGCCATTCAAATGCCAACTGAAAGAGTGAAATGTTGCTGCAGTAACATTAGCAACAGGCCCTGGTGTCCTTCATGTACCTGCTGCCTTTAGAACTTCTTTATTTTACAGTGAACATTAGAGATGGGGGCTTTCTGTGCGAGGAATAAACTGTAGCCTACTGCTAAAACAGGACTCATGAGAGTGAGACAAAGTACCACATGAAACTGCTACCCGTGGGACTCTTATAGTGATAAAACAGCACATAAAATCCCATGAAGTAGCAGGGGATCAGTGGAAACTGAATGTAAACTGGAATTGTACACTGGCCTACTATCACAGCACAGTAAGTAGAGCTTCAGCTAAGCTAGGTCCAGAAATAGTGAGAAGTTCCAATCAGAGTAATTTTCTATTTGTCTTAAACCCGAATATATAACATTTTCTGCTATATGATCATATCCTCACATGTAGGAGGCCGGACCAAACATATCTATGTCTGACATTTCAATGAACCAAACAATTCACTGATTAGTATTGTTGGCAAATAACATTCTGTTGATCCACAAATGAGTTGATGGACTAATTGTTTCATCACTACTGTTCAGCTGGCCGCTCACTTCACCCCGATCACAGAAAACAGAAGTTCACCTCTTATACTCCCACGGTTTGGTTTATTAACCAATAAAAGAACAACAAAGTCCTGGGCGACCAAAGTTATTAAGATGAAAACATGTATCCAACGTCTGATTTCAGGAATACTGAAAGCCATCCAATGATCTTTTAAGCAAACAGTTTACATAACATTTTATTCAATTAGCAGATCCTAGATGATATATACTGTACATCTGTAATCACATCTGGTTTACAACATTGTTAACCCTTGTGTGTTCCAGTCCAGATTAAAAATCAGCCCTTTTTTTTTTAAGCTTTTAATCAACGTTTTTAAGTTTTTCTTACATTTTGCTTTTTTTCAATGTTGTCACTTTGTTGACGTTTTCAACACTACGTAACACTAACTTATTAACTTTAGTATTACAATTATTTTCGGAATTTATGGTCAATAAACCTAATTTACTGGAAATTATACCTAATGTTTGAGTTAGAAAAGCAGAAATTAGGAACTATTTAGACTAAAATTAAAGGAATGTATGTTGATGGGTAATTACAGACTGGAATATGTCAACTTTTACTCCATACTATTTCAAAAACACTTCCATTTTCTTTCTCCAAATGCTTTATATTGAATAAGACGCCCCAAAATGAATGAAAGTAGAGATCTGTACTTCCCTAAAGAGCGTTGTGTGGAATCAATCATGTTATTTTGGGTAGTTAAAAAGAACATTGATATAGGGAAAACGGGTCAATTTGACCCGAGGACAACATGAGGGTTATGGTGCAAGCTAGGTTGATCTCTCAAATGGAGCCCTTAGTTTATAAAATGTCAAAACCTTTATGTTGGATGTCGGTCATAAGTTCCGGAAGCCAAAGACGAAATCTTTGAACGTCTTGTTTTGTGGAACCAACTTAAAACTATTCAATTTACATTAAAATAACACAGAAACAAATCTGAGAATCTAGAAAAAGCACTAGTCAGTTATTAAAGTCAGGCATTCGACCAACCAATTATCTGATTAATCGACTTGTTAGTTGAGCTGGAACGCAAACCCTGATGGAATTAAAGGAGAAAGGTAACACGTCGCGGTCTCTTTAGGTAAACTGATGCAGGGCCGCGCGGAATCTACGGACGCAGATTAAGGAAATTATTTCCACCGTTATTTTATTGGACAAATTGAACACAACATGCACCATTACAAAGAGAATAGTTACATTTTAAAGGTTAGGTTTCTACTGATACTGAACTTACCGTAAAGTTGCAATGTTTTTCCCATTGAGCTTTTATTCTGCAAGATGATTTGATTTAGTATTTATCTCGTACAATCAACAATGTTGCAAATGAAAGAAAAAAAATTAAAACTACAAAATTAAAACACAAACCATCAGAATTGACCAAAGACCAACAAAAAGGATAAGTTTGAGAAGGAGCAGGCAGAAGCATACAGCTTATTAGGTCCGGCCTCTACTTCCCAACATCATATTATTACCAAACAATTACATATGCAGATACAGCATACAGTGTTTCAGGTCTTAGAATAACTTACAACAACACCTTTACATTACAATTCCATTTCTATGTTTTGGTCTATTCCTTTCTGTATTGATTTTCTTAATCTATTTTTGAAGTGAATGATATTATGGCTCTGTTTGATGTCATTGTTCAGTCCATTCCATAAGGTCGCCCCACAAACTGATATCGCGATGACAAAAAGGATTTATTGTGCAGCCCTGGTAGAAAAAATAGTTCCCAACAAAACGTGTTAACGTCTGTAGATCATCTTGTGTAACTGGGTACGCTGCTCCCTGAAAGGCATGTTGTTGTCATTTCTAAATGCTTCGAGAACCGCACGTTAAATCGCACTCAGCAGCAGATATCTCAAAACCCTCTCAGAGATGCAACTAAAACGACATGGCTAGACACAGCCAGAAAGAGGTAATAGTGTTCATGGTTTGGGCAAAACTGACCCTCAAATATGTTTGTCTAAGTGGATTTATTACAAAACCTATACGTCCCACACTGTCTAATGGACCAGAGTCCTGTATCTGAACCACATCTCTCTGATCGGACCACTTCCTGCCTCCTCAATACTTTGTTTGGATACGAAGGCCGATAGTGTGAGGAGGTCTCATTGAATCACGGCCCTGAGCAGAGAGCAGGCCTGTTGGTTCAACCATATCCTGTTAGATATGTGCGCGCACACACACACACACACACACACACCTGCTACATGTGTGCACAAAGGCTGACAGTAGCAGTTGTCTTGTTTTTCGCTGGTTTTACTGATGTCGTCGCAGTAGTGGGTGGTGTGTGTGTGTGTGTGTGAGAGTGTGTGTGTGTGTGTGGCCCTGTGGTACTGTGATGAGTCTCTTCCCTTGCTGGTCCCTGGGTGCGTGCACGCTTATTTTCACAGTTGGTGTATCAGGCCTCAAATGGCTGTTGAATGGAGCTGGTCATTTCAGCGATGGCCCAGATTGCTCTCCCACCCTGACAGCTGCTGTCTCAGCGCCAGCAGCTTGAAATGTTTGATGACAGCTTGATTTCTTTTTGCCTTTGGGAAAATAGAGGCTGTCAAATCCTACATCTGCTTGTTTCAACGCAGTGTGGCGCAAGCTTTACATTTACAGCACTTCAGAGGGCTTTACATAATGCTTAGGAGGTTAGATCAGAAATGCAGGTATTACCAACCAAAAATATGGATAGAAGTCATTCTTAAAAGAAAGAAAGAGGTGCATGGTGGACAGTGGTGGATAAACATGAGCACTGAAGATTTAGTCAAAGGCCATGGGAAACACAACAGAACTTGTGAAAGAAACGAGACATAGCTTTAATATTTGTGAATATTCATTTTAAAAACCAAAATCATAATTAGGGCTGGGTAACGTTTGAAATGTTTCAGTACTGGTGCCAGTGCAAGACCCTTTAGTGTTAGTGCAGATACCAAAACAAAACTAAAATACAACAATACTATACACCCACGTTTAATGTGTCTGTACAAAGAGCAGCCAAAAAACTTTGATTAACTAAAATAGACTTTAATTTATTATTTAAATAAGGAAATATCTGACCAATGCATAGGTGAACACGCTTCAGAAGCATCTGATGCCAGTTTTTGATAGTTGGCGCAAGTGAAACGCCATTATTTACTGTATTATACCCGGCCCCAGCTGATGTTTTATTATCCAGGTGTACAGGTGTATTCATGTCTATAATTTCTTGTTTAAAGTGACGTGTCTATAAGCACCAAGGGCATGAGGAGAAGAAGTGTACATTCTACAGTTATACACATTTTTAAAAATCAGTAAGAGGACATACCTGCCACCTGCCATAGTGAAAATGTCTTAGGTCAGTGGGTTTTTGGGGGAGGACTTTGGATTCATTATCACATAGTGTTTCTAAAATACTGGCTAATACTGGCTCTTTGTAGAAGGGATCTTATGTGATTATAATAAAGTAGAGAACAGTTATCTTTGTATGTAAATGAGAGATTTAAAATGGCTTCATACTCCCTTTGGCCCAAGCCAGACGAGCCCCTAAGCATGGCACCAGTAGGCATGCATTCCAACATCATTACTGTTTAATCTCAGACCACACACCTACACAGCCTGTCACTAAACTGGCCTGTTGTCTTTTAAATGCAGCGCGGAGTCAAGTGAACAAGGGTCATTTTCTGCTTTTTTTAGAAGTCAGACTTTGACTTTGAGGCAGGGCTGAAATAAACGACTGTTTGGTTAAGAATGGCTGTCCAGGAACAGAAACTGAGTACAACGAATAAGGAAATGAATTAGTGTGTTCTTAGAAGAAGCCGATCCAAAAACCACAAACAGGTTATGGTTTTACAGAACAGGCTCTCGCTTGTGTTCAGACAAACCTTTTTATACGCTGTGGATTAATTGAACTTTAATGCTGCCGACTGATGGCGATGAGAAGAGTCCTGCTGGCGCTCGTTAAGTAGGCCATAGGACACTGGGATGAATAGGAAACCTTATCCATGTCAACACTGGACCACACCCCTTTAGATCAGGTCCTCTGTCATATTACCATTGCCAGACCTTCCTCCACAGCACTGCGGAGGAAGGTCTGTCTAGTCCGCTGAGCATTCTGGGATGGGAGAAAAACATGCTCTGGTTTATTGGCATTTTCTTTAAACCAATCACAATAAATTGTCTTGGGCAGCTTAATGTGCCACAAATGATGGCGCCTCTGCAAAAAAGTCTCAAGAAGGAACTTGTTTTGGCAGAACATGTGTACATTCAAAGGTTGTTTTAGTCGTGCAACAGAAAACTCCGATTGGACAGATAGTCTAGCTAGCTGCCTGGATTTACCCTGCAGAGATCTGAGGACCAGGAAACCATAGTCCTCAGAAATCCAGCGGAGGTTAGAACGCCAACACAAAGAAAGAGGAAGGTAGCGGACATCCTGCAGAATCTTCAGCAGCGCCGGAACAATCCCGGAAATGAAACGTCGATATAGACTATATTATTACGAACAGACAGGCAGGCAGGCAGACAGGCAGACAGGCTGGCAGACAGGCAGGCTGGCAGGCAGGCTGGCTGGCAGGCAGGCAGGCAGGCAGGCAGACAGGCAGGCAGGCAGGCAGGCAGGCTGGCAGGCAGGCAGGCAGGCAGGCAGGCTGGCAGGCAGGCTCGTCTAAAACTGTAGATGCAGTTGATGAAGTAAATGAGGTTTTACCCAGCGCTGCTCAAGGATCAGGGGATCCTTTTATTATATATATACAAACTTTTATATTTATTTCATACACAGGCCAACACCAGAAAGGAAATATTATGACCTGATACATACGTATATTATAACCTGATATATTTGCTCATATCATCCTGCCCTTGTTAGGTTATCTGAGGCTAGATTGCTTTGCTCTATTCTAGAAGTGTGTGTCATTTTGAAAGACATGGAGGTGCATGTAGGCTCCACTTTAAAAAGACCACCCTAACCACTTTCATACCATGTGTGTCTCATTATGTGGATTGCAGGTCAAAGGTATGTGTGACATCATGTTGGCTTGATAGCTGAAAGGTTAGTGCTGAATGTTGATGTCATTCCTTCAGAATGAAAACAAGAAGAGCTTCTTTGTGAAGCCTCTGTCCCCCCCACGCTGAAATTCAGCAGTCACAGAGAGAGAAATCCATGCAGAGATCCAGGTTCCTTCAACCACTGCAGCCTCAAAAGTCTAGAATACAACGCAGCAAGTAATGCAATGTTTTTTTTTTAACTAAGTAATATTTGCATAATCATTTAACGCATCATACAATTTACAGTCTTGTCAGAAAGCTTTATTTATTGTTATCTACTAGTGCTGGGTATTTATTCAAATAACTCCATATAATTTGTGTTTCTTTCTTTACAGCACAAGATATTAGACACCTGACTATAATATATCCTTCTTTGAACATTTATTTACTAATCACAATAATCCTTTGTGTCATGGTTATGATAAGGGCTGCAACTAACCGTTTTATATGTTCTTGATTCGTCACAATTTCTTTAAGACCAAAGTGATGTCCAAAAATGATTTGTTTTGTGCATCCAACAGTCAAAATCCCAAAGATCTTTCATTAAGTCAGATCCCTGAGGACACCTGGATAACTGTTAAAAATAGAGCCTGAAGCAGATCTTTTAACATCACCCATGCCCAGGTTTCTGGGTTTTTACCTATTAATCCTGCTTCATGAGACAGATTGCAGAACATGATATATTGACAAAAACTTGCAAGAATACCATACATTTGTTATCAATAGTATTTGTCTGTTTTTTGTTTGATCCCCCAACTTATCATCCAAAGTCATCCATCCATCAGGATCATCTTTTGACCATTGTTCTGTATCTCAAAAAACATTTGCAAAATGTGCTTGAAATGTACTGTATTCATGGTTCCCATAGGATGAATCCTTTTGTCTTTGCTGACCACCAGATTGCCCTAAAAATCACTTTGGACTTTCTTGCTCTCCAGAGGATTATCTCTCCACCCTTTTGCACACAACATACCTCCTAATATAAGGTTAAGAAAACCTTTGGATTTGAATGACTTCTCCTTGAGTGTCACCCTCAACAACCTTTAGTTATCTGCACAATATGCACAACATGTTTGCATTTTAGCGGCCACGGGTGGGATTTAGACTTCTATTCATGGTACTTTTTAATTGCTCTCTAAGGCCTTTTCGATACATATGGGCCCTGCATGGCTTTGGCTATAGTAGTTATAACTAATGAGAGAGACATTTAGTTTCACAGAGCATCCTGACAGATGTGTGGAAGTCATGATATGCAAACAAAAACACTTCTGTAATTGCCCTATTTCACAAGATAGTTTGAGATTGATAACAGTAAATTATCTAATGTGGTCTGACTCCTGTTGCAGTCTAAGTGCTTTGAAATGTGGACACTATTGCTGTAATTGCTTAATTGCTATTTTTACGAGACAGTGGTTAAACGTTGAGGCCAAGTGATGAATTTAGATTATTATTTTGGTCAATGTTTCTCTGTGTTTGAGGGCAAGTTCCAGCTAAGCTTCCACAGCCATTAGATAAAAACACTGTTTAGATTTAGTTTATTGCCGGTCTAAAGTATGTGGTTTGTCTGGGAATCTGCAAGCACTCTCCCTCAGCCCATTTCCTACTTTACCCCCACTTAAATCTGCTTCTTCATGGAAATCTGCAGCGACTATCGGAAGACAGATCTTGATTCTCTTAAAAGTGCTTTTTCAGTGTCAGGCAACTGTACAATAACTAAAATATGCGTTTGGCTGTGTTGTGTGACATTCAGAGAGCAGATCCCTCTCTGTTGGAGAGTTTAAAAGGCATAAAAGCACAGTACCACTCTGTACATGAGATGCTCATTCCTTTGCCATTACTAAAGATAAAAGCTTATGATGATACAGCAGGAAGAGGCTGTTAGTCATTTGAGTTTTGTGGTTTGGAATAGGCATGTTGAGGTTTTGCACATGGCTGCAGGGATCCAGAAGCTTCTCCAGTCTGGTAAGACTTAGTGGGTTTATTGGTACTGAATGCTAGATTGTTAAAAAAAGGGAGTATGATGAGGACAAACTTGAAGATATCCCACAGACGGATTCGTCGCTGGGCAGCATTTGGTGTGATGGGAAGTGGATTTTAAACACAATGGCATTGACGGAGCAGAAAAACCCCATTAAGTTAAACCAGGACCCTGTAAGACAGTGATGGCAGCAAACGTCCCTCTCCATTTCCCACAGAGGTCCAATCAAAGCCAGCAAGCGTCCTTCGCCCTTTATCAATTAACCAGCATATGACAGCCCAACATCCGTCATGCCAACACTTTTATTTTGGCTATTTTTCGGCAGCGTGGAGAACAGAGTGTCAGAGGGCGGCGTAAGGTCAAGTTACCACGGCAACTGTCAGCCTCCAATCCCCCTCCAGCTGAACACCCTCTTTCATCGCTATGGCAGCGGAGAGGCCCTGTTTCCCAGGGGACGAGGGGAGTGCGGGAGGGAATGTGAGACGGCGAGAGGGAGGGAGAGGGCAAACAAGTTTTGTGAAAACACAGTAATCCAATATGGCCGCCATTGTGTCCGAGCTAACGGCGGCTAAAGCCGGCTTCTTGGTGAGAGGGGATACAGTCGTGTGATGATTAACCTTGGCCGAGAACCGGAAGACCAAGTGATTTAAGAACGCTGAGCTGAAACTAAAGGCTCACTTTGATGGGTTAATGGGTGTCGCTGGGAAGATCACAGTACTCCGTGTGCCCGGGGGAGAGGTTTGAGTCCCACAGGAGCCAACAACCACGTCCATGGACTCTTACTTTAAAGAGTCATTTTATATCACATTTGTCAATTCAACTGACTAATGGCCATGTTGGACTGATACGCCCTCCTGAATCCTGCTACTGATCCTGATAGTCTCTGAGGGAATATCTCTGTGCCAATGTTTGTAAATAGTATCATTTTCATACTTGAACTTGTCTAATTTTTGTGACTGGCCTAAAACATTTAAGTCATTATGGTGCATCAAAAATCTACATTTAAACCAGTTCTAAAACAATTTGCAGAAACATTGTTTTTAGAAGAAAAAAGTGCTTGAGGATTGTGAGGATTTGCTGCTTTTCTCTGTTTTATATAATTGTAAATTGACTGTATTTGGGTTTTGGGCTATGCTGGACAAAACAAGCTATACTAAGACGTCACCTTTTGCTCTGGGAAGTGAGGGAGATTTTTATTTTACACTTTATGGAAAAAAGCTTAGTTGCTTACTAGCCCCCCAACATAGTAATGAAATTGTCAAATCGTATTTAGTTGCTTTTTGTAAATCAACATAAATGCCTTCATCAAAGCCAATCAAAATCTTAAATTGGCAGAGTTTGTGATATCAGTAAATATTGTATCGTTGTCCAAAGAATCGATTAGGGCTCTACATTATATCCTTTTTTATCGTCAAAGGAATATAAACTGGCACTATAAACACATCGGGAAGGCTGCGACGTATCTGCGACGTAAAAGACACTCTTAAGAGATTAATTTTAATTTTACAATGTACTAGTCATTCTTTTTTTTAGACTTTTTTTTTGCTTCAGTGTTAAATCAAAGAATGTTAGAAAAAGGTTTTCCTTTCATTTAACAATCAAGTTGTTGTATTTTAGCAGAATGCTGAAAGCAGCAGAAAGACAGAACTGAGTACACTCTAATATCTATATTTATCGCAAGTAATATCGTAATCACGATATTTAACAACTCATATTGTGCAGCCCTAGAATCGATTCAGTATTGTGATAAAACGTGAGATTTGCAGCCCTAGTATTTTAATGTGTTAACCATGACTCTCTCTCTCTCTCTCTCTCTCTCTCTCTCTCTCTCTCTCTCTCTCTCTCTCTCTCTCTCTTTGCCCATCTCTTTCAGATCCAGCCCGCTCAGCTGTCCCCTGCTGTGACTCTCCCACCCCTCTTCTCCTCCTCGCTGTAGCCTCCCCCGCTCTCCCTCCTCCCTTCTCCTGCTCCCTCCTCATCGGCCTCCAAGATAGATACCCTCAGGAGTAAGGTTGACCTGCTCAAGCTGCCCCTGGCTCTCACCACCAAGTCCATCTCTGAACGCAAGAGCCAGCTGGGAGGAGTGGGCGAGCAGCGCCGCCCGGGAGGAGGAGGCGGAGCTCGTAAAGCCCGTTCACCGCCCACCCGAGACATGGACAACGAGTCGCAGTACTCGGGCTACTCTTACAAGTCCTCACACTCCCGAAGCTCCCGAAAGCATAGGTGGGTGTAACACAGATTACATCATTTTAACGTCATTTTTCTCTTGCTGCCTTTTTACCAACAACCCCTTCACTCAGGAACATTCTTGTCATAGATTTAACCATTTATTGCAACAAATGGAAATACAGTTATGCTTGGCGCTGATGGCTCTACTATTGATATTTCTCCCTGGACCAGCCAAGCTGCATGCTCAGCCACATGCTGAAACCCCCCTGGGTAAAAAAAAAAAAAGGGTGAGCCAAAAGAAAGACATGGAAAACCATTTTAAATTTTAAGTCATGTTAGAATCTGTGGAGGTAAGGGAGGCAAAATGTTGCCATCAGCAGTGAGTGAAGCAGCGTCAGTGTGGCAGTAGTCTTCCATTGCCAGACCTTCCTCCACAGCGCTGCAAAGGAGGGTCTGGCTAGTCCACCCAGCATTCTGAGATGGGAGAAAACGTACTGTGGTTCATTAGCATTTCTTTAAACCAGTCAAAATCGTTTTTGGTGGCACTAAGCGCCGCACGGAGCAATGGTGCCGCTGCAAAATAGTCTTGGAAAAGAACTTGTTTTGGTGGAACGTGTGTACGTTCAAAAGTAGATTTAGTCGTACAACAGAAAACTCAGATTGGACAGATTGTCTAGTCTGGATTTACCCTGCAGAGATCTGAGGAGCAGGTGACCATAGTCCTCAGAAGTCAACCGGAGGTTAGAACACCAACACAGAGAAAGCTGGAGGTGACAGACGTTTGGTTGAAATGAATGACATCTGGCGGCCATGGGGCAATCCCGGGAAGTGGAACGTTGTGTAAATGCTAGTGTAGCACGGTTCAGTGAAGAGGGAGTCACATTTTAAAGGACTGCCTCGATGTGAGAATAGCTGTGATTGGTGTGTGTCTGATAGGAATGATAACTCAATCAGCGGGCAAATGATTTCCCTGTCCTGCATGAACTAACTTAACTCTAAGCTTAATTTAATGTATTCAAGGTCTCAGGTTTCAGTACTTTTTTTTTTAATACGTTTTTTTTCCATTGGTGGAGATCATTTCATGTACAGTTTGGTATGCACAGGCTGCCAGTTTAGCTTGTTACCAACAAACAGGTATCATTCATTCTCCAACTCCAGCTTCTAAACATTTAGGTTTAAATTAGGTAGAAGTCCTCAATATGTTACGCAATATACATTTTTTAACAGCAACATTCACAACTTAACTGGTGCCAAAATTATACTTATTATTCTAGTTATTGTGCTACTTTGTTACGATGTTCAGGATTACAGTGTTTCCCCCCAAACTTTCAAAAATAAATGCTTCAATAAAACCAAGTGCATGTGCAAAGAAAACCATTCATCTCCAAAGTATCTTGGTAATTTTGTAAAATATAAACTGAATCATGAAATGTTCTTTAATTGTTTGAGATATTTATGATATTTTTAATTAATAATTTTAATTCCCCTTTGGATTCACGGAAAAATGCAGAACACAGGTTTGGGTACAACTGAAGGTACAGCCAGGGACGTTTGTTGTATGAATGAGGAGTAAATCTGTTTTGGCATTCTGTGGAACTTCAGTAAAAATGTATTACTGCTGGTTAATACATCACAGCCTAAACATCAAAACATTTTTCACAGTTACAGTAAAAATAAATATGTGCTGCCACACCTCCCGTAACCCAGAGTGTCGCTGTGCGCTTGCCTTCCAGGGATCGGAGGGATCGCCACCGCTCTAAGAGCCGAGACGGCAGTCGTGGAGACAAATCGGTTACCATCCAGACTCCTGGAGAGCCGCTGCTGGATGCAGAGTCGACCCGCGGAGATGACCGGGTCAGTCACACAGCTTTCTACACACGCTTATGCATTTAAAAACCACACTTATTTATCTGCCAAATATTAATCACCTCTGTTATTGGTTGGTGGTCCCAAAGGTGTCAGTGACTTTGTAAACATTTTGTTTGGTGCTTTAGCTCCTTTACCAACTAGCAGAGTTTTAGTCAAGACCCCCTAAACCATAACCAAATCAGAATCACCAAGACCAGAGTGTATTGAGACTGAGACAAGGCCGAGACTTTGTGGGGTTGAAACCATCTCAAAACCAAGACTTTAAGGGGTTGAAACCATCTCAAAACCAAGACTTTAAGGGGTTGAGACCAAGTCAAGACCAAAACCAAGACCAGTCCAAGTCTCACACTAACCCTAACCCATACTAGATCCCTGAAACATACAGCATATACACAACCAGCTGATATGTATAGCTCATATTGGCTAAATCTCTTAGAGTGAGAGGTAGTCTGAGGTAGCTCTGTGGAGGAAGGGATTCTGGGATGGTAGAAAAACATCCTCTAGTTTATTGGCATTTCTTTAAACCAATCACAATTGTCTTGGGCAGTGCTAAGCACTAAATGAAGCCACAGTGCCGCTGCAAAATAGTCTCAGGAAGGAACTTGGTGTTAATGAAACATGTACGTTTAAAAGTAGTTTTAGTCATGCAACAGAAAACTCTGATTGGACAGATAGTCTAGCTAGCTGTCTGGATTTACCCTGCAGAGATCTGAGGAGCAGTTAACCATAGTCCTCAAAAATACATCAGAGATTAGAACGCCAACACAAAGAAAGTGGAAGCTGACGGACGAAAAGGAGGACATCCGGCGGAATTTACGGCTGCTATGGAGTGTTATCCCGGAATTGGCACATCATCATCATCATTTGACAAATATCAAATTAGAAATGAGTTATTGGTTGCATTTGAAGCAGGATGTTTAACATCCAATCACAGTAATGATGTTAACACATAAATCAGACAATGCACAGGCCATTTAGTGTTATCCCTGCAGTTGTGGTCTTGACCGGTCTTGGAATAAAATGCGGTGGATTTGGAGCCGAGACCTTCAAACAGCTAGCCTGGGCATCGAGTAATAAAAGTCACCCATCTCGAGGGGCGGCTTTAAGCGTGCATTTGAAAATCTGAAAATTTGATTACACTATGACCAATCACAACAACACACAGGGTGACGTATCCAGCGCCCCGTACGCTTAGCTACCAGCAGAGCCAACTGGTAGATTAAACTGTTCTGTTTAGCTCCCCTCTGGCCCGCCTTTATCAAATACACCGATGTGATTGGTGCAGCTCGGCTACAAGGGCATAGTTAATGAGCAGCATTACTAGATGCCGGAGTAACTCGCTGAGATCAAATTGTTCTCGCGAGAACTCTGAATTTCCAGGATATCAAACAGCGGTTTCAAGACTAAATTGCTTTTCTCCTATCAAAAATGTTGTTCGCTATGAACATTCCTCTGATGTCTCAGAGGAGCTGCCAGTCACTGCATTGCAGTCTGTCTGGTCAGTCAGTTGGGAAAGAGCAGGTGTTGTCTGGTGGTGTGAGTCTTAAAATACTGAAGACGTATTATACTAAGTTTAAAGGGCATGTGTACATTTAAGAGACTGAGGATGTTTGTTTTTCCCTAGATGAAGAAGTTGAAGAGTTGTCTTTCTTTAAATAGTAAAGAGGCATTTGTATTTAAGCCTAACCAACCTGTCACCCTTCTTGGCTTGTGTGCCGGCCCACGAATGGCCACATGGATACAGCGGGGTTGATTTCTTATATAACTTCATATGACATTTGAACATTTCTGTAATTATGACTGAGTTTGGGGACTCTAATATTTTTTCTGAATTTCTTTTCAGAAAGTAAGGAATAAAATGTCTGAAATAATGCTTCTACGTACCTGCTCAGGCTCTCTTTACCGCCTAAACATCTCTTTCATATAAACATCTTGAGTTTCTGCCCTGATGCAGGAAGGGTTATCACCAGTTGTTTGTTTGATTCATTAATTATCCAAATATATTTTTGGTAAAACATGCAGAAAAACTCAGATAATCTTGTGTTTCTTCATTTTAATTTCTTAGTTTTTGTTGAGTTCTTGTATTCAGCATGTAGAGATATTTTGTAGGTTTTAGAGACCGGTGGTTCTTTACCAAGGGGGGTCGCCACATAGTTGGAGAGGGAAAAAAATGAAATAACATATTCTGGACTGGGGAATGGTTTTTACAGTACTGATTTAGTCAAAATCAGCAGGGGAGGAGCGTAGAAACAGCTGCTTACAGCGGTCTGCAGCTCGTTCTCTCGTTGTTGAGTGAGGGTGGCGAACACACACCTCATTATTCTGGGGGGGTCGAGACTCTAAAAGGTTGAGAACCACTTTTATACACAGTGGAAATTAACCCTAAGCACACATGAATATTTATTCAGATTCAGAAAACTCAAGAGGCAATACGTCTTTACAGTCTATCCCATCCATGTAGTAAATAATAATTATTATGAATGACATTCATATGGCGCTTTGTCATTGACATTTGGGGGGAGGGGGGTATTCTCTAACACCACCAATATGTAGCCCCCACCTGGGTGATGCATGGCGGCCTTAGGACGCCAGACTCTCACCACACATCAGCTCGGCAGAAAGGGAGGGGGCTTATGTTTTTAGTGGTGGGGGAAACCCCACGCAGACATGGAAAGAACATACAAACTCCACACAGAAAGGCCCGGGACAATCAAGGATGAACCCGGTACCTTCTTGCTGGGGGGCCACAGTGGTAACCATTGGGCCATGCTGCCACAGTGGCCCAAATAAGAACAAGAGTTATGACAAAAATCAGCATCCACATCAACAAGACAACATTTTTTTATTTATTTTGTATTACTATCTTCCTCTCTGTCCAACAGGATGATAACTGGGGTGAGACCACCACAGTCGTCACCGGCACCTCAGAACACAGTATCTCTAATGAGGACCTGACCCGCGTCACCAAAGAGTTGGAGGAGTCGACTCCGCTGGAGTGCAAGCGCTTCATTGGCCCGGCTCTGGGATGCTGCCTGAGCTTCTTCGCCCTGGTCACGCCGTTGGCCTTCCTCATCCTCCCGCAGGTGCTGTGGCGGGACGCCCTGGAGCCCTGCGGGACGCCCTGCGAAGGCCTGTACGTCTCCTTGGCCTTCAAGCTGCTGGTCCTGCTCATCTCGTCCTGGGCGCTGTTTCTCCGGCCGCCCCGCGCCACGCTGCCACGCTTCTTTGTCTTCCGCTGCCTGCTGATGGTGCTGGTGTTCCTGTTCGTAGCGTCCTACTGGCTGTTCTACGGCGTGCGGGTGCTGGAGCCCAGGGAGCGGGACTACAGGGGAATCGTAGAGTACGCTGCCTCGCTGGTAGACGCCCTGCTCTTTATACAGTACTTGGCTCTGGTCCTGCTTGAGGTCCGACACCTGCAGCCCGCCTTTTGCCTCAAGGTAGTTCGGAGCACGGACGGAGCCAGCAAGTTCTACAACGTGGGCCACCTCAGGTTGGTCACACAATGGCGAACATAATGATACAGTTCTTTGTCGCTGAACAAAGATGAAAAGAGAATTAATTTAACCCTTGTGTTGTCCTCAGGTCAAATTTGACCCGTATTTAAGTTTGGATGGATAGTTCCAGACACAAAACAGGCTGTAATTGTGCATCAACATACATTCCTCTGATTTGAACTATTAGCTAAAGTACAAAGTAATTCATAATTTCTGTTTTTTTTTTTAACTTAAAAATCAGGCATAATTTAAAATGAATATGAGGTTCATTGACCATGAATTCCAAACATAAGTGTAAAACTAGCGGTGATAAGTTGGAATGAAATTGGCTAAGAAGATGTAACACAGAATTGGACAATGTATACTTTATGCTTTCTAAAGCAGACCGGGCCAGTTTTGACCATGGTTGATGGGAAGGTAAGGGTTTAAATTAAGATCAGGCTACACTCTTTAAAGAGTATGTTGTTGGGCACCCGGGTGGCTCAGTTGGTGGAGCGGGTGCCCACATGTGGAGGTTTGCTCCACACAGCGGGCCTGGGTTCGGCTCCGACCTGTGGCCCTTTGCTGCAAGTCATTCCCCCTCTCTCTCTCCTTTCACTTCTTCATCTGTCCTGTCATTAGGGGCCTGGAATATTTTTTTTAGAATTTGAATGTCATTATAGTTTTTGCTTGTAGAAACAGGATACAATCCTGTGTAACAACATATTCTATGCTGGCTTTCATGCGCGTTTACTGTAAGTACATCTTGGGTCTTCCGTAGTTCATTCAGCTTCAATTAGCTGCTGGGGCCCCATTAACTCTCTGTTCCTCCTGTCCTCGTTGCTGTATATAACATATTTATATAGTTTGCCTATGCTGGAATACTACTTGGGCCTCAAAAATCTAAATATACAAAAAATAAGCAAAAACTTGAAGATAGGGAGAGTCTTGACAGTAAATTGTTGCTCTCTTCAAGTCAGGGCCTCGTTATCAGAAATTAAAGACGTTTAGATTCAATTTGCAGAATTGCAGTTGACACAAAATAAACCTGGAGCGGGGCCCGGTGACTTCTGGGCTCCTGGTGCACTGGCCGTGATACAGTAAACAATAGTTTGATGTGATATTATAGATCTAGATGCGTATTTTGTTTTAAAACTGCCTTCATCAAATGTATGAATACAAACTGGGTTTACAAATCTATTGTATTGCATTTGACTTTATTTTAATAGTGAGTACAACATCTGAACTGAAGACATTCCTTTCTGAATGGCTGCCTAGATACAAGAAACTTGAAATTGTAGAGCTATTGACTGTTATTAATCCTGAGTGTTTACAGTTTCTAGCATGTCTGTGTGTGCAGTCAGCAGCTGATGGTAGACCTGTACTTACTGATGATTGACACGCTGTGTTGTAGTATCCAGCGGGCGGCTGTCTGGGTGTTGGACCGTTATTACAGCGACTTCTCTGTCTACAACCCTGCCCTGCTCAACCTGCCCAAGTCCATCCTGTCCAAGAAGATGACCGGCTTCAAGGTTTACTCCCTGGACGGTAAATACAGCTTCTTCTTCTGACGCCAGCGTTTCCCACTTTCACAGTTGCCAAGGGATACGTGGAAAGATTGGATAAAAAGAATATATACACATATCAACATTAGGTTAAAGTAGAGCTGGGCGATATGGAGAACATCTAATATCACAATATTTTTGACCAAACACCTCGATATTGATACCGCAACGATATTGCAGTGTTGACTATTGGTGCTTTCACCATATTTACACAATGAGATTTTTTATAAATAATCATCAGTAATGTAGATATAATGACTAAGTGGGTAAAGGTTAATAATAAAACAGTTACAACAGTCTGGTATGTTCAGAAAATGGCACAACTTTACTGTAATGCAGCCTATAAAACCAGGAAAAGACAACACTTATGCCATATTACAATATTATGATATCCAAAATCTAAGATGATGTCTAGTCTCATGTCACAATATCAAAATAATATCAACAAAATGCCCAGCTCTAGGTTAAAGGGTAACTACTTCACTGACTGCCAATCAAAATCAAGATCCCCGGCCCTCTGGAGCTCTGTGTGACGCTGTTGCTTGGAGAAGGCAGGGATGTCGGCCGCCAGTATACTTTTTTGGTTCATGAAATGTACGTCAAATCATGAATATCTAGGATATTACTACAGAGATTCCTCTTACGTTCCTACGTTGCAGTATATTAGTGTATTATGTATTATTATTACATACGTTGCCGTTCAGCAGGATGGATGCTTGCATTGTTATGAATGAATGAATGAATGAATGACTAAATTATATTTTATTTACGTGTCATGCCACTAAGTGACCCATCCCACACGGAATTACATGACACCACTACAAAAGGCATTTCCTCCACAGCTTCCGGGCCAGGCTCCACACACAACATGCTCTACTTTGCACAAAATATAGAATAAAGAAAACATATTACAGCAGCATTAAAACGATAGCGTGAGCCATAAATTTCCAAGTAAAACTTAACATTTCATACATAAAAAATACATAAATAAACAGGGAATGCCACTTCCAGGCAGAGAATCATCGATACAAAGCCGTCTTTCTTTCAACCCATGCTTGTTCTACAAAAGTCTGCGAATAAAAATGTTTAAAAAAAAAACACAATAACAGATCTATATCATAACTCATCTCTTCTACTTCAACTTTGTTAAATAATATGGACAATACAAAGCAAAATTTACTTTATAATTATATTCATGTTATAGTCCTTGATCGTGGTGTGGACGGCCCTTAAACCTTAGATGTGATACTCAAATGTCAAACTGTTATTTTGCTTTCTCATTCACTTGAATATGAGCATGAGCTAAATACCTGAAATGGAATCTGCTAATCTCCCCCCCCCTACCCCCCTCTCCATGTGTTGTCTTGTAGAAAGCACCACCAATAACTCATCGGGCCAGTCCCGGGCCATGATAGCAGCTGCCGCCCGCCGGAGAGACAACTCCCACAACGAGTTCTACTACGAGGAGGCCGAGATGGACCGCAGGGTGCGCAAACGCAAGGCCAGGTCAGACACACACGCCTTACTTAGAAACATCTGCTGGGATCTGACAGCAGCAGATTCACTGTGATGTGGGATTGGTTGAGGGAGCCTCTTAAAAAAACTATGTATTGTATGTTTTGTATTAAAAAATGAATATTGACAGATATATAATACAGTCCCTGACAAAAGTATTGTCGCTTGTGTACAAATGGACCTGAAGTGCCGCTGAAATATATTTCTAATCAAGATTTATTTACAAGAAATGGCTCATTTTAATTCCAACAGCTTTTGTAATAATGTTTCAGTGCAAAAAAAAACTGTCAAAAAGTATTCTAATATTCACAGCTTGGTAAAGCCCATTGAGTCAATTTTTGCAAAGACATAAGTGTTGTCGCCTTGTCATATGAGCTTCACCTGTGACTAATAATGGATCAATCAGGTCTCAGGTGTGTATAAAAACAACCCCAGTACACTAGACCTTCACAACAACTGCAACTAGACATCTGCAAACATGCCTAAGATTCACCCTGAGACTAAAGTTTTGATTATCAAGAGGCTGAAGACCAGATCCACTGCTGATGTGGCAGACACCTTCAATGTGTCTCAGCGTCAAGTACAGAGGATTAAAAAAACATTTGAAGACACTGGAGACGTTTTTGACAAGCCCGGGTCAGGCAGACCCCGCAAGACAACTGCTCGAGAGGACCGTTTGTTGGCTCGAAAATCCAAGGCCAGCCCATTTTCCACTGCAGCAGAGCTCCACCAGACCTGGTCCCCTGAAGTCCCTGTGTCCACCAGAACGGTTTGTCGGATTCTGTCTCGAAATGGCCTCCATGGTCGAATCAGTGCCCAGAAGCCAGCACTAAACAAAAGACAATTGAAAAACCATGTGGCATTTGCCAAGGCCCACAGCCTGCTAAAAGGATGGACGCTGGAGAAGTGGAAGAAAGTGGATTTTTCAGATGAATCTTCTGTTGAATTACACCACAGTCGCCGCAAATATTGCAGGAGACCTACTGGAGCCCGCATGGATCCAAGATTCACCCAGAAAACAGTGAAGTTTGGTGGCGGAAAAATCATGGTATGGGGTTACATGCAGTATGGGGGTGTGCGAGAGTTCTGCAGGGTGGAAGGCAACATCAATAGTCTCAAATACCCAGAAATCTTAGCTACCTCTTATATTCCCAACCATAAAAGAGGCCAAATTCTCCAGCAGGATGGTGCTCCATCGCATACTTCCATCTCCACTTCAAAGTTCCTCAAGGCGAAGAAGATCAAGATGCTCCAGGATTGGCCGGCCCAGTCACCAGACATGAACATTATTGAGCATATGTGGGGTAGGATGAAAGAGGAAGCATGGAAGACCAACCCAAAGAATATTGATGAACTCTGGGAGGCATGCAAGACTGCTTTCCTAGCTATTCCTGATGACTTCATCAATACATTGTATGAATCCTTGCTAAACCGCATGGATGCAGTCCTTCAAGCTCATGGAAGTCATACAAGATATTAAATTTGGATCTCACAGCACCACTATTTACCACCACATATTTTATTATTTGCAGTAAATTTGTTCAATTTCTGTATAGGCAACAAGACTTTTCTCTTGCCAAAATTAGACCTTTCTGTCTTGTTTAAATAATAAATCTTTATTTAGTGAAACTAATTTATTTCAGTGCAATGAACATCATTTGGGAGGGTTTTAGCTTTTCATATGAGCTATTTCTTACACCAATTGATTAATTAAAAGTCAGGTTAATAGCAGGTGTTTCTACAAAATAGATCAGCGACAAGACTTTTGTCTGGGACTGTATATAATTAGATAAACTTCTGAAATTGAACATTGCACTGTGTGTCTGGGCTCTACCCAACTACACAAGTCGTCCTGCAGGTATCGAGCATGTTGAAAGTTGGGAACAGCAGGTCAACTTGTGTATTTGTGTATGACAGTTTCAGTTTGAAGTGAGCTTTAGTAGATTTGATTGCTTTGAAGCTGCGTTTTCACGTGTGTAAACAGGCACTGGCTCTCACATATCTTCATTGTACCTACTAGCTGTTTGGGAATTAATGAAGAAACTCTGCAATTACACATCTCCTCAGTTTGCTGAGAATCTCCTGGGTAATGTTTGGGCCTGTCTGCCATACAGCACAGACAGTACAGATTCTCAAGGGAAACTGTCAAATGCTAGCTAGAGGTCTCATTGAGAAATAACCGCGTAGCTGCTGAGTCTGTAACGCTGCTTTTTCTCCACCCTCTATAGGTTGGTCGTGGCGGTGGAAGAGGCCTTCACGCACATCAAGCGTCTCCATGAAGACGAGGTCGTCTCGTCCCCCAAACACCCGAGGGAGGTGATGGATCCTCGGGAGGCGGCTCAAGCCATCTTTGCCCCGATGGCGCGAGCCATGCAGAAATACCTGAGAACCACGCGACAGCAGGCCTTCCACAGCATGGAGAGCATCCTCACACACCTGCAGTTCTGCATCACACACAACATGACGCCCAGGGTAAAAGAATTAATCCCTTTGATCTAGTTTAACAGGCAACTCAAGTATTAGCTGTGTTTGACACTGTTCCCTATTGCCACAATAAGTACACTTATTTGGAATTTGCCATGGCAAAGGTTGCATACATAAACAAACAAATATATTAAACATTAATATGAAAGAATCAATTAATAAAAAACAAACCAAATATATATACATACAAAATAACTGTTAACTGCATAAGAGTGCAGAATTTGTAAAGAATATACAGTATATGCAATGAAAATAGTGCACTATGTAGCATGTTCAAATTCTTAGCGGTTCATTTCATTCAGTATATAGTCTAGTATAAAATACCCACAATGCACAGCTAATTGGAGCATACCTGTATCCCACATTTTACTCCCATATACCACAATAATATTTTTAAGTGTAGTATCCGAAATCTCATTTGGTCATTCCCTATTTAATTCACTATTTAATAAGCACTTCATAGGGAAGAGTGAGTGAGTGAGTGAGTGAGTGAGTGAGTGAGTGAGTGAGTGAGTGAGTGAGCGAGTGAGTGAGCGAGCGAGCGAGCGAGCGAGCGAGCGAGGAAGCAAGCCACAACTACGGTTTTCCAGTGTTTCCCATGGTAACTAACCTGCTACCTGGTCCCTGTCAGGCGTTCCTGGAGCGGTACCTCTCCCCGGGCCCCACCATGCAGTACCAGCAGCAGAACGGCAGGGGGCGCCAGTGGACCTTAGTGAGCGAGGAGCCGGTGACCTCGGCCCTGCGCCAGGGTCTGGTCTTCTCCCTGCGACGCCTGGACTTTTCCCTGGTTGTCACGGTGACGCCGCTCCCCTTCTTGCGGCTCGGGGAGGAGTTCATTGACCCAAAGAGCCACAAGTTTGTCATGAGGCTGCAGTCTGAGACCTCTGTGTGAAGGCATCCCCCCCCCCCAACCATGCTGTCCTCTCTAGGTGCTTGCTCCTGCTGGATGTGGACGGGACATGTGGGAGGCCATGTGGCCCGCTCCCCCATCCAAACACCCTCCACCTGTTCCATGATCATCACAGATGCTCTGATATCAAACTGGGATCAGCTCAACGATTGTTCAAACCTGGAATCAAACGGATGCCTTGACCTTTTCTTTCTTTTCCTGTGTTGTAAAATCTTTGTCTTTGTAGAAAGAGGGGGGACTTTTTCTCTTTTTCGCTCCCTCTGTTGCTGTAACCACTGGACTGCTGACACAACACATGAATGCCAGATGAGGGGGATTACATCATATGTCACTTCCTCTTTCTTCTTAACCCCAGACTACCTGGAGCTCAGCTCTGACTGCAGCGCTGGTGTACCACTGCCCGTCGGTTTCCTCTCAGAGGATTGTTTTGTTTCGAATGACGATGACTGTTTTTTTTATATCAAAGGGTGTGACTTTCTATTTTGATTTTTTACTTACAGAATGTAGCATTATGTGCTTTGAATTAACACGTGGCTTTTCATTGGCCTAAAGGCCAAAAGTTCTTCTATATCTGACTGTAAAGAAAAATGGAAGTACATTCCTAACTTACTCTAGACTACAGAATTCATGATTGTCTAAATATGCAGGTTTTGTTTTATTCTACACTGGTAATTTTTACTATTAATTTTACAGTTTAAGCAAGAAGACTAATCAAGGACCCCATGCTATAATTCTGCAATCTGTATATGCTTATTTGACCTGGATAAGGATGTTAAAGCATAAGCCTTGAGTATTATTCTGAATTTTCTTTATTGTCAACAAATCCCATTAAAATCCCAGAAATCCAGCGGTGTGTTAGAATGTGTTTTGATACTTCCTGACTTCCCTACCTTGTCTGGAAGTCTGACGTCTTCTTCTTTAAAAAAAAAGCGTACACTTTAATTAAAAAAAGACTCAATAATTTCCCTAAACAGCTGGGCACAAACACAAATACAACGAGTAAATGTATCACGCACTCGGCACTATTTTAAAAAGCGGACTAATTTTCGCTGTTGAGTATTTGTATCTCCAGGAAGTGTATGTGAGATTAACTCAAATTTACCACAGTGGCCATGTTCCTGTAACGAAGCAACATGTCGCCCAGTGCAGCGCTGTGGCTCACTGATGTGTTCTTTACGCTTTTATATTAGGCTTTGGATACACAGACAACACTTAGGAGGTTAGGAGGAGCAAATCATTGTTTTTTTTTGTCTTTTAATGGGATTCATTGAGAATAAGAAAAGTAAAGATTATCTCCAGACTTATCTTTTAATGCGTAATGTAAATGCCAAACTACTAACATCTGGAGCTTGTCTGTAGTTCAATGGGATTTGATGTCAGCCAGGTGTGCATGCAATATTTTAAATTTGAGCAGATTTAAAAAGGAGGAACAAAAATGACTCATCAAGTTAAATAAGTCAGGGTGCAGGTTATATGTCCCCCACGCAATATTTAGATGAGCTAGATTTGCTAAACCTACGCCCTTGGGTCACGGTCTATTCCGGGCTTTTTAACAATGTACACGTTAAGGAATTCAGTTCAGGAAGCTGAAGTTAAACTATGAACCAACATCTGCTATTTTTTTTTAAATTTACTTTTAAATGAATTTTAACACTTTTAGGAATTTCAACAAGAATCCGAAACCAGACGTGTGATTGTAACTCCCCTCTGCAGCAGCAGCAGCATTAGCATCACCACCTCGCCTTGTGCCACGAGCTGAAACAAGCACAGGGAAAACGCTGCCTCCATCCCACAGCCTTACTCTCCACATGTGGAGGACCAGCGATGGGGCACATCTGTCCTCACTGAATCCTCCTCCAGGTCCTGAAAAAACTTACTGTAAAGCCGAAACTTGCCTGATGTAGACGCTTGAGCCGATACGTTGCATCTACCCACAGTTTGACTGACTGTCTGCTTTTCTTTCTGGTGAAAATATGGTTTTAAAAGCCATTTTACATTTGCAAAAAAAGAAAAAGAAAAAAAAAAAGATACCAAATACCAGGGCCAATATGTATGGCATTTCATCAGAGTGGTTCAAAAGGCTGATGTTTATATAAAAAAACAAGCATGCCAGAGTCATTTGGGGCTCCAAAACCTTTTTATAATAACTTGTTTCCTCTCATTTTGAAAGGTGCCTAAGTTATGATGATGCAATTTTCCGAATGTTTTCACATTCAAAAAACAAGTGACTTGTAGATTTGTCTTGTATTTTCTCCCTTTTTGACAACTGTAGCTCGTTTAGTGTGATAGGCCTTTTCCATTATTAAACCATTTATTCCTTATAAGGCTTCTTTTTTGTTGTGGCTTATTTTGTAGCGTGGGATGTTGATGTAAGTAAAGCAGTCTTTTAAAGATGACTTAAGTCTGTAAAAGAGGAAGGACACGCATTAAGACATGTAGGCCTGTATGAACTAAATGACCATGTTTGCATATTTGTGGTTTTGAGACATGGGCCGATTCTGTTTTCTTTTTAAAGGTGTCTGTTCTCATTTAATGGTGTTGGCAGTAATTTGTCACTGGATTTGAGCAATTTTCAACCAAAGATAGGCCGCGTGTTTTTTTTCACTATACCTTAAGAGGAACTTCTGTGAAGGGAGGATGGCAGTGTGGGAGGCGTGTGGTTTCACATTTTGAAAAAAAAAACGGACAGAGCCCCGGACTTCCTGTTCGCTGCTGTTCACAGAGTTCACATCAGAGGGCTTTTTTCATTTTTTTTTTAAAGAGATCTCGCTGACAGCCGACAAGGGAGCATCAAAACAGATCCTTCATTTTATCTAGCCCAGTCGGTAAGATGGCACACGCAACGCTCTTCGCTACCTTTCTGATTATCTTTCCCACCTGCACCGGTGAGGATGAGGAAATGTAATGGGGGGGGGGGCATTTTTTTTAAAATACCTGTAGCAATGCGAATTCTTAGTTAGACAGTAGATGGATGAAACTACTATTGTGCTGGACGTGATGCTGGGGAATGATGAGGGTGATGTGTTTTTCTGTGTGCAGAGGCCGTTGGAGCCATGAACATATGTTTCATCCTGGATGGGATTCTCATCCTTTACGGCATCGTTCTCACCGTATTATACTGCAGACTGAGGGTAAGATCAACTAGAACAACACACACACACACACACTACCGTGATGGGTGTTAGAACGTTCACACTGTTTCTTGTGCTCGTGTGAACGTTCTTCAGAGTTATAAAGCTGACAATCATGTAATCATCACAATATCTGAAGAGTTTTGGTCAAAGGTGTTTTATATTTTAAGTGGCAAAAGATGTAAAAACGGTCCACCATCTTAAAAAAAACAGCTTATTCTGTCGTAAAATTAAAGAAAAAGCTCTGTGTATTTTTCCTTGTTCATATTTTTGACTTCAACGTATCTGACAGCTTTTCTTTCAGTCGTCGGCTCATTTTTGGAAGCTAACTCTTCACATCATCTTGAATATTGCAGCACTTTTCTCAGCTACATCTCACACACTGAAGTCTAATTTACACCTGCTGATGAATATGATGTGAATCGCTCTGTCGTGTGCTTTCTGATTTATTTATTCTTTATTTTATTTTTGACAGATGGGTCCAGCCAACAAAACGCCTGCCAACCCCCCTGAGGTAAAATTGAAGTTCTATATTACTGTGAAAAACCCAAACCCAAAAATAAGATGGGTATGATTTTGTGAAATGTGCTGCGAAAATGGTTTTCAAACGCTTTGGCCTCTCTTTTTTTATTTCATTTCGCCCTCAAAGCAGTAGTTCTGCTTTAAACCCCAGTCTATCATTTCCTGTAAGCTTGAGCTGACCACCAACCTACATTATTTATACACTGTACACATCACAGTTTCCCCGTGTTACTTCACACAAAACAAATGTGTCAGATCCTACTTCCTGTTAATTGGTGTACCCTATGCATACAACTGTCAATTTATTCTCGATCCTCAAAGCTTAGAATCAATAAAATAATCCACACCCAAATGCAGCGGTGGAAGAGGTATTCAGATCCTTTATAAGTCCTGTATTGAAAATGTTACTCAAGTAAAAGTATGTAAGGAAAATAAACTCAAAGTATTTAAAGTAATTTGTAAATGAACTAAATCTGTCAGATAAATGTAATAAAAGTAAAAGGAACAATATTTCCCTCTGAAATGTAGCGGCGTTGAAATAGAAAGTGGCAAGAAAAGAAACGACTCAAGTAAAGTACAAGTACCTCAACATGTGCAGGCTACTTAAGTACAGTAATTGAGTAAATGTGCTTAGTTACATTCCACCAGTGGCCAAATGGCTCAAAAGAGGAACTGGATATTTCACATAACAGCCATGGCTCGGTTGTGTTTAATAGGAATGTTACTTACAGCACTCTTATGATAATTCCTTTGAACTGTTTCTGTCCCACAGAAGCAGCCCGCTGAGGGAGGCATCTATGCGGTGAGAGTTCTCATTGTAATGATTAAAAAGACATTTAAAAAGGCACTTGAAGGAAAAGTGACAGCTTAACGCACAGCGAATGGTAAAGGAACTTTTTGTTTTTTTACTCACCTATCTGTCAGTAAAGAAACACCACACTTAGACATTGTTTTGTAGAAATATGTGTATATATGTATATATATATATATACACTATATATATATATATATACTAGCATCATGTCTGTGTCCTGCAGGGTCTAACCTCTCAAAGCACCGATACCTACGAGACCATCAAAATGGATAAAAAGCCCATGGTCTGATGGCGGGAGAGGGCCGGGTGCAGAGAGGACGCTGAGCACACAAACGCAGTGTCAAATCTCTCCAAGCTTTATACTGTATATTAAGTTGCATGAGTTTCTATACGTTTCTACTTTTCTCCCTTTTCTTTTTGTAAAAAATACTACTCCCATTTCTAAACTTTTTGCACGTGTGAACATGATACAACTAAATTAATTGAACAATTCACTAATAAAGGCTCTGTCCGAGTGTTTTCATTGGTTTTCTTTATTAAGAAAATAATAGTTCATATGGATCTTCTGTTTCTGTTCATGTGTTCCCTTTTTCTTTGGATGAACTAAGAATTTTTTTTTTTACTTTGCTGTGTAAAAGAACAAAAACTGTAAAAAGAAAGAAAACACATGAAATGTGTTACAACTCATTACTGATTCTTTTTAATAAAAACTAATTAGATTGTTATTACCTTTTCTAGGTTTTTTAGTATAAAATGTCAGAGAATTCTTAAAAGGTTTCAAAGCCTAAAGTCAAAGTTCAAATGTTTTTCTTTGTCTGACCAACAGTCCAAAACAAAGACAATAAGTTATATTTATACAAAACCGAGAAAATCTGCAGATTCTCACAAGGAAGAAGCTAAAACTAGTCATTTTTGGCTTTTTAAAATACGTTTTCTATTGATAAGCTAATTGTTTAATCGAGTGAATGCTACTTTTTTGTGATCAAATTTTTATTTTTATATATCTAAGAAAGAAACAGTGACACACAATTGCAAACAATACACTGTGACGGACAACGCGTCCCAGGGCCATCATAATAAATAAAAAGTTACTAAATAAATAAAAACAGGAAAGATGGGAGAGGGGGAGACCAAACAACACACGCAGAAACAGACACACAATCACACACATAAACCAACACACACACACACACACACACACACAGACACAAGACAAGGGACCAATAGGAAAGGATCAACTAAACGCTACGTCTTATTAACTACATTTGGTTAGTCCACGTTATGGAATGCCTTCGGGGGGTTTGAAGCTGCCTATGAGTATTAATAAACAGATTCAGACTTGAGAAATGACTGGATACTCACGGGTTTTTACAGAATTACATCACGTTTTCATCAATCGATCAACAATCATCCTATTTCAGTGTTTGAAACACAACATTACACTATGGGAAACATTTGATTCCTGCAATCTATCACTCAAGCTTTCAAATACCAAAACAAAATCTGAACAACTGTTTTTAGTTGTTATAGATTTCTACAATTACACATGTTCATTTGTGTCAAATCATCTTGATTTTTGGAGGGAAATTTAACACCAAAATTAGTTTCAACCCTCTAAACAGACATAACTAACCAGACTTGAGGGGGGAATTCAGTCTGAGCGTCTGGATAATATATAACATCTAAATGCTCGTTTCTAGCATAGAAAAATAACAACACCAAAAGGCAACCACAATCTTTCAGCCTGTTTCTTTCTGTGTGTGTGACCGCCGAGCTTCAACCACCCTCTCACCCACTTATTTACGTAGAAACATAACTGGGAATGAATTCAAAACAGATTCATAAGAGTGTGCACTCTGTGGCTGTGTACTGTTTTCCCTCAGGCTCCTTGACACAGGAAACTCACTCACTCACTCATCGAGCCTCTGTTGCAACATACCCACCTGATCCTGGGAAATAAAAGATACTATTTGGAGTCACAGCAGGATTTAGATACTGGTGAAAGTTTTATTTATTAGCCTACACATGTTTTCTGGGTTATCGTTCATAACATTATTATCAATGATACCCATTAAGCATGCCTCTGTGAGTGAAGACAATAAGAAGAGAATAAATGTATTTTCAAGCAACCTTGGCTTGTGTGTGTGTGTGTGGTGTGTGTGTGTGTGTGTGTGTGTGTGTGTGTGTGGTGTGTGTGTGTGTGTGTGTGGTGTGTGTGTGTGTGTGTGTGGCACGTCTAAAAGGAATAGCCTACGTATGCAGCTATATTCCAGAATCAGAAAATGGAATCAGAAAGGGATTTATTGCCAACTAAGCAGCATATCACTTAAAAGGAATTTGCCTTGGTTGTTGGTGCATCCATGAACATATTGAACATGAATATGAAATAGACAAACAATACATACAGAAACAACGCTTTTACTTTTTACTCATTGGCTTGTAACTGTGTTAACTGACCTTTCTGCTGAAGCCTCTGTTGCATGGGTTTTGTTTTTGTGTAAAAAGTGCTGTTAAGTTGAATCAAGCTGTGTGTGTGTGTGTGTGTGTGTGTGTGTGTGTGTGTGTGTGTGTGTGTGTGTGTGTTACTGCTGCTGCGGTTTTATAGGCTTTAAGCTCACGTTTCTGTTAACAGTGTCATTCCACGGAGATGCATTTGAAGTATTAAGCTGATTTGACTTGTTTCAACATGCCGTGTGTGTATATTTTGGAGAGATCAGGCCATGTGAATAAACTTCCATATGCATGAAACTGACTGATTTCATTTCATGTATTTCTCATCATCATGACAATTTATTTGAAGACCACCACAGTGGGCCAAAGTGCTGCACAGAAGAATAAATAAAAGACATAAACCAGACATCTCACACAAGGAGTAAAATACAAAGAACATGAGGAAAAAATAATAACAGCCATGCAGTAAAAACAAATCAATAAAATCAAGCAATGTCCACATCATGCAAAATGTAAATAGCCATGGAAAAGAGGTGGGTTTGAAGAAGAGATTTAAATACAGCCGCCTGTCTAACATGCTGAGGCAGACCCTTCTACAACTTAGGAGCTGCAACAGCCAAGACTGGAGCGCATATACAGTACGTTTACTTGGATTTTTGGTGACCATTTCACAGTTGGAAAGTTAAACATTCTAAATGTGCCACAGTTGACTTCCTGTTGCAGTGTGTGTGAATGACATCAACTGACAGGAAGTTACCAACGGGGCAGGCTGTTGCCTAGCAGTGGAATTCCATTGAAAAGGTCTCAGAGAGGTAGGGATTAAGGGATTGAAAAGCAAATAAAATCATTTAAAAGTCGATCCCAAAACGTTCGTGCCGCCAGTGGAGTGAGGCAAAAGAAATGTGGTCTACATTGCCCATGAATTACCATTTCTGCACTGTAAGTGTGCCAGTGTTAGCCAGCCGGCAGCGGGCCTTGGTGAGGTGTTGTGAAACCAGTGAGGCATCTGTTAAAAGCTTTCTCAATACGATGCAGGAGACATGCACAGCAACAGGAAGCAGCACAACAGTAGTACAGTAATACGTCAACAATGTCCACTATTCACTATACATATTCACATGTAGCCAATGCAAGCAACACAAGCAACGTAACACAGCCAAACAATACCAGGGCTGGAAGAAGAGATCCTTTACTTAAGTCAAAGTACTTGTACCACACTGTAAACATACTCAAGTCTGAGTACAAGTTAAAGTCCTGCCTAGTCAAAATATCTAATATAAGTATCATCAGGAAATATATTTAAAGAAATAAAAGTAAAAGTACTTAATGCAGAAAAATCCTCACATTATAGAAAGTGTAAAGATCCAAACAGATGTGTGTATTCAATGGTCTAATCATCTCAGCTGGACTTGTAGGCTGCCATATTGTTGGCTAGTTTGATTTATAATAAAACATCCTATTTCATAAACTACATGTGTTTTGTGAGCAAAACCTCAATTTGTAAAGTAACTAGTAACTGAGCTGATGTTTCTTCCTTCATTCCTTGGTTGGTTATATGTTGTAGTCTGTTGATTATGTGTCGAGGATGTCAGAAACGTTGATGATGATGATGATGATGATGTAATGTAATGGATGCTGATGGTGTTGTTGACGATGATCGTTGGTGATTATATCGCGTCAACTTTGTAGGCTGATGTGCCCTTTTCCTACCCTGTGTAGGTTGCTTTGACACTGCCATCCATGCACCTTGTGCTGGTATTTATTTGTCCTCGTATACTGTTCCAGTGGTGTTCCAGTTGGACTGTGTGTAGAACTTGTGTGTATTTATGTGTCTTGTGTGTGTTTATACTTGCTGCACACCTAATCGCCCTTCGGGGACACAAATAAAGTTGATGAATGTAGTGGAATAAAAAGTACAATATTTCCCTCTGAAACGTAACGGAGTAGAAGTACAAAGTGGCATTAACCCTCCTTTTGTCCTTGGGTCAAATTTGACCCCTTTACAAAATGTCTATATTCAAAATATATGGGTTTCTTTTTAACCAAATTACCACAGAAAATGGATTGGATTCCATGCAATGCTCTTTGCAAATACAATTGATAACTTTCATTCCTGACTAAACTCATCTTTTAATTCCTCTGATCTTAACTATTAGTCAAAATAATTCACAATTTCTGTTTATTTTTTTAACTCAAACATTAGGTATAATTCTATATAAATTAAGGTTATTGACCATGAATTCCAAAAGTACTGTAAAACTAGTGGTAGTAGGGTAGTGTTAGTGAAAACTCACAAAACAGTCAGAAAAAAACTGACGAAAGTGTCAAATTTTTTAACCCGGGAGGACGACACAAGGGTTAAAAGAACGATTCAAATAAAGTACAAGTACCTCATCATGTGAGGTACAAGTTTACTAAATTAAGCAATACTGATTATATTCATTTTTGACTCATGCAAACATGCAGAGCAGCAATAACAATGAGACATAGGGAATACGGTAACTGTGTGCAACAGCATGTGTAACAGAGTGACGCTGTGTGGTGTTGTAGCTGCAGATCAGCATCAGCGTCATCGGTAGCAACTTCTTGTCAGAGATAAACTGTCAGGTTGTTTTGGAAAAACTGGATCATTTGGAATTTCGCACGAAATCATGCTGCGTTTACGTCCTCCTGGGAAAGTCAAGCTTCTGTATGTGAGAATTGGTGAGCCTATATGTGTTGTATGAAGAAAGTGCAAAACAAACCACTTTAGCACAACATTTTTGGAGAAATTAATGTTGTAGGAATGCCAATATGTTTACATCTCTTATAACCAAAAGCAGTGTGTATTTGTTTCACTACTACTACTACTACTACTACTACTACTACTACAGGTAAGCTTCCAAGTTTTCCTCTACGCCAGGAGTCTTCAACGATTTTTAGGCCAAGGACCCCTGAGCTGATAGAGAGACCGACTAGGGACCCCTTACTAGTTTGTACATACTGTACATTGTATACAATTGAGTTGCATGTTAAACTGGGCCGGTTGAATGTAAATGACTAGACATGGATTATGCATACATAATGTTTTATTGTTAAATATACTGCACATGTGGAAGGAACAGGGAATCAATAAGCTGAACCGTACCATAATGACTAACCTTAGGGGGCGCCCATTTAAACTTCACTATTGAATAGAAAGGTTTGCTTGGGATATAATGCTGTGAATAGCCTAAGTTCTAACATCAATTCACCGGTGGGGAATTGAAGATTTGTGTGATTTATTGCAGCACTTTTAAATGCACAGGTAGCCTATAAACATGGACTACTTTTACTCATTGGCTTGTAACTGTGTTAACCAACCTTTCTGCTGAGTCCTCTGTAGGGGTTTGTTGTCTCAAAGTAGGCCTGTAGTGAAACCATGGTATTTTATTTAGACCATGTTCTAGTTTTTTTTTTTAAATAATCTCCTTTCTTCTGCTCTGTTTTTCTCTCTGTTGTGTGAATAGTGCTGTTAAGTTGAATTTAGTTAACGTGTGACCCACCATGGTTTAAATAAATAAGTAGAATCAGAAATGTCTGATTCTTGTGTTTTTACTTTCCGACACGAAGAATATTAGAAGAACTGACTTTCTCAACGTCACTTGAACGCGGCAGTGAGTGGGCGTTTCGACCTGGGCAGTGGGCGGAGCCAGACGCAGACAGGTGCAGTGCTCCAACCTGTCGGAGGCGCGTCTCCTCCCTGTGCGTGACAATCCAACAGGTTTCTGTTTGGTCAGCACGCGCTTTATTTTCCTTTTCTGCATCAGCTCAAATATTCCCACGTTTCCCTTCATCTGTTTACTCCTGCTGTCTCTGTGGAGCGGCGCGTCCAGCTCAGAGCCATAGAGAGTCTTTCTCTATCTCCCTCTGGTCCAGGTCGCTGTGTTAATGCACTTTACAACTTGCATTGAACAATATTCTAGTAGACAACAAGTGGAGGGATTTTCTTCCTGATCCATCATATGTTGAATATTGGGATTTGAAGAGAAACACCTGTTGCCCCTGCCCACCTGCAGTGGACTTTTTAGGCTTCCTGTCTGAACGTCATGCAGACATCGACAATGAAAGCTTGATAACAAGAGTTTAACTTTTTACAGCTCAGAAAGGAAGGTTTGATTTTTGGACTAACTATGGAGTCGACGGGGCAAAGGGCAAAGTGTCTGGCGCTGCTCTTGGTAGTTGGTGAGTTTTTCCTGTTTCATTGACTCATTAACACAGCGTTATGTTACCTTCGATGTCTATGCTGTCATTTCTTCTGCTGTTTTTTTAAGCTGTGGGGGAATGACAACATAAACAAACAAAAGAAAGATATGTATTAGCTTCTTGTAGCCTACTTTTAATGTCATTGCATTTTTAATCCAGTCACTCATTTTCCTATAACATTTCAATAAAATTCATAATATTGGAAGGACAGAAAACAGAAGTAAGCAAACTGTTTGACATTAAAATGAAAGCAGGAAAGATAGAAATGTCTTTATATAGTGCTTCCTGGTGACTTACATTTCCTTTCATGTTGCTCTAATAACCCTTTAATGTTCCTATGTGCACCTGGAGTGAGCCTACAGTAAGGTTCTTTTTTTTATGGAGTAAATCCTATTGTATCTATAGAATATTGGTTGCTCTTTGAATATTGTTGTCTAATGACATGGTATGGCCAAAAGTATGTGGACACCTGTAATCTTGGTTCATAGTGGATGTCTGCCTCATTTGTTATCTGATGTGTGGTGGTGTTATTCTTTTCCTTTGTCTGGAGATAAATGACCAGACATTAAGAATGATGTTTCATTCAGTTGGCTGTTCACCAATCGACAGTTCTGTTGATCTGTTTTGATGTCTCATCCGAGGAAAGGGGCTGGTAAAATTAGATTTGTGTCGTCATCCAGCTCCTTTTCCAATCATGGATATGTAATGTAGTATAGCAAATCATTTATGCTTGGATTATAAAATGTGTATATTTTTTATTATAAGATATACACATCTGAGTATGAGTGAGTATAATTAAAACCAATTTGAAGTGAAGTGAAATATATGGACAGCCATGTCTAGGCCTCTTAGTTCTAGCGAAGGGATAATCTGAATGTGACATCATACAATGGTGTTTTTGTACCGTAGTGCACTTCCAACCT